>NC_134695.1:17876582-18208249 GCF_050947455.1 Rhinoderma darwinii | reverse complement strand
TTGTAGATCTCCTGGAACCAAATTCATTAATTCAAAACAAACCAAAATTGTACCTGATCAGTCCCTTCACCATTCCCCCCTTTTTGGACTCTGCGAAAGTAATGTAGCAGGGTTCAAAACTACATCTCAACATAATAAGGTCGGGCACTCTATCTGGGGGGCACTAGTTTAACCCCCTGTAATACACAACAGCCTGGAACAAAAATGACTTCCTCCTGACAAAAATACATTTTATCTTTAAAATTACTTGCAACCATTTACCTGTAAAACATCTCACATTTTCCAAAATAACATTTAGGCAGCACTATAGCACGCGCTTCATGTGTGAAAACCAAAACAAAACAATTGTAATTAGTTATTCAATAAAACGTAAAATAATATCTGGTAATATTAATTACTGCAAGCCAATAAACTATATATAAGAATAGGGAACAGTGGGGGTACATACATGTTCAAGACGCCGTGTCTCACAATATCTGTATTTTAAGTCATTTGAATTAACATCAAAACATTCCAACATTAAATCTTATCACATCATAACACATAAATATGCAGCGTAGTAACTTTTATCGTTTTGCAGACATATCCAGCGGTCTGTAATATTTTCCTCGCTTGGTGAAGTTATGGACAACAGCGCATGCGCAAAGATAAGAAACTTTCCTTTACCCAGAAAAAAGAAACTGATTTTAACGCCATACACAAAACATTAAGAATATTTTAGACTTTACTGCTGTTAAAAATAAGAGCATACAATATAGACCTAAAATCAGTGCAACATTGTAATCCCTTGTCTCATCAGTCCACTCTCTATCACACACGCTACATCACACAGCCCCCTCCCCCACACAATCGATATCAGTCATTACATTCTACAGGTGGGGGTCACGCACTCACTCCTCACAGCTTCTGTTCTCACAATCTTAACAATTTCAATGCCGGCAAAAATTCTCCCATACAATGAACCTCCAAGAGTCACACATCTGTACAACAACTCAAGATAACGTACTTATCTGCAATCATTCTTCACACTATTATATAGGAATTATCTACGTTCAAAACATCAAACACGGAATCTGTAACAGTGTCCAATCTGTCGGCCACTATCTCTATATTTTCTGGTTCCCGACCGCTGGCTGTATTTTTACGGCGAGCGGTCAGGGTCCTTAAAACCCGAGCCATAGACTTTTTACGGCTCGGGTTTTAACTTGCTGGCCGCGCGATCGGGCAGCTGAATGTCGGGTCTCCGGCTGTCAGTGACTGCCGGGGACCCTGAGGAGAGGATAGAAGCAGCCTTAGCTGCTTCTGTCTTCTCCGATTTCTTTTTACACAGCGCTCAATGAACGCTGTGTATATGAATAGAGACAGCAGCACCGGCGCTGCCTCTATTCCTCCCGGTGATCATGTGACTGGTCACATGATCGCCGGGTGCCGTTACTGCCAGACTGCTGCTGGGTCTTACTAGACCCAGCACAGCCCTATTAGTGACAATCGTCACTATGAGAGGGCTGATTTCCCCTGTAACTGGGGCTGCTGTGCAGCTCCAGTTACAGTGGAAAAACATGGTGTAAAAGAAAGAAAAAAAATATATAAAGTTCCCCAAAGGTCTTTTTTGACCTTTGAGGGACAGACCATAGTAATAAAAAAATAGTAAAATGCAAAAGAAAATTAAATAATAAATACACATAAAATACCCACCCCAAAAAAAAAAACGTTTCCCCCCGCCAATCATAGTTGTAACGCTAGCGCTGACCCAATTACCCTAATATAGACATGTAATATATTAAAATTTACGGTAGACAATGAAGATCACAAATAAAAGGTCTATTTTAGGTTAAAACTATGTTATTACCCAAAAAAATTAGTAAAAAAGCTTATTATTTTACTATTATTTTCAAACTTTATGAATAAAAATTCTAAAATAGCAAAAAAGGTGTGTATAAAAATGATAAAAAATGAAACCTGCATTGTCTACGAAAAAAAACATCGCAAAAATCACGTCGTTAGCCCAACAAATAAAAAAGTTATAGCCATTTAACTAACACGTGCTAAAAATGGCTAAACGGTGTCTGGTCCTGAAGGCGCAAAATAGCCCGGTCCTGAACTGGTTAAGATGACGTGTCTTTTCACCAGTACACAGCGTCCTGCACCCCTGGGACGGAATCTAGAATAGAAGAAAACACTGCAGCACTGGCAACTCCTTACTGAGGGAAATGACAAAAGTAACAAGGCTATCATTTCATACTGATTTGGTTGGGCCGGGCGTGACCTCATCAGGGGGTGGGGGCAGCCTCTCCCACAGGAAACACATAGCTCAGCTGTGAGGGGGGTTTTGCTTCCCACAATGAGGACACACCCAACATGAGGGACTGCCGCCATTATAGGGCGGTGGCTGGTCATGTGGTTTCTAATACATATAACATAATACAATGCCTTTCTTATTTCCAACTTCCCTTTGTTCTCTCTGAATACCTTTTGCCCAGTCTCCGGCTTGTAGCTTCCCTCCCCTATGCAGCCCGCACACTTCCATCAATTTCTTCTGTTTCCCTTCCCCTCGCTTCACCAAATCATACAAATAGGATCGTTCGGTTACGGGTGATCCTGATGATCCTGATGATTTGAATATGGACCGTAAACCATCCATTCTAACCTTCTATATCCTTCACGTAGATTATATAACAATGTTTGGTCTGCAACTCTCTGGTGACCGGTTTCACCGTAGTCTGGCCAACATATAACAATATTTCAGTCTGCAACTCACTAGGTCTGGCTGGAATATTAAAATTTCTCAGTCTGCAACTCTCTAGGTCTGGCTGAAACATTACAATTTCTTATCACACGTCTTATCGTGCCCCTGTATAAGACAGCTTATATTTTTTATCTAGTCCCTAATTACCCAGAGGATAGTTAGTCGGGCGCGACTAATTTCGTACGGGTTCGTGACCACACAGCGGGGATGTTGCTCCTGTCGCCTGAGCTAATCCAGGCAATCAACCAGGGTTATACAGACTACCACAAGACCGTCCACTAACACGGATAAGCCGAAGATTTATAAAATCAACTGACTTACCGTGTTATTGTGGAGGTGATCAGGCTCTTTCAATGGGCAGTACCGGATCATCTGTTTCCCCCTGTGATTGTTGGTTGTCCGGATTCCGAGATCCCCTCGAGTGTAGCCCCACGTTTTGGGCGCCAATTGTCAGAGTAATTGTCAGGGTAACTTCCTTTTCCCTGTTATTTCACACCGAATAGCCACCTCTGTAAATTGGAAACTGAGTGCATGCATGGAAGAAATATACCAGGCAGACAAGTTGGTACACATCCTCCCTCAGTGAAGCAGGAAGTAAGATTAAACTTTATTGAACAAAGAATGTAAAAATCTCCTCCCTAGAGATGTGGGACGTGCTTAAGCCCTATTGGCTCTATTCAGCTGTGAGTTCATCTGTACACTCCTCTTGCATTCCAGGGGCGGTGTCTCCATAGGCGTGTTCCTGATACAGGCTCCATTTTGTGCCATCCAAGATCCACGTGGAATATACTGACATAAAGTTATAATGTTTTTGCAAGCAATATACAGGCTAATGATCCCTGGCATAGGTAGTATAATGTACTCTAGCAGCGATCAAAACTGCAAGTCTAAATGTCCCCTAGTGGGACAAGTAAAAAAAAGTTTAAAAAAAAGGTAATAAAAATGATTTTAAAAAAGTGTAAAAATAAAAGTTATAAGTTATATAAACCAAAAATGCTTTCTTTCCTATAATAAGACTTTCATTATAGGAAAAAAATGAACACGTTAAAAGTACACATATTTGGTATCACCGCGTTCGTAACGACCCAAACTATAAAGCTATAATGTTATTTTTCCCATACAAATGAACATCCCAAAAAAGTCAATAAAAAACGACACTAGAATCGCTATTTTTTAGTCACCCCCCCCTCCCAAAATAGAGAATAAAAAGTGATCAAAAAGTCGCATGTACCCTAAAATAGTACCAATAAAAACAACAACAACCCATCCCTGCAAAAAACAAGCTTTTACCCGCAGAATAAAGTAAAACTGTCATTTATAGCGCACGGTGAACGCCTCAAAAATATAAACTAAAAAACCTTGTCAGAATTGCTTATTTTTGGTCACCCGGCTTGCAAAAAAATGGAATAAAAAGTGATAAGAGAAAAATCGCATGTACCCAAAAATGGTACCAATGAAAACTACAGATTGTCCCGCAACAAATACGCCCTCACACAGCTCCGGTGGTGAAAAAATAAAAAAAGTTCTGGCTCTCAGAATATGACGATGCAAAATGTGAAGTTCCAAAAGCGGATAAGATCGGGCGCCAATTATCAGTGCGACACTGGCCACACATTTATAAATTATTATTTATTTATCGCATTATTATACCCTCTTATTATGCCCTGATGTAGTCCGCACAGATTACATATGCCCCCACATTATAAACTGAAATACCAGTAAAATCCCAATCTACTACCAAGCAAAATCTGTGCTCCAAAAGCAAAATAGCGCTCCCTCCAACAGCTGTTTGCACTCACATATATGGCACTGTCATACCCGGGAGAACCCGCGTAACGTTTTTTTGAGGTATTTCTGTTCAGTGGCACAAACTGGGCACAACATATTATGCACTAAAATGGCATATCAGTGGAAATCTGCAATATTCACTTTGAACCATCCGCTGTGCATTAACCCCTTTGCGCACTATGACTTAATAGCACGTCATGGTGCGGGGGTTGATGTATGGAGCGGGCTCACGTGCTGAGCCCGCTTCTTACGCTATGGGTGTCAGCTGTGTATTACATCTCACACCAGGGACTAACGGACAGGAACAGTGTTCGTGCAGTTACAGAAGCCGATAAGAATAACAATATACTGCAATACATTAGTATTGCAGTATATTGTACCAGTGATCCAATGATTGCTGGTTCAAGTCCCTTAAGGGGACTAATAAAATGTGTAGAAGAATTAAAGTTATTAGTAGTGAGAAGAAAAAAATAATTGAAAGTTAAAAAAAAAAAACTTTTCCCATTTTTTTTCTAAAGTAATGTAAAAAAAGAAACAAAATTGGTATTGCTATGTCCGTAAAAGCCGAGCTATTACAATATATCATTATTTAACTCGCATGATGAAAGCCATAAAAAACGTAAATAATTTAAACTCATTTAAAATCGTTGTTTTTTTGTCACCTTAGCTAAAAAAAAAATTTAATACAACATTTTGATCACTTCTTATGTACAAAAATGGTACCAGTAAAAACTTCAGCTCGTCCCGCAAAAAATAAGACCTCCCACCGCTCAATCAACCGAAAAATAAAAAGTCACGGCTCTCAGAATGTGGTCAAACAAAACAATTTTTATTTTAACAAATAGATTTTTCTTTGTAAAAGTAGTATAATATAAATAAAACAATATAAATTTGGTATCACCGTAATTGTATTGAGCCGCAGAATAAAGTAAAGTTTTTACCGCACGGTGAAAGCTGTAAAAACGAAACCCCAAAAAAATTGAATCCGATTTTTTTACAATTTCAGCCCGCAAATAATTTTGTTTCCGTTTTCCAGTACATTTTATGGTACTTTAAATGGTGTCAATAGAAACTACAAGTCCTCCTGCAAGAAATAAGCCCTCACACCACTCTACTGATGGAAAAAGAAAAAAGTTATGGCTCTTGGAAGACGGGGAGTGAAAAATGAAAATAAGAAAGCAAAAAAATGGATCAGTCCTGAAAGGGTTAATTCATTTCTAATGAAAAAAACGTATGACCACATGTGGGGTATTTCCGTAATCTGGAGAAATTGCTTTAAAAAAAATTGGTTGTTTTTTTCTCCTTTATCTCTTGTAAAAATTAGAAAATTCAACATTTTAGTGGAAATCATTTGTGATATTAATTTTTGCGGCCTAATTCTAATAAGTTCTGCAAAAGACCCGGGGGGGTCTAAAAGCTCACAGTACCCCTAGAAAAATTCCTTGAGGGGTGTTTCCAAAATAGGGTACCTTTTGGGGGGTTCCCACTGTTTTGGTCCCTCTAGGACGCTGCAAACGCAACATGGCACAAAAAAACAATCCAGCAAAATCTGTGCTCCAAAATCCAAATGGCGCTCCTTCCCTTCTGAGCCCTGCTCTGGGTCTAATCAACAGTTTGTTACCACATATGGTGTATTGCCGTAATCGGGAGACATTGCTTTACAAATGTTGGGGTGCAATGTCTTCGTTATTCCTTGTAAATATTAAACATTTCTGATTTTCATTTTTACAGACTACTTCCAATATAGTTAGCGAAAAACTGTGTGGTCAAAATGCTAACTATACCCCTAGATAAATTCCTTGAGAGGTGTAGTTTCCAAAATGGGGTCACTTTTGGGGGGTCTTCAGTATTTTGGTCCCTCCAGGGTGTTGCAAACACGACATGGCACCGAAAACCAATCCAGCAAAATCCGTGCTCCAAAATCCAAATGCCGCTCCTTCCCTTCGGAGCCCTGCTGTGGGTCCAATCAGCAGTTTATTACCACAAATAGAGTTTTGCCGTAATCGAGAGCCATTGCTTTACATATGTTGGGATGCATTATCTTCGTTATTCCTTGTAAATATTAAAAATTTCGTTTTTTTCATTAAAAAAGTAGATTTTCATTTTTACAGACTAATTCCAATATGTTTAGAGAAAAACCTGTGTGGTCAAAATGCTAACTATACCCCTAGATAAATTCCTTGAGCGGTGTAGTTTCCAAAATGGGGTATCTTGGGGTGTTTCCACTGTTTTGGCACCACAAGACCTCTTCAAACCTGACAAGGTGCCTAAAATATATTCTAAAAAAAAGGAGGCCCAAAATCCACTTGGTGCTCCTTTGCTTCTGAGGCCTGTGTTTCAGTCCTTTAGCGTACTAGGGCCACATATGGGATATTTCTAATAACTGCAAAATATGTGCAGTAAAATATTGAGTTGCATTTCTCGGGTGAAACCTTCTGTGTTACAAAAAAGATGTATTAATAATGACTTTCGGCAAAAAAACATAATAAAAAAATTTGTAAATTTCACCTCTACTTTGCTTTAATTTCTGTGAAACGCCTAAAGGGTTAAAACACTTTGTGAATGCTGATTCGAATACATTGAGGTTTTCAAAATGGGGTAATTTATGGGGATTTTCTAATATATAAGGCCCTCAAAGCCACTTCAGAATTGAACTGGTCCCTGAAAAAATGGCCTTTTGAAATTTGCTTGAAAATATGTCAAATTGCTGCTAAAGTTCTAAGCCTTGTAACATCCTAGAAAAATAAAGGGACATTCAAAAAACGATACAAACAAAGCAGATATATGGGAAATGTTAACTAATACCTATTTTGTGTGGTATTACTATCTATTTTACAAGCAGATACGTTTAAATTTAGAAAAATGCTATTTTTTGCAAATTTTCTCTAAATTTTGGTGTTTTTCAGAAATAAATACCAAATTTATCGACCACATTTTTTCACTAACATAAAGTACAACATGCCACGAGAAAACAATCTCAGAATCGCTTAGATAGGTAAAAGCATTTTGAAGTTATTACCATATAAAGTAATACGTCAGATTTGAAAAAATGGGCTGTGTCCTGAAGCCCAAAACAGGCTTGGTCCTGAAGGGGTTAAGCAGCATTGGAGTTCAGAAGCATTGGAGTTCAGAAGAGAACGCTGGTCTTTTGAACATGTTTTGGTCTTGTGGAAAGCTGGGAGAACAGTGGACAGAGACGAAAGACCTGGTTAGAAAAGTGTATGGGGTGAACTTATCTGAAACACCGAAAGTTGGAGTGCTGGGCATTGTGGAAGATGTAGTGGAGGATAGCATGGAAAGAGTAATATCATGTCCGAAAGGGTATATCAAAATATTATAAACCAAAAAATCTTCCCTGAATGCTATAATAAAGACCATCAATCCAATATAGCAAAAATTACAAATTTATTTATTAAGACACAAACAGTTGTACGCACGATTTTAAAAGCATCCATAAAAACACGAATAATAAATTTGTAGAAAAACAAGACAGTGTATTACCATAAGGCAGGTTACCAATTACCTTGGCTCCATGTATATAAACTTGAATGCGTATATTGGATAATATATATGCTAGATAATATATGATATACTAGCTGTGCCCGCCACTTTGTACGCACAGACCACTGAAAAACGTACCGATGCCGTTTTTTATTACTGTACTCCTAGCCTTGGACCATACCAAAAAAGTGAAAAAAAAAAACAAAGACAATAAACAAACTTCAATTAACCCCTTCAGGACCTGTTTTGGCCTTCATGACAAAGCCGATTTTTCAAATCTGACATGTGTCACTTTATGTGGTAATAACTTGGGAATGCTTTTACCTATCCAAGTGATTCTGACATATTAGACATGTTAGTAAAAAAAAAGTTGGTCGATATATTAAATATTTACTTGTAAAAAAATATCAAGATTTGTAGAAAATTAGCAACAATTTGTATTTTTCTAAATTTAAATGTATCTGCTTGTAAAACAGATAGTAATAACACACAAAATAGTTACTAGTTTACATTTCCCATATGTCTACTTTATGTTTGAATCATTTTTTTAACATTCTTTTATTTTCCGAAGACGTTACAAGACTTAGAACTTTAGCAGCAATTTAACACATTTTAACCCCTTCCCGCTCCTGGACGTACTATTAGGTCATGGTAGCTGTATCGTTCGCGCTCCATGACCTAATAGTACGTCTCGGGAGTAACGGCCGTTTCGGCCGTCCTCCCGACACATACAGGAGCTGTGACAGCTGCTGTCTCGTACAGCAGCTGTCACAGCTCCTACAGCGGGGACCGATAGCTGTGTCCCCGCTGATTAACCCCTTAAAAGCCGCGTTCTATAGAGATCGCAGATTTTTAGGGGTTAAGCTGCCATCGCCGGCCTGCTACACGATAGCGGCCGGCGATGGCGACTATGGCAACCGGACACCAAACAATGGCATCCGGCTATGCCATAGACGGAAGCCTAGTGGGTCCTGACAAAGTCAGGACCCACTATGCTTGCTGTCAGTGAGTAGCTGACAGTTCTAATACACTGCACTACGCATGTAGTGCAGTGTATTAGAATAGCGATCAGGGCCTCCTGCCCTCAAGTCCCCTAGTGGGACAAAGTAATAAAGTTAAAAAAAAGTAAAAAAAAAGATGTGTAAAAATAAGAAAATAAAAGTTTTAAAAGTATTAAAAGTAAAAATCCCCCTTTTTACCTTATCAGTCATTTATTATTAATAAAAATATATAAACAAACAAATAAACGATACATAATTGGTATCGCCACGTCCGTAACGGCCTGAACTACAAAATTATTTCGTTATTTATCCCGCACGGTGAACGCCGTAAAAGAAAATAATAATAAACCGTACCACAATCACAATTGTTTGGTCACTTCACCTCCCAAAAAATTGAATAAAAAGAGATCAAAAAGTCGCATGTACCAAAAAATGGTACTGATCGAAACTACAGTTCGTTACGCAAAAAATAAGTCCTCGCACAGCTTTATTGATGGAAAAATAAAAAAGTTCTGGTGCTTAGAATAAGGTAACACAAAAAGTGAATGATTTTTTACAAAACTTCTTTTATTGTGCAAACGCCATAAGACATAAAAAAAAACCTATAAACATCTGGTATCGCCGTAATCGTATCGCCCCGCAGAATAAAGTGAATATGTCATTTATAGCGCACGGTGAACGCTGTAAAAAAAATTGAATAAAAAAACAATAGTCGAATTGCCGTTTTTTAGTCACCACGCCACATAAAAATAGAATAAAAACTGATCAAAAAGCAGATGAACCCCAAGAAAACTACAATGGATTCCTCAAGGGGTCTAGTTTCCAAATTGGGTTCACTTTTGGGGGGGTTTCTAATGTTTTGGCACCACAAGACCTCTTCAAACCGGACATGGTGCCTAATAAAAAAGAGGCCTCAAAATCCACTAGGTCCTCCTTTGCTTCTGAGGCCGGTGTTTCAGTCCATTACCACACTAGAGCCACATGTGGGATATTTCTCAAAACTGCAGAATCTGGGCAATAAGTATTAAGTTGCGTTTCTCTGATAAAACATTTTGTGTTATAAAAAAAATGGTATAAAGAGGATTTTCTGACAAAAAAAAAAATTTACATTTCACCTCTACTTTGCTCTAAATTTCTGTGAAACACCTAAAGGGTTCATAAACTTTCTAAATGCTGTTGTGAATACTTTGAGGGGTCTAGTTTCTAAAATGGGGTGTTTGATAGGGGTTTCTAATATATGGGCCCCTCAAAGCAACTTCAGAACTGAACTGTAACCTAAAAAAATAAATAAATGAGGCAATACTTCGCTTTTTATATTATACTGATAATGAGCCGTGCCCACCCCGAGATTACCCAAGTTTTGACCGTTTGTATAAACGGAGACCCCTACTAGACCGTTTCAGTGCCCGGTTTTCCCAAGCATACACCCCCGAGAAGTGTATTTCTATTGATGAGTCCCTGGTACATTTTAAAGGGAGGGTTCAATTCCGCGAGCACCTGCCGGGTAAGAGGGCAAGGTATGGCGTGAAGATGTATAAGCTATGTGAGAGTGCATCAGGGTATACCTACAGATTTAGCATATATGAAGGAAAGGCCACCCCCAAACCAGACTGCATCCTGGACTACAATAGGTACATGGGAGGGATGGACTTGTCAGATCAAATCCTGAAGCCCTACAGCGCCATGCTGTGAGGTATAAGAAGCTGGCCAGGCACATCATACAGATGGCATTGTACAATGCATACGTGCTACATCGATGTGCAGGCCAGAGGGGTACTTTCCTGGAATTTCAAGAGGTGATTATCAAGAACCTAATCTTTAGGGACCAAGAAGGGGGGGCACCCAGTACTTCTGGAAGCGAGGCCACACGCATCGTACCAGGGCAACACTTTCCAGGAGAAGTTCCCCAAACTGGCAAGAAGGGGAAAAGTCAAAAGAGGTGCAAAGTCTGCTATAAGAGGGCGATAAGGGATGACACAATATATCAATGTGACACGTGTCCCGAAAAACCAGAGCTCTGTATGAAAGAGTGTTTTAAAATTTATCATACATCCCTTGGTTTATAATTTACTCCAATTTTACTTACCCTGATGCACTCCGCACAGCTTATCCCCCCTCGTCTTTCCCCTCTGGGCCCTGCTGTGTGCCCAGGCAGCTGATAACAGCCACATGTAGGGTATTGCCATACCCGGGAGAACCCACATTACAGTTTATGGGGTGTAGGTCTCCGGTCAAAATACTCACTACACCTCTAGATGAATGCCTTAAGGGTGTCGTTTTTAAAACGGGGTCACTTCTTGCGGGTTTCAACTGTACTGGTACCTCAGGGGCTTCTGCATACATGACTTCGCACTAGAAAATCCCCAGTAGGCCAAATGGTGGTCCTTTCCTTCTGAGCCCTCCCATGGGCCCAAACGGCCGTTTTTCACCACAAATGGGGTATTGCGGCACTCAGAACAAATTGCGCAACAGAATGGGGTATTTTGTTTCTTGTGAAAATAAGAATTTTTGAGCTAAAACGACATATTATTGGAAAAAATATATATTTTTTAATTCCCAGCCCAATTCAAATAAGTTCTGTGGGGGGGGCGTGGCAAGCAGCGGGACTGGACGGACGCATCTACAGGGAGCTCCTGATCAACGGGCCCCATCCAGGATAACCCGAACTTCTCCCACCTCAGTCTCGGGGTTTCGAAGGTGCCGCGGTCCTCCTCGCCTCCCGCTGGTCATTCTGAGCCCAGTCTCAGCCGCCTAGTCCAACTTGCGGCCTACCAACGGGGCTAAAGCCGCGGCCTCGATTTGTGCAGCAGCCGCGGCCTGGCCCTGTGCTGCAGCCGGACGGACAGCAGTGGGCCTAACGGGCAGCCGGGGACTAAAGAATTGCAGCGTTCCCTCCTGATCCCCTCCTCCTGCCCTCAGCAGTGTGAGAACGTATCCCTGTCAGGCTGGAGATGGCAGGTACTGAGACGCGGCAGCCATTTTGGAGATAATTCCAGACTTCTTACAGCCTGCACGTGTGGATATCGGTGGGGGTCGGTGAGTAGCCTCAGGGAGGCAAATGATTTGAACACACTCCAATTCCTACACTAGCCGCACCCCACCCAGGCCCAAACTCCAACTGCCACAACTGTCTGCCACACTAGCCTTCTCTGCTGGACATTGTTTTACACTTAAAGGGCCCTCGACCCAATTTATTTATTTTTTCTGTTGCTGATCGGTTGATCAGCACCATCTGTGCCTGCCGTAACTTGTTTGGTCCCGCACCACTTCCCCTCTGCGGAACCACTGTGACATCGAGAGACATTTCGATTTTTTTTCTTCAGGGGCAAGTTGAAATTACTGCAGGGATACTAACCGCTTCAACTATACGTGCTTTAAGACCACCTATGATTATGTAATACCCCTACAACTGTGGCGAGCTTGAATAGAGAAAATACTTCCGCTACGATATTTTCTTAGTTAATATGGTGAAAATAGGTCCGAAACAAACAGCTACGGTCTCGAGCCCACACCCACAACCTTCACAAGCAGAGATGGACAAATTTGTAAAAAAACAAGGAGGGAAGTCGGGTCACTCCAAACCACTCTCACCCTTAAAAGACATTCAAAAACGTAGAGACCCCGAGCTGGAGCAAATCAGCGAAGATGACCAAAATATAGAGGAAAAGGAACTCCCAGTCTCAAGGTCCTTTATGAAGCGAATATTGGCTACAGCACTTGAACCGCTTGCCAACGATCTGTCTGACATCAAACAAGAGCTTTTACAAGTTGGAAATAGAGTAGACGCGCTGGAAAAGACGCAAGCGACCCTAATCTCCTCCTCCTCTGATCTTACAACTTGCCTACAGTCTCAAGAAACACACATTAATAAAATGTATTCCATACTAGAAGACCACGAAAACAGAGATAGGAGGAACAACCTGCGCATTAAGGGCCTGCCTGAGTCAATTGCCAACGAAGATATACTTATCGCTCTGACCGAGACGTTTCAGAAATTCCTAGACCCAGAAGACCACCCAAACCTAGTTATTGAGAGGGCTCACAGATCACTCCGCCCAAAGCCATCCCCTTCAGATCCCCCGAGGGACATTATTTGCAGAATTCTGGATTACAGAATTAAAGATCGCATCATACAGAAAAGCCGACTTTCATCAAACATTCTCTATGGAGAGTCCCAAATTGCTATCTTCCAGGATTTGGCATCCACCACCTTATACAAACGTCGGCTCCTGAAACCCTTCACATCTACACTGAGACAGAGGCAGATTCCATTTCGCTGGCTCTTCCCGTTTGGTCTAACCTTCTCCGTAAATGGAAAGAGATTCACAGCTAGAACCTCGTCAGACATCAGAAATATCTGCTCTGAACTTGACATATCTCTGGAGGCCTATCCCGACTTGGAAATGGTTCATGAAGCAGCTCGTCTCCAGCATCTCCCTCAATTACCTCAATGGGAAACCGTTCAGGCACCCAAAGGTCAAAGAGCAGGACGCCGATCTCACAAGGGTCCAAGGTCTTCTTCAATGTCGGACCCTTCTTGAGTACAAGGTTTTTCACGTCCACTGCTTCAATCAACAGATTACACCTAGAAGCGGGTGGCTATATCCTTTTAAGGTACTGAACCGAGTATGAACGGAGACTAACTACTATTTTTGTTGTTGATATTTTACATAGCTAGTCTTGATTGAACCTGAATTTTTTCCACTTATGACCGTGCTTCTGGACTACCTATATGTGAAGCTATGTTGAGATGTCTACTTGGTGCAACTCATACAAGTGGGGTGTATGTAATATTGATGTTGACCATGTTGCATTTTATTTCTTCTAGTTGGGTTTATTTTTGAGGAGAATATTATCATACATAAGCAGAAGATTTTTATTAAATCACACATAGACATCTCTATCTCGCCCAGCTTAGAAGCCTCAAAAAGTCCAAGGTACAACCCGTTCAACTCTGCTTCACCAAGTACCTCTATCTGATTGAAAACCCCCACTCTGATAACATTCACCTAACATTTTCTCTATTCGTTTTGCTCTGCTACGTCAAATGACGATTGTTCACTTACAACATTTGTCCATGATGACACGACTCACCGAAGTTTCATCTATAATATTGTTACAAAATGTCCTAGACATAGTTATGTTCCTTGTTCCCCTTCCCCATTTTACAAGACACATCCTTGAGAGAGATTCCGTGCCTAACGGTTCCGACTTGCAACGTCACTATGAATAGTTCTCATACAACGTGGTCAATAGTTTCTTACAATGTAAGAGGCCTAAACTCTCCGGTTAAACGCTCACAAATCCTTCAATACCTAAAAAACGAAAAAGCAGACATCATATTTTTTCAAGAAACCCATTTACGGGCCCATAAATCCCCATCTTTTCATAGATCACACTTCAACACATGGTTTCACTCTCATTCCCCGACCAAAAATTCCTGTGGAGTCGCAATAGCCCTTGCTAAGCACGTACCCTTCGTCTTACAAGATTCACTCTCTGACAGCGAAGGCAGATATTTATTCATAAAAGGGCTCTTAGCGGGGTCCCTAGTAACGTTAGGTAATCTATATGTAACTAATACCAATCAGGCTTCATGGATTCCGTCGGTACTAGACACAGTTAGGCCCTTTATTGAAGGTACTTGCTTGATGGGTGGGGACCTAAACGTAGCTTTGAAACCGAGCCTTGACTCTTCCACAAAGAAATCCTCGCTTACACACAGAGCCCTTGCACGAATTAAAAAATCACTGCAAACCTTCCCCTTAATCGACACATGGCGTTATATGCACCCGAATGCGATAGACTATACACACTTCTCATATCCGCATAACTCATACCAGAGACTAGACTACCTATTCCTTCCACTTTCGTTATTACCTAACATTGTGGAAGTACGAATTCTTACCACTATACACTCCGACCACTCTCCTCTACTGCTCCGCACCTCGCTAACGCATAGACCGGCTAGACAAAAGACATGGTCCCTGAACGAAAGTTTACTCAACTCAGAACCTAATAGGAAACGTGTTGCCTCGTCTATACTATCTTATTTCCAAATTAATACGACAGAGCAATGTCCCATGCCGGTGATCTGGGAGGCACATAAGGCAGTGATTAGGGGTGAATTAATCTCTATCGGGTCGTATCAAAATAGCGTTAGAAGATGGAAACTTTCAGTGCTATATGAAGAAATCTCTAAACTGGAGAGACAACACAAAAACATACAAACACTAGATATCCTTACCTCACTCACGAGTAAAAGACAGGCCCTAAAAGATTTACTCAATAAGCAGTCTGCCAAATTTTATTCTAACTGGAAAAATCAAATATTCATCCACGGAGATAAAGTCTCTAAACTCATGATTTCGTTGATAAAAAAGAGAAAAGCCAGGTCTTATATTCACTCCCTGAAATTACCTAATGGTTTGAAAACAAGCGACACAGACCTGATTTCAGAGGCTTTCGTAAATTATTACTCCTCCCTCTATCAAATTCGGTCTCAAGAGACTGATAGCGAGCGGAGCAATAGGAAACAAACCATTAACTCATTTCTTGCGTCTCTGACTTTGCCCCGTCTCTCCCCTACACAACAAACCATTCTGCAGAGACCGATCACGGAGTCTGAGCTTCAGTCTATCCTGTCGAAGTGCCCTTCCGGAAAAAGTCCAGGACCAGACGGACTTCCCATTCGCTACTATAAAATATTCCAGAAAGAACTACTACCCCATCTCCTTAGCTTGAGTAACTCTATACTACAAGGTTCTAGCTTTCCTAGACAGACTCTAGAAGCGCATATTACACTGATTCACAAAGACGGCAAGGACCCTGACTTATGTAGTAACTACAGACCTATCTCCCTCTTAAATACCGACCTGAAATTATTTGCAAAACTTTTAGCTAATCGCTTAAGTCCGATGCTACCGGATTTGATTGCTCCTGAGCAAGTGGGATTCCTTTCGGGCAGAGAAGGGAAAGATAACTCTCTACGACTGTTGCACTTACTGCAGTTAGCTAGGGAGAAGAGCAGTTCTATGACATTCCTGAGTACTGACGCAGAGAAGGCCTTCGACAGGGTAGACTGGACCTTTATGGAAGAAACCTTAGACCGTTTTGGGATTCCTAAAATTTTCACTCAGGCTATATTACAAATGTATACCATTCCAACAGCTAAACTTCGCATTAACGGAACCCTCTCATCTAGCTTTCAAATCCAAAACGGAACTAGGCAAGGCTGCCCGCTCTCGCCACTTCTGTTTGTCCTTGTGATGGAATCATTAATCCAAAATATCAGGCAACACCCAGATATAAAAGGAATAACAACACAATCTACACATCACAAGACAGCAGCATTTGCAGACGATTTACTCATAATCATGTCTGACCCGATTACAGAAATACCGGCAGTTCTTGAAATTTTTTCTAACTTTAGCGATTTGTCCAACTTCAAAATCAACGCAGAGAAATCCGAAGCTTTAGGGATTAATGTCTCTAATTTTACGATACGTTTGCTAGAATCCCAATATCCAATTAAGTGGCCTCAAAAATGTATCACGTACTTAGGGGTCAAATTATGTAAACATTGGCCTGACCACTTTATCCTAAATTATTCCCCTCTCCTGTCAGTTACTAAATCCACCATGGAATCCTGGTTAGCTCCCTTTATTTCCTGGATGGGCAGGAAAAACTTGATTAAGGGGTTGATACTCCCAAAATTTAACTACCTATTCCAAATGTTACCTATTCACATTCCACAATCTTACTTCACGAAACTTCGCTCAATATTATTCCACTATATTTGGAATGACAGACACCCCAAAATTAGAGCAGCGACACTTTCACTACCTAAATCCCTGGGAGGAATTGGTGCTCCTGATTTTAAGAACTATTATCACACGGCTTCTATATCCAGGACTGTAGACTGGTTTCGGAAACCGGAGAATAAATTATGGGTCTCAATTGAGGAACTCCTAGCTCCTGTTCCTCTCAGAGCATTACTACTTGCACATCCAGATAGCATAACAAACCTTGCACTCAAAAATACTCTTACCAAGTTAACAGTTAAATCACTCTCTCTCTTCAGAGACCTGCTGGTCCCCACACCGTCCCCACTGACACGTATCTCAGACTTGATAGATTTATACAAAGAGGGTTTGGGAAGCCACACTAGTAACCCTTCAGCCAAGTTGAATGTTACCCTAGACTCCATACTAGAGGATGGGACAATTATATCCTCACAGACTACCCAAAACCCAAAACTACCGAATCTTCATCTAATGCACTATATGTCCCTAAAACAAGCAATCCTACCATACCTTACAGCAGGGTCCTTGGAAAGGCCCTTGACTATCTTTGAGTCCCTCCTGGGACAAGTAAAATATCCACGGAAATATATTTCTCAGATATATAAATTGTTAATTACTAGGAATGTCCCTTTTAAAAGATCGTATATCGAGCTGTGGGAAAAAGATCTTTCCATTACCTTGAATAAAAAGGATATAAGTATTCTTTACAGGAATTCTCATGGTCCCTCCCAGTGCATCAAAACGCAAGAAAACTCTTATAAGATAGTGTCTCGGTGGTATACCACGCCAGATAAAACACACCTTTGGTACCCATCCACTCCAGACACATGCTGGAGATGCTTGGGGGAACCCGGTTCCTACATACATACTTGGTGGTCGTGCGATAAGATCCAAGGTTATTGGGTACCTGTTCTAGAGTATATAGCGAAAATTTGTGACATCTCTATACAAATACCCCCAGCTACCGTTTTTCTTAATCTACCTATGGCACAATTAAGTAAAGCCACAAATATTCTAGTTAAACACCTCTTATCGGGGGCCAAACTTCTCATTCCCCCAAACTGGAGATCGACTCAAGTTCCCACGCTCCTTCAATGGATAAACAAAGTGGAGCAAATCTACTATATAGAAGAAATAGCGGCACTCTCCAACCGCTCTTACACTAAATTTACAGAGATATGGAGACCCTGGACAACATTCCGGTCTTCAACTCAGTTCTTGGATGTAACATTGAGTACCCATTAGTCAGAATGGATGGGAAACATTGTAGGAACTGTTAGCTTGCGATTAAAGTTGTTAAACTATAACCGACAATCCTTGTCTCAGATAAAATTATCCTGTAAGTCTCTCTCAATTTCTCTCCCTTTCTCTTATTCCCCTTATCCTTTACCCTCCTGCTCCCCCTTATATTTGTGTACTTATATTTTATCTTTCTAATGGTTTGTTCCAATTTTGATATTTTAACCTGAACGTTAAGTCATTGCTGCATATGTGAAGTTACAATGTATCTAACGACACTTCTTAACTGTTTGGTTGTACCATCATATGCTGCCAAGACACCTTATGCAATTTCAGTTGTATGATTTAATTCTGTTTAAAACAATAAAAAGAAAATTGAAAAAAAAAAAAATAAAAAAAAAAATACGTTCTGTGAAGAAACTATGGGGTCTAAATAGTCACATTACCCATAAATGAATTCCTTGAGGGGTGTAGTTTCCAAAATGGGGTTACTTCTGGTGGGTTTCCATTGCTTTGATACCTCTGAGGCTCTGCAAATGCGACATGGCACCCGAAAACCAATCCAGCAAAATCTGGACTCCAACAAACACATAGCGCTCCTTTCCTTCTGAGCCCTCCCATGGGCCCAAACGGCAGTTTATCACCACAAATGGGGTATTGCCACACTAAGGACAAATTGGGCAACAAAATGGGGTATTTTGTTCCCTGTGAAAATAAGAAATTTTGATCACAAATTACATTTTATTGGAAAAAATGTCATTTTTTTCATTTCACAGCCCAATTCAAATACGTGCTGTGAAAAAACTGTGCGGTCAAAATGGTAACAACAACCATAAATGAATTCCTTGAGGGGTGTAGTTTCCAAAATGTGGTCACTATTGGGGGATTCCTACTGTTTTGGCACCTCAACACCTCTTCAAACCTGGCATGCTGCCTAAAATATATTCTAATAAAAAAGAGGACTCAAAATGCACTAGGTGCTTCTTTGCTTCTAGGGCTTGTGTTTTATTCCACGAGCGCAGTAGAGCCACATGTGGGACATTTCTAAAAACTGCAGAATCTGGACAATACATATTTAGTAGTGTTTCTCTGGTAAAACCTTCTGTGTTACAGAAAAAAAATTGAATAAAATTTAAATTCAGCAAGAAAAATGAAATTTGCAAATTTCACCTCCACTTTGCTTTAATTCCTGTGAAATGCCTGAAGGGTTAAAAAAAACGTTCTAAATGCTGTTTTGAATACTTTGGGGGGTCTAGTTTTTAAAATGGGGTGTTTTATCAGGGTTTCTAATACATAGGCCCCTCCCTCAAAGCCACTTCAGAACTGAAGAGGTACCTTAAAAAAAAGGCTTTTGAAATTTTCTTAAAAATATGAGAAATTGCTGTTTATGTTCTAAGCCTTGTAACGTCCAAGAAAAATAAAAGAATGTTCAAAAAACAATGCCAATCTAAAGTAGACATATGGGAAATGTGAACTGGTAACTATTTTGGGTGGTATAACCGTCTGTTTTACAAGCAGATGCATTTCAATTCTGAAAAATGCTATTTTTTCAAAATTTTCTCTAAATTTTGCAATTTTTCACCAATAAACACTGAATATATCGACCAAATTTTATGACGAACATGAAGCCCAATGTGTCACGAGAAAACAATCTCAGAATCGCTGGGGTAGGTTTAAGCATTCCGACGTTATTACCACATAAAGTGAAATATGTCAGATTAGAAAAATGAGCTCTGAGCCTTAAGGCCAAAACAAGGCTGCGTCCTTAAAGGGAATGTGTTGCCAGCAAAACATGTTTTTGTTTTTTTTTAATTAAACAGTTAGTGTATAGGTGATTAAACATTGTTCTCATTTTTTTTTTTTTTTTTCACGAGTCAGGAAATATTATAAATTGGATTCAATTTATAATATTTCCCAGCACTGGTCACTAGATGGAGCCATTCCCAAAATTGCAGCATTGCATGTGGTAAAGCAACCACATTGCTTTATGCTGCAAAATTGGGTAAAAATCCCTCGCTCTAGTGAGCTCTCAGAATCCCCCCCTCCTTTATCCTGGCTAGTGCCGGGATAAACGAGGGGTTTGAACGGTCTAACCTCCTACACTGTGTGTCGCCATTTTTTGAGCTAACACACAGTGTAGAAGGTTAACATACAGTAGTAAACACACTGAAACACGAACATACATAGAAATAACTTACCTGCTCCAGTCGTCGCCGCTCCCTCCGGTTCATCCGCTCCGTCTGCTGCCGCTGCTCCATGTGCACAAGTCCGGAAGCCGCGACCGGAAGTAGTAATCTTACTGTCCGGCCGCGACTTCCGGTCTACAAGAAAATGGCGCCGGACGGCGCGCATTTCAAATTGAACTGTGTGGGAGCGGCGCATGCGCGGTTCCCACACAGCGGCGTACACGAAAGTGGATGGAACGGGCCCCGTTCGCAGTCCCTATGGGACTGGAGCTGCCGTATTCCATGTCTGTATGTGTCGTTAATCGACACATACAGAAATGGAAAAAAAAATGGCAGCCCCCATAGGGAAGAAAAAGTGTAAAAATAAAAAAAAGTAACACACAAACACACAAATTAATCCAAACGTTTTTAATAAAGCACTAACATCTTTAACATATTAAAAAATATGGCTATCTTTTCAGGGACCAGTTCAGTTCTGAAGTGGCCTTGAGGGCCTTATACATTAGAAAATCCCCAGAAGTCACCCCATTTTGAAAACTGCATCCCTCAAAGTATTCAAAACAGCATTCAGAAAGTGTTTTAACCCTTTAGGCTTTTCACAGAAATTAAATTAATGCAAAGTAGAGGTGAAATGTACAAATTTCTTTTTTTTGCTAAAATTAATTTCCAATTATTTTTTTACCCAAGAAATGCAACTTAATATTTATTGCCCAGATTCTGTAGTTTTTAGAAATATCCCACACGTGGCTCTAGTGTGCTAATGGACTGAAACACAGGCTTCCTTTTTTTAGAATATATTTTAGGCACCATGTCAGGTTTGAAGAGGTCTTGTGGTGCCAAAACAGTAAAGACCCCTCCCCCAAAAGTGACCCCATTGTGGAAACTACACCTCTCAAGGAATTTATCTAGGGGTATAGTTACCATTTTTAACCCACAGTTTTTTTGCTAAATTTATTTGAATTAGTATGTGAAAATGAAAATATACTTTGTTTCTGAAAAAACGTAAAATTGTAAAATGTTTACAAGGAATAAAGGAGAAAAAACACCCCAACATAAGTAAATCAATTTCTCCCGATTTAATAGCAACAACCCATATGTGGTAATAAATGGCTGTTTGGACCCACAGCAGGGCTCAGAAGAGAAGGAGCACAATTTGGATTTCTGATTTTGAAGGAATAGTTTTCAGTGCCGTGTCACGTTTGCAATGAACTGGAGGGACCAAAACAGTGGAAACCCCCCAAAAGTGACCCCATTTTAGAAACTACACCGCTCAAGGAATTTTTCTAGGGGTAAAGTTAGCATTTTGAACCCACACTTGTTTTTTGCTGAATTCATTGGAATTAGTCTGTAAAGGTAAAAATCTACTTTTTTTCTGAAAAAACGTAGACATTTTTAATTTTTACAAGGAATAAAGGAGAAAAAGCACCACCACATTTGTAAAACAATTTCTCCCGATTACGTAAATATGCCATATGTGGTAATAAACTGCTGTTTGGACCCACAGCGGGACTTAGAAGGAAAGGAGCGCTATTTGGATTTTGGAGCTCAAATTTAGCTGAAATGGTTTACAGGTGCCATGTAGAATTTGCAAAGGCCCTGAGAGACCAAAACAGTGTAGACCACACAAAAGTGACCCTATTTGGGAAAATACACCATTAAAGGAATCGATCTAGGGGTATAGTGAGCATTTAGACCCCACAGGTCTTTTGCAGAATTTATTAGAATTAGGCCGTGAAAATGAATATCAACATTATTTCCACTAAAATGTTTAATTTTTTCAATTTCACAAAGGATGAAGGAGGAAAAAGCCGCCCCACATTTGTAAAGCAATTTCTCCCGAGTACGGCAATACCCCACATGTGGTCATAAATGTTTTTTCATTAGAAAGTAATTAACCCTTTCCGGACTGATCCATTTTTGCTTTTTCTTTTTTGTTTTTCCCTCCCCGCATTCCAAGAGCCATAACTTTTTTATTTTTCCATCAATAGAGTGGTGTGAGGGTTTATTTTTTGCAAAACGAGCTGTAGTTTTTATTGGTACATACAACTTTTTTAGCAGTTTTTATTACATTTTTTGTTAGTGCCAAGGTGACCAAAAAACTGCAATTTTGCCGTTTTACATTCTTTATTTTTTACAGCGTTCACCGTGCGAGTTAAATAATGGTATATTGTAATAGTTTGGACTTTTACAGACACAGCGATAACAATTTTGTGTATTTTTTTACATTACTTTAGAGAAAAAAATGTGAAAAGTTTTTTTTTTTTTACTTTAAATATTTCTTTCATTTTTTCACTAATAATAATTTACTTTTGTTTTTACACATTTTATTAGTCCCCCTAGGGGACTTTAACCAGCAATCAGTAGATAGCTGGTACAATACACTGCAATACTAATGTATTGCAGTATATTGTAATTTTTACAGGCTCCTGTAGCAACGTGATCGCTGTTCCTGTCCGTTAGTCCCGGGTGTCAGCTGTAATACACAGCTGACACCCCCAGCGTATGGCGCTCCACACATCACCCCCCACACCACGACATGCTATTAAAGGGGTTAATGCGCAATGGATGGTGCAGAGTGAATATTGCAATTTTCCACTGATATGCCATTTTAGTGCACTATATGTTGTGCCCAGTTTGTGCCACTGAAGACAAATACCTCATAAAATATTAACCGGGTTCTCCCGGGTATGGCAATGTCACATCTGTGGACGTAAACTGCGGTTTGGGCACGCTGTTAGGCTCAGAAGGGAGGTAACGGCATTTGGCTTTTGGAACGCAGATTTCGCTTGGTAGTAGTTCTGTTTGGCATTTTGCTGGTATTTCAGTTTAAAATGTGGGGGCATATGTAATCTGTGTGGAGTACATCAGGGCATAATAAGGGAATAAAATAATGGGGTAAATAAATAATAATCTGCAGATATGCGGCCAGTGTCGCACTGATAAATGGTGCCCAATCTTATCCGCTTTTGGAACACTGCACATTTTGCATCGCCATATTCTGAGAGCCAGAACTTTTGTATTTTTTCACCACCGGAGCTGTGTGAGTGCTTATTTGTTGCGGGACAATCTGTAGTTTTACTGGTACCATTTTGGGGTACATGCGATTTTTTTGATCACTTTTTATTCCATTTTTTGGCAAGCAAGGTGACCAAAAACCATCAATTCTGACAATGTTTTTTATTGTTTTTTTTTATGGCGTTCATCCTGGGCTATAAACGACAATTTTACTTTATTCTGCGGGCGATACCATATGTATGTTGTTTTTTATGTTTTGCAGCGTTTGCGCAATAAAATCACTTTTTTATAATATAATTTATTTTCTGTGTCACCATATTCTGAGAGCCATAACCTTTTTATTTTTCAGTCAAAAAAGCTGAGTAAGGGCTTGTTTTTTGTGGGACGGTTTGTAGTTTTTATTGGTACTATTTTGGCATACATGCGACTTTTTGATCACTTTTTATTGTATATTTTGGGAGGGGTGGTGACCAAAAAATAGTGATTCTAGCATTGTTTTTTTACTTATTTTTTTGCGGTGTTCATCGTGCGGGAAAAATAATATTATCGTTTTATAGTTGGAGTCGTTACAACCGCGGTGATATCGAATATGTGTACTTTTTTTAACGTGTTCATTTGTTTCCTATAATAAAAGACTTATTATAGGATAAAAAGCATTTTTTGTTTATGTAACTTATAACTTTTATTTTTACACTTTTTTAAAAAAAAATTATTATCTTTTTTTAACTTTTTTTACTTGTCCCACTAGGGGACATTTAGACTTGCAGCTCTGATCGCTGCTAGAACACATTACACTACTTACATAGTGTAATGTGTTCTGCCATAGTGACGTGATAGTCAGTGACGCCATCTTCGTGATCAGGTACATGGGGGCTGTGCTCTGGCATGAGTATCCTTAATGGCCACCGTGAAAACACGTATAGGCGGTCATTAAGGGGTTAAAAATAGTTTTATTTCATTAGTCAGGTTCACTATGACAACGCTTCCCTGTAAACAATGTTAGCAGTAAAACCACCAGGGATGTGTGCATAAAGATTGGTCGACTTTCTAACACGGGAGAGAGCCACATAGAGCTGGCCGTGCGCAAAGCAGCGGACACTGAGGTCCACGCCCGCAATGTGCTTTGTTGACGGTCATAGCATAACATAAGCTGACAGGAACCTGTACATGTTTAAAACTGAAAGGAAACTTATTTGGAATGAGGGGGATTTGGGGTATAAAAACGCTATCACCTTTGTGTGTGTTTTGTTGCAGATTTGTGATTTTTAGTCGGGTGCCGTTACATAGTTTTGGTGGGCTTAAATTTCTAAGGAGAATTATGGGGATGCCGACTTTTAAATTAGTTGGTAGCGTCTTCTTGTTCAATTACTCTGTTGAAAGAGATATATTCTGCACTTTCCCCATGAACACACGTCAATATTTCAGCATTTATTGCTGCTGCCTGGTCGTTGCAAGGGGTCAAAATAGCGCGTTCGCATAGCCAGGAGTTTTCATGATTTGTTATTTGCGTTGGGTCACCATATACAGAAGAAATGAGATCCTGCAGTGATGGAACAGTACAACATAAATTATCAGGCAAAATAACTTTCCCTTCTTTTTGCAGATAAGTGCCGTCACCAATTTTTAGTAATAAATCTGAAAACACTTGTGCATTTGGGTTGCCTCCTGTTCGCGCCAGCATATCTATTGTTAAATACATCGGTATAACATTGCACCAATGACTTTGTCAGGGATCATTACCATGTATATTGTTTGAAATATATTATCCTTACATATATATATATATATTCAGTATATTACACAAAGAGATTGGATTCATGGAGCACAAAGAGCCTGCATAACACGCCTCTGGAAGACACCGCCCCCTGGAATGCGACGATTATTACTGTTAATAAAAATGTAGACCGGATTAATTATATATATTACAACCAGCAGCGGTTTGTAGATTATATCAAGACAACCATCCTGTATCCAGAGGAGAATAGGGAAAGTTAGGACTCCTCCGACACCGTGGAAGTCAAGGTACAAAGGGGGGTTACTCATCAGAGTAGCTCGTCTCAAGTTGGTGAAGAAATCCAAAACCCCTACCCGCCTGGTTCGAGTGGTCAGTGGTAGGTTGATAGGCAAGACTCAGGGATAGAATAATAATATTTTTAGGGGGGACTGTCAGGGATCATTACCATGTATAGTGTTTGAAAAATATTATCCTTACATACCGTATATATCGGCGTACAAGACGACTTTTTACACCCTTAAAAAAATGTCAAAAGTGTGGGGTCGTCTTATATGCCGGATATTGTCTACATTAGGGATGCACGTTGCAGCCGCACAGCTCAGTATAGTAACACATGAATGTATGGGAGCGCGGCTGCGGCTGTGTAATTCAGCCACAGCCCCGCTCCTGAGTCATGATAAGTTCGCGGGGTCAGGATGATGCGATGCGGCCAGCGCTGCACTTATGAGCTGCGGCACTGGAGACAGAACATGGCGGGCGCGCTACAAAACACCCCCATGTTCTGTCTTCAGTGCCTGAACTGCCGCTCATTAGTGCAGCGCCGGCCGCATCACCTCATGCTGACCGCGCGCGCACTTCCTGTCAGGAGCGGGGCAATGGCTGTATTACACAGCCGCAGCCCCGCTATATAACGGCGGAGATCAGAGAAACCGCTCATCTCCGCCGTTATTCCCCTGAATGCTGCGATCACAGCTGACTGCAGCATTCAGGGGAAAGTGAGAAGGGGGGATGCCCCTGGATCGCGTCACAGGGAATTCCTGTGACGCGATCGAGGGCCATACCATATATGGGCAGACAGCCCAGGGTCTATTGACGGACCCCAGGGCTGTCTTACCATATTTCATGTTGTTAGGACATACCCAAGTATGTCCTAACAACTGCCTGTGTATTATCCGTCCACAGGTTAATGTACTGGCACATATCTGATATATGTCAGTACATTAAAGTTTAAAAATAAAGTAAAAACAAAGTATTGTTAAATTTTAAAAAAAATACACCTTCACCTTTTTTACAATAAACATTAAAATAAGTCTCAATACATAAAATACACACATTCAGTAATGGCGCGGACAACAATGTTTTTGCATCATTTATGATGTGTACGCTGTAAAAAAAATGAAATAAACACGGCTTTCATTCACTTATTAATGTGAGGCGCGAGGTGCGATGAATTTACCCTCCATGTTCCTCACATTAATAGTAATTAACCCCATCATGTACCTCGCACATTAACCCAATATGACTGAGAAACATGATGGGATTAATTACTATTAATGTGAGGCGCGTTCAAAATTCATCACACGTCGCGCCTCACATCAGAAAACGGAAGAATTTTTTTTTTATTACTGTTGGCAAAAGTATCGAAATTGGTATCGAAATCGCAATACTAAACGAAGTATCGGTATCGAAGTCCAAATTCTGGTATCGTGACATCCCTAGTCTACATATTGTCTACACACAGGTTGTGTGTTACCTTGTGAGCCTGCAGTCCGGTACACAGGCTCCCGGGATGCACGGAATCCGCCACGGATCTGAGGGAAGCCGGTATTAGCCGCCAGGGAACATCTCTGTAAGATCCTCTGGCCCGCCCTTTCCTCTCATTCCCTGCCTCTCAGATCTCGCGCGATGAAGCAGCCTATCTGCGCATGCGCGAGTTCAAAGAGACAGAGAGTCCTGGGTCCTGCCGCCGATGGCCATAGTGAAGCGCTCCTGCACGAAATGGTGAGTATATCTTAAATTCTATATTTTAAGGGTAAAAGTTGGGGGTCGTCTTATACGCCCAGTCGTCTCATACGCCGACATATACGGTATATATATATATATATATATTCAGTATATTACAAACAGAGATTGGATTCATGGAGCACAAAGAGCCTGCATAACATGCCTCTGGAAGACACCGCCCCCTGGAATGCAAAGAGGAGTGTGCAGAAGAATGTACAGGAAAACTTACAGCTGAGGAGCCAATGGGATTTAAGCAAGTCCCACATCTATAGGGAGGGGCATGTGTCTTCTCTGTGTGTTTCTTTGTTCTGAATAAAGTTCAGTTCTCCTCTTTTCTCTTTGAGGCAAAGTTGTGTACCAAACATTTCTGACTGGTTTACTTCTTTCCAGGCATGCCTTCAGCTTTCAATTTACAGAGGTGGTTATTCGGTGTGAAATTACAGGGAGAAAGGAGCTTCCCTGATATACGGACCTGACAACTTGAGTTCTTTAGGCGGGCTCTAATTTCATCTGCCCTTGTTCCTCGTGGCATGACTGGCAAAGTCTGCATTAAATCGCCACAGAAAAGCATTGTCATACCACCCATGGGCTGGTCATTTTGTCTGATATCTCGCAAGGGTCTATCTACTGCATTACGGTTTGCCATAGTGCACTGATCCCATATTATTAAGCAGCAATCATGTAGAACCCTTGCCTTGTCACTGTTTCTAGAATCATTACACACTGGTTTTCCGTAATATTCAAGTAAATCGGGATCTTGGACATTGTATGGGCGGTTTTGCCTCCGGGCAACAATGTGGCTGCTATGCCCCTATGAAACGACAGCAAGAGCAATTTTGCTTTGATTGCATATTTGGGCCAAGATCACTTTGGTAAAAAAAAAATTTCCAGTCCGACCGGGTGCATCTAAAAACAGGACTTCTCCCAAAGTACCATCTATGCTATGACACACGCGATCGAATATCGTACGCTGTTCCGCTGTTAGACTCGAGACACCGTTTTGCAATGTTTCGGCCAGTTTCACTGAATTATAGTTTATTTCCGCGTTCCCCGTCTAAAGCTGTTGCAGGCATACCATATTGAGAGACAGGATTACCCCCTATAGATGTAACTATGTCTTAGATAGCCAGCAATCATCGATTCATATTACTTTCATGCAACGTGTCATTCAGTTCATCGTTATTGTTTAGTTGTGCATTCCTGAAAAAGTCTTCAAACTAATTTTTCCTGATATTTTTGCCACAACTGTGCAGCATCCGAAAGTCCACAAAAAAACAGCAAAATGGCAAACAAATGACGCAAGCGAAGTGGACTATCGCTGACGCATGCTTCGGCCAAAGCGCCATCCCAATTTTGATCACCATCTAGCAAGTGACGCACTCGGCAAGCAGCCTGGTAAGTAGGATATTCAATATCGTCAACCTTTCGCAATTCGGCAAAAGAACTTGGTCCTCGCACTGCACATAGAAGTAAGCGTAAGTAATAGCATTCAGAGTTGTTTGGATGCACCGTATAGACTCTTCCAATGACGTGTTCTTTTAAAATGCCGGGCTCGCCATTCACAGCTGTTCCATGTCTTCTACAGTTGAAAACACCTTGTTGCTTATTATAAGTATAATATGACGGAACTTCGTTATATAACCGTGTTTTTGCGAAATCATCTGTTTCACAAAGTTGAAAGTATGCCAGCAAAGTGGTTTGTCTCGGGTTTTCTAACCGCTCTGCCACATTTTCAGGGCTGAAGTACACTGTTGCCTGCCTTCAAGTTGTACATCAAGATGCATCATTGGCGGATGTCTCTCGTGAATGTAGAAGCTCAAAAGAAGAGCTTATATATCAGCCAGATTGGAACCTCGTGACTTCAACGTATTAATTATTATTGCTCAGCGCAAACGTGGCCTGGTCACTACCCTTGTTGACGTATTTACATATATATTTGATGTCTTCGACACTGTTACATATTTCTACGCTGATGTGAGCTTGAAATATTCTTGATAACACCGGTGAATAGGGTAAAACCCATCGATTGTCCAAAACAATTTCTTGACCATGTAACCTGACAGTAACGTTTTCCCACGACATCATTTGCTCATTTTTTCTTGCAGCCACTGGAGAATGTGGACGTGTGACAAGCCACACTTTTGCCACTCAACACTGTACATGAAACAAAGAGCTGAACCGAAAACCTTTTGTTATGTGATCAGGTCGATCATCAACTTTAGTTTTAAGTGGAAAACTCTGGCTATAATATCATGCCTATCATAAGACGCCTGTCCTGCGAGAAGTTCTTGGGAAATTTTGTAACACTTTGGATTAGTTGTGAACGTTATGAAGAGGTCAGGCTGGCCGTATTTTCAAACATAGCAGAAAGCATCTTGTGTACGTTCATGCATGTAATGCGGATCACCGGTAAAACTGGATGGCAGGATAACTAATCGCCCTAAGTTTTCCACGTTATTATATTGTTGCATGGTGTCTCGCAGATGCACATAATCTACAGCGCGTAAACGTGTCTGGTTAGTGCGTATGTACACTAAACGCTCCGTCTCTATTTTCGCATACGTGTCCACAATAAATTGGCTGAACAATCCTCTAAATCGTTGCAAATAGATAAAATTATTACGCCTTATCTGCAGCAGGTATGAATAAAATTGCTGGGCTGATATATTTTTATGAAAATTTGTTATCCGAGTTGTAGGATTAACTTCGTAGAGTCCAAAATTTTACCCATCTTCGCCATGGCAATAAATTAAAGGATATTGCAGGGCGTCGTAAGCTCTGTGTGTTTAGAAAATGCTTTGCAGGCGATCATCGTGAGTGCGTAACACGATGTCCCGCCTATTGCACTCCTGATAAACTAAAACCCCTGCAACTTAATCTGTGACGGAGGCATTATGCCTGGCGCAGTGTTCAACAACAGGACGCCTATCTGCGCTGATGATCATTTTGTAATCATTGCTTTGCCCCTGCGGAATAGACTGTAATGCAGTTTGGAAACTATGCCAATACGGATTCACCTGATGCAGCATGTTTTGAAGTGGAGCTATAAGGTTACCACTTAGTTGTGGAAAGTTGTGATTTCTGATATTGGCCTGTTCATTGTAATCTGATACTAAATAAATCTGAAGACATTTTGGCTCATCTTGTGGTAGCAAAGATCCGATGAGATGGTAAACTTGGCCTTGCACCTTGAAGGTTGGCATGAATGGTCCCTCTATAACTAGTTTTGCCCCAAAAGATGTCATTTGGAATGTGCGGTTATATAAACGGATACTGTCTAAAAGTGTTTTTATTGTGGATGGTCACCATTTAAAAGTTGTTTTATAAGCTCTGGAGTTTCCTGAAATTTTTCAATGTGAACTTTAGCACTTGAACAACAGATTCCATTTGGCTCTTTTCTCCATTTGAGAGCACCACAAAAATTTCAAATTACGACCATACCACCTACGGAAGCAAATTCAGCATAGTCAATCCTAGGGGAATACATAAAACCTGCTGTTTCCTTATTGACCCAAGGAACATCATTGTTTGCCGAACCATACTTCTGAGACTTATCTGAATCTTCTGATGAAATAGACAATCTATTAAGAGAATGTCTAATTCGATCAGCCTCTAAGCGTGATTGACGTTGTTCTGCTGTTTCTGCCAGCCGTATTTCATCTATTCTTTCCCTTTCAGTCAATAAATAACTTTCATTATCTTGGCGTGTGGGTTCATAATTCTCTCTAGCTGATTCCAATCATCGTTGATATTGGTCTTCGCTTTTGAGAGCTCTGGCATAGTTGTGACGTTTGCGATCGGCGGTTAATCGCGCTTCACGTTCTTCACTACTTTCAAACTCTCGAGAGGCCGCTGTGCGAGCTCTCTGACAACTCAAGCGAGAGTCAGTGAAAGTTTCAAACTCGCGTGACGATGCATGGTGCTGTCGGTCAGCAGATAGTCACGCTTACTCTCCAGAGGCCGCCATGCAAGCACGCTGTGTACTTAGCCGAGACTCATGCTGGGTAGAAGTTTCTGATGCGCGTGTTCTGGCCTGACGTTATTGAGCTGCAGTAAGTGTCGCTTCATGAGCTTCTTCAGATTCTTGAGACCTAATTAGTCTCATTCTTTTTGCATTTCTGCTATATTGAGAAATATTTGATCTTTTTCTGGAAGGCATTTACCCTCTTGAGACCGAGAGGCCGCTGTCCGAGCAAATTGAGACAACCAATCAGATTACAGTTTTTTGAGGCAACTAGGTGCATGAAAGCAGCAAACGGATTGGCTGCTTTATCTCTCTTCTATGTGTAATATCCAATACAGACAAATGTTGGAACTGTTGTCCATAGCAACCAAACAGATTACAGTTTAGATTCTTGCGAGGCAGCTAGGAGAGTGAAAGCAGCAACCTGATTGGTTATTTTATCTCCCTTCTATGTATAAGAACCAAAATAAACAAAGGTTAGAACTTTTGTCCATAGCAACCAAACAGATTGTAGTTTACATTCTTGTGAGGCAGCAGGTGAATGATAGCAGCGATCTGATTGGTTGTTATGTCTCCTTACTATGTGTAAAAATCAATGTAGGCAAATGTTGGAGCAGTTGTCCATAACAACCAATCAGATTACAGTTCTTTTTTTCTGAGGCAGCTTGGACAATCAAAGCAGAAATGTGATTGGTAGTTATATGTGCCTCCGATGCATAAAAAAAAACCAATATAGACGAAAGATGGAGTTGTTGTCCTTAGCAACCAATCAGATCATAGCTGTAATTTGTCTGAGGCAGGTTGAAAAATTTGCAGCAATCTGATTGATTGCCACCTCTCCCTTATATAACAATCAGTATAGATGAAATTTGGAGCAGTTGCCCATAGCAATCTACTGGTGTCTATTTTTCCAAGACAATACAAAATTAAAGTAAAAATTGTGATTGGTTGCCATGGTTTCCATGTGTTTGTTGTTGTTGTACTAATGCACTGTAAATGAATTTTTGAAAACATTAACCCCTTGAGGACCAAACTAACTTTGGCCTTCAGGACCAGTCCCATTTTTTCAAATCTGACATGTGTCACTTTGTGTGGTAATAACTGGGGAATGCTTTTAACCTATGAAAGCGATGCTGAGATTGTTTTCTCGTGACATTCAATATGTATTAGTGAAAAACACCAAAATGTAGTGAAAAATTGCAAAAATTAGCATTTTTCTAAATTTAAATGTATCTGCTTGTAAGACAGGCAGATATACCACACAAAATTGTTGCTAATTAAAGGGAAGGTGTCACAAATTTTTTTTTTTTTATATGTTTTATGCTTTTAATATGTTATTAAAATTAATTTTATTTATTTGTGTTTTTGTGTTTTACGTTTTTATTTTTTCTTTCTTTTACTTCTCTATGGGGGCTGCCATTTTTTTTTCATGTCTGTATGGATGGAATACGGCACATACATCCCCATAGTGAATGCGAACGGCAGCCGTTCCATTCACTATAGCGTACGCCGACTGTGTGGGAACGGCGCATGCGCCGCTCCCACACAGTCCAAAGGGAAGGTCTTCGGCCGAGCGACATCCAGCGCCATTTTCATGTGGACCGCAAGTCGCGGCCGGACAGTAAGATGACTACTTCCGGTTGCGGCTTCCGTCCATATGTTCATAAGCCAGCACTAGGAGCGGAGGGAGCAGACGGAGCGGAGGCAGCAGCAGGAGAAGGTAAGTTATGTTGGTGTATGTTCGTGTTATACTGTGTATTTACCACTGTATCTAATCCTCCTACACTGTGCATTCGCTCAAAAAATGGCGACACACAGTGTAGGAGGTTTGAACATTCAACCCCCTCCTTTCTCCTGGCACTAGCCAGGAGAAAGGAGGGGGGATTGTTTGAGGACGCTAGAGCGAGTGTGTGTTCTCCAATTTTGCAGCATAAAGCAATGAGGTTGCTTTACCACATGCCAATGCTGCAATTTTGGGAATTGCTCCCTCTAGTGACCAGCACATGAAAATGTTATAAATTAGAATCTAAAAAATTAAAAAAATTAGAACAATGTTTAATCATTTATATACAGTTATATAACAGTTTAACTAAAAAAAATAAAAAAAATTCTAGCGACACATTACCTTTAACATCCCCCATATGTCTACTTTATGTTGGCATCGTTTTTGAACATCCTTTTATTTTTCTAGGACGTTACAAGGCTTAGAACTTTAGCAGCAAATTCTCACATTTTCAAGAAAATTTAAACATTTAATTCAGTTGTGAAGCGGCATTTAGGGCCTTATATATTAGTAACCACCAATAAGTACCCCCATTTTAAAAACTTCACCCCTTAAAGTATTCAAAACAGCATTTAGAAAGTTTCTTAACCCTTTAGACGTTTCACAGGAATTAAAGCAAAGTAGAGGTGAAATTTTCAAATTTCATTTTTTTTTTTGCAGAGATTCATTTTTAATCTATTTTTTTTGTAACACAGAAAGTTTTACCAAAGAATTGCAAATCAATATTTATTGCCCAGATTCTGCAGATTTTAGAAATATCCCACATGTGGTCCTAGTGTGCTAATTGACTGAAGCACAGGCCTCAGAAGAAAAGGAGAACCTAGAGGATCTTGGGGCCTCCTTTTTATTAGAAAGTGACCCCATTTTGGAAACTACACCCCTTGAAGACACTATCTAGGGGTATAGTGAGCATTTTGACCCCGTAGGTTTTTTGCAGAAATTATTGAAAGTAGGCCGTGAAAATGAAAATCTACATTCTTTCAAAGAAAACGTAGGTTTAGCTAATTTTTTCTAATTTCCACAAGGACTAAAGGAGAAAAAGCAGCACAACATTTGTAAAGCAATTTTTCCCAAGTAAAACATTACCCCACATGTGGTCATAAACGTCTATTTGGACACACGGCAGGGCTCAGAAGGGAAGGAGCGCAATTTGGCTTTTGGAGCTCAAATTTAGCAGGAATGGTTTGCGGAGGCCATGTTACATTTACAAAGCCCCTAAGGGACCAAAACAGTGAAAACACCAAAAAAGTGACCCCATTTAGGAAACTACAACCCTTGAAGAATCCATCTAGGGGTGTAGTGAGTATTTTGACCCCACAGCTGTTTCATAGATTTTATTGGAATTGGGCAGTGAAAATAAAAAAAATCCTTTTTCTTCAATAAGACGTAGTTTTAGTTCAAAATTTCTCATTTTCTCAACAAATAAAGGAAAAAAAAGAACCCCCAAAACTTGTAAAGCAATTTCTCCCGAGTACGGCAATACCACACACGTGGTCATAAACTGCTGTTTGTGGACACAGAATAGGGCTCAGAAGGGAAGGAGCGCCATTTGCTTTTGGAGTACTGATTTTGCTGCATTTGGTTTCTGGGCGCTATGTCGCATTTGCAAAGTCCCTGTGGGACCAAAACAGTGGATCCCCCCCAGAAGTGACCCCATTTTGGAAACCACAACCCTCAAGGTATTCACCTAGGGGTGTAGTGAGCATGTTAACCCAGCAGGTGTTTGGCAGAAATTAGTGTGCCATGGATGTTGCAGTGTGAAAAACTGGATTTTTCCATACATATGCCAATATGCGGTGCCCAGCTTGTGCCACCATAACAAGACAGCGCTATAATTATTATTCTGTGTTTCCCGGTTTTAGAAACACCCTACATGTGGCCCTAATCTTTTGCCTGGACATTCGACCAGGCTCAGGAGTGAAAGAGCACCATGTAAAATTGAGGCCTAATTTGGCAACTTCCACAGTATTGGTTCACAATTGCAAAGGCTCTGATGTGAAATCATAAAAGAAACCCCTGACAAGTGACCCCATTTTGGAAACTGCACCCCTGAAAGCATTTATTAAGGGGTTTAGTGAGCATTTTCACCCCACAGGTCTTTCCATAAATCATTGCGCTGCGGAAGGTTCAAAGTAAAAATTTACAATTTTTCACTAGATACGCCAATTCAGTGGCAAATATGTCATGTCCAGCTTGTGCCACTGGGGACACACACAAAAAATTGTTAAAAGGGTTCTCCTGGGTATGGCGATGCCATATATGTGGAAGTAAACTGCTGTTTGGGCACGCTTTGGCTTTTGGAGCGTCAATTTTGCGTGGTAGTAGTATGTGAGCTGTCAGAGTACATCAGGGGCATAGTCAGGTGGTATAATAATGGGTTAAAAAAATTAAAAAAATAAACCATAGATGTGTGCTACGCTGTAACACAATCCTTTCTGCACATTCCGGTGTCGCACTGATAAATGTCCTTCCTTATCACCTTTTGGTCCACACTCGGCACCTTTGCAGTTTGGTGCAGTTTGGTGCAGTTTGCTGCTGGGAGGTGCAGTTTTGCTGGGAAGTGTTGTCCTGGTATAATACGGGCACCGTCGCTTCCAGCAGATATGTTTGGGCACTCCCCTTCCTGGTTCCCTAATTTTAGTGCCTTGATAATTCGCCTCTTGAAACAGAATAAATGTTCCCCTCTGATCTGCACAACTTGATATTTTTCTTTCCTGACTTATTGGAGCCTTAACTTATTTAATTTTTTCATAGACGTAGTGGCATGAGGGCTGTTTTTTTTGTAGCACGAGCTGTAGTTATTATTGGTACCATTTTGGGGTACTTGCGACTTTTTGATCACTTTTATCCTTTTTTTTGGGAGGCAAGGTGACAAAAAAACAGCAATTCTGCCATAGTTTTTTTAGGTTTTTTTTATACAGCATTCACCATGCGTTATAAATTACATGTTAACTTTATTCTGCGGGTCAGTACAATTCCGGCGATAACTAATTTATGGCACTTTTTATGTTTTACAACTTTTTGCACAATAAAATTACTTTTGTAAAAAGAATGTCTTTTTTCCGTCGTCATGTTGTGAGAGCCATAACGTTTTCATTTTTTCGTCGATGGAGCTGTATGGGGCTTGTCTTTTGCGAGACAAGTTATAGTTTTTATAGGTACCATTTTTGGATACATGCGACTTTTTGCTCACTTTTTATTTCAATTTTTGGAAGACAAAGTGACCAAAAAAACAGCAATTCTGGCAGTATTTTTTTTTTTTATGGCGTTCACTGCTCGGGATAAATAAAATAATATTTTAATAGTTCAGGTCGTTACGGTCACACTGATACCAAATATGTATGGTTTATTATTATTTTTAAATAATAAATGACTTGATAAGGGAAAAAGGGGGAGATCGTGTTTTATTTTATTGCTTGAAACTTTGTTTGTATTTTTTACAACTTTTATTTTTACTTTTTGTACACTTTTTTTTTTACACTTTCTTTAGTCCCACTAGGGGACTTGAAGAACCAACTGTTTGTTTGATGTTCTAATACATAGCACTACCTATGTAGTGCAATGTATTGGAACTGTCAGTTGTTCATTGACAGCAAGCCGATCAGGCTCTGCTTCCGGGCGGGGCCTAATCGGCTTCCGTAATGGCAGACAGGAGGCCATTGTTAGGCCTCCTGTTGCCATAGTAGCAGTCGACAGCCTTGCCATCGCATGGCAGGATGCCGATTTGCTACAAACCGCTAAGATGCAGCGATCGCAATGGATCGCTGCATCGAAGGGGTTAATGGCAGGAATCGGAGCTAGCTCCGCTCCCTGCCGATACATCGGGGTGTCCGCTGTAACATACAGTGGACACCCTCTGCTGATGACGCCGGCTCAGCTTCTGAGCCGGAAGCTGAGCCGGCGCCATCTTGCCGATGGTACCGGAAGCCTTTTAGGCCCCCGCCGCCGAGTGGGGCATAGGAGGCTCCCGTTGCTGGCAGACCGGGAGGTAAGAATTGTGCCTCCTTTGCAGCCACCAGCAAACCCAGCATTCACGTTGCTGGGGTGCCGGTGGCTAAAAATGCCTCACATGCTGCGATCTCTATTGAACGCAGCATGTGAGGGGTTAATCGGCTGTATCGGATGCTAGCTCCGGTCCTTGCCAATACCTCTGGGTGCCAGCTGTAACATACAACTGGCAACCTGCGGTGATGGCGCTGGCTCAGCTCCTGAGCTAGCTCCATCTCCTTCACGTACAGTTACGTGGAAATGCGTTAAGACACCAGTTCCCATCACGTAACTGTAGGGGTTAAATTAGAATATCTTCTGATTGAGTGAACCGATTGCGATGAAATAAAAAAATAAATGTTACTTCAAGTTGACCCCTATGTTTTTCTAAAAACTCCATCCGAATTGGGTCAGTAGTTTTTTCATGATGCGTGCACAAAAACAGAAAAAAATTCCAAAAATGATATAAATGCATTCTATCACTTATCCTTCATCTCCCAATTATTATTTTTTTCGCAAATATTTTCAATGTACAGACACGCAAAGTTTACAGTTTTATTATACGTAGAGATATTGATTTGGACTTGCATGTATTTCACCACCATGTATGTCTGGCCTTCTGGTAATACACTGTCCTGTTTTTGTACAAATTTTTGTACTTTATGTTTTTATGGGTGCTTTTAAAATAGTGCGTACAACTGTTTGTGTCTTAATAAATACATTTGTATTTTTTGCTATATTGGATTGATGGTCTTTATTATAGCATTCTTGGAAGATTTTTCGGTTTATTATATAGCATGGGTTCCCATGTGCTGAGTTGATGACGTAATGGAATAACCTTTATATTTGTGGTATTTTTCATTTCAGTTTAATATAGCAAAATATTTTCTGCAGGCAGAACCGCCTAGTATAGCGGAAATGGTAAACTCTGTAAATGGTACCATAATGATGGAAAAGTCTACTTGAAAAGGGTGGCTTCTAAAGAGTTGGATAAACAATGGGGGAGGTAGACTATCCAGAATTGGCGACAAGAGAAAGCCCAGTTCAGATAGCAGGAGAGTGGCAAGAGGTGGGTGGGGGAGGTTAGAGGGCTTAGGAAGGGGTAGAGATTAGGAGATTGTGCAATAAGGCCCCATGCACACAGTCGTGCCCGTAATCACGGGCCGCAATTGCGGTTATGGCCGGACGCCCGTATTTTTGGCCCATGCTGCCATACAAAGTATGGGAACACGGTCCGTAAAAAGATAAAGATAGGACATGTCCTATGTTTTGCGGTACACTTCTATGGCCCGGACACCTGCCCGTAAATAAACGGGAAGGTGTCCGTGGACAATAGAAGTGGATGGGTCCGTAATTGCTCACCCCACTACACCTTCCCACCATGCCCCCACTCCCCATCATCGATCATCTTACCATTACACAACAACACTAGGAACAGTATGTGGAATCAACAAAAAGAAGAAAGATGCCTCCAGCTCACCTTGTATTTGGACTTTTGTTTTATGGTCCTTGCGCATGGGTCTTCGTGACGGCACACGACTAGTTGATTGTGTATAGGAGAAAAGGTAGATCCAGCGCTGTTGTGATTAAAAAGAAACTATTTCCAAGTTTTAATTATATCCATTTAAAATAGGATTGATAGAAAAATGATGATAGTGTCCTGCAATGCCAAGAGTATAGATTTAGGGTAGATAGCCTACGCGTTTCGAACGCTGCCTGCGCTCTTATTCATGGCTTGTGAGTGTGATTACTGACAGCGAATGCTGAGTTTAAATGTGCGGAGTAACATGTGCTTTTTGATTGCGTTTCAGGAAATTTACTATAGTGGAACGCAAACACCAGTCCGTCGCGATTGACTGACATCCGGTCTATAGACTATGAACTCTTCTTAAAGGTAAGTATTATGGCTTTTTGTATTACAAAAAATAATGTGGAGAGTCTTGTTATTTTTAGTATTTTCATTGTTTATCATTCCTTTTCTACTGACTAACAAGATTGTTCTTTATTATGAATATAAAGTGTGATAACCAATTATATATTTATTTGAGTACTAGAGAAGTCGATGTCATGAATTCAGTTGTATTGTTTAATCGCATGTGGTCAGTATCATGTGTATGATGACTAAGTAAAGGTAAAGGTAGAAGGTAAAAAATTAGATTTTTATTATAGGGAAACTGTGTGTGGAAGGCTAAAAAGCATATATATCTGTTTTTGATATATGTTGCTGGTTGAAATTGAATTAAATATTGGTTGAGGATTGTGATTGTCTTGAAAAAACCTTAATAACTGGATATGAAATTTTGATTGTGGAATATTATGTTTTTGTTTGTGTACTTCTACTTTGAATTTGTGAGCAAACAACTTATGTACCTTCACTATTGTGTTTACAACATATTGATGCATTTTGTTGGTGACTAAGATTGTGGACAATGTCATGGTTATTTTTATTTATTTTTTGCCATGAAAAATGTGAATTTTTGATGTTGTTTATGTTGACATGTATTAATAATATATGTATGGAAGCATGTACATTAATCTACAGTTTTATTGTGAATATGAAAAAATGAAATTTTGTTTATTATGATTGTGTATCTTGTTTTGTTAATAATGGAACATGAGTTCTTTTTTTAAGTTGAGACCATTTGGAACTCTGGTTTTTAATCGGAAAATCCAATATGCTTCCCTTTGGTACATCTTGTGTTTTAAATCCCCTCCTCTTTTGGATTTGCAGATTTTTTCGATTGCATAGCATACAAAAGTGTTGGTTGTTCTTTTGTGATAGTAAATGAAATGCCTTGCTGCATTTGATATGTTGCTTATGTTGGGATTTCTAATGTAACTTAGATGTTCAAGTATATGAATTTTTAATTTACGGATGGTACATCCAACATATTTTAGATTGCATTCAGTGCATTCTATTATGTAAATTACTGATTCAGTGTTGCAATTTATGTAATTTTGTATGGTAAATATGTCTTAATTATTTGAATTTGAAAAGGTTTTGGAGATGTTAGTATATGAGCATACTTTGCATGGATGTTGTCCACATTTGAAAAAACCTTTATTTTCTAACCAGGTTGTTTTGGATTCTGTAGATTGAAATAAGGATGGAGACAGGATACTTCCAAGTGATGGAGCCTTGCGAGCCACTACTTTACATCCTTCCTTCAGGATAGATCTCAAACTGTCGTCTTCCATTAATATGGGTAGGTACTTGTTTATAATTTGTTTGATTTGTTGGAATTGGTTACTTTGTTGGAGGACTAGAGTTGGCTTATCTGAGTCCAGTATTTTACATCTGTTAGACTGTTTTAGTAAGTCGGCTCTGTGGGTTTTTGCAGTTATGCTGTTCGCTCTTTTGAGGGACCATTCTGGGTATCCTCTGTTTATCAACCTTGTTTGTATTTGTTTTTTCTCTTTTAAATATTAAGTATGTGAAGTGCAGTTTCTCTTAGCACGGTACATCTCTCCCACTGGAATAGATTTTATAGTTTGTTTGAGGTGGTGGCTGTTTGCGTGCAATATTGTGTTCCCACTTGTTAGTTTGCGGTGGGTTTTTGTTTCGATGATTTTATACTCTACACCTTTTAGGTCTAGGTCCAAAAATGTAATATTATTTTTGTCATCATTGTGGGTGAATCTGAGGTTGTAAGTATTATTGTTTAGAAATTTAATGAATGAAGGAATTGTATCAGTGTCCCCTTTCCATATAAATAGAAGGTCATCTGTATACCTTCCATACCATTCTATTTTTTCTCCATAAGGATTATTTGTTGAGAAAATAAAAATATAAATTTTGCTCCCATTGAAACCCCTGTTAACTGCAAATAAAACTTTCCATCAAATTGGAAATGATTGTGTGACATGAGAAACATTAGTATGTCTAAAATATAGGTTTGGAACTCTTGGCTGTATGTACTGTGTGCAGCTAGATGATGTTTAAGTGCATCATATGCAACTTTGTGCGGAATTGATGTATAAAGTGAAATTACATCGCACGTTAGCCATGTGTACTTTTTATTCCATTTTTTGTGTTGGAAGGCACAAAGGACATCTCGTGTGTCTTTCAGGAAGCCTGGTGACTGTTGAGCAAGTGGTTGTAACAGGGAATCTAGCCACTCTGACAATTTCTCTAATAGGGACCCTATTCCAGAGACTATGGGCCGCATGGGTGGAGGAATGATGTTTTTATGGATCTTAGGTAAAGCATGTATAATTGGAATAATTGGATTTTCAATATAGATATAGTTTAGTTGTTTTTGGGTGAGGAATCCACATATAAGACCTTCATTCAGTAGAAGTTTCATTTTCGATTGTATTTTTTCAGTTGGATTGATATCTAATTGTATATATGTATTTTTATCTGATAGTAGGTCTGATATTGATTTTCTGTAATCTTTCTTGTCCATTACTGCTATCCCTCCTCCTTTGTCTGAATTTTTGATAATTATTTCTTTGTTCTCTTTTAATGATTTGACAGCTTTTTTCAGACGCATGGGAATATTCGATTCATATTTATTTTCTTTGATGCTATCTGATAGATTTTGTAATTCTTTTTCTATCACCAATTGGAAATGGTCCATGGATTCAGTTCTTGCTGTTGTAGGATAGAATCTCGGGTTAGTAGTTAAGAAATTGCTAGCTGAACAAGTAGTTTGTGATGGTGATTCTGAACATAGTCTTTCTAGACAGACCACCGTTTTTAATTCTTGAAAAGATAAATTATTTCTTTCATGCTATTCGTTATTTTCCCAGTTGTCTTCTCTGGAATTGATGGGTTTGGTTAAGGTGCTTGTTAGTTCTGAGTTGGTATTTAATTCGTTGTTTGTTGTTTCTGATGTGAAAAAATGTTGCTTGATGGTGAGATTGCGCACAAATTTATTGATATCCAACAGTGTATGAAATGGGTCGAAGTTATTGCTTGGTGCAAAGTTAAGACCTAGAGATAATACTTCAGTCTGTGCTTCTGTAAGAGGAACAGATGATAAATTCACGATGTTTAGATTTAATGTTGGAATTTGCGGGATCGGAGGCGACGGCTTAGGTCCTGATCTATTCTGTGTTTCCTGCCGCCCCTCCTACCTCGTTTTTTGACATGTTGGTTGTATTGTCATGTCTATAGTTGTTTTTAGGGTAAAACCTTGTGTTTTCTTCTTCCGAACAACCGTTTGTGGAGTCTATTTCTGTTGAACTGAATTTGCAACACTGAATCAGTAATTTACATAATAGAATGCACTGAATGCAATCTAAAATATGTTGGATGTACCAGCCGTAAATTAAAAATTTGTATACTTGAACATCTAAGTTACATTAGAAATCCCAACATAAGCAACATATCAAATGCAGCAAGGCATTTCATTTACTATCACAAAAGAACAACCAACACTTTTGTATGCTATGCAATCGAAAAAATCTGCAAATCCAAAAGAGGAGGGGATTTAAAACACAAGATGTACCAAAGGGAAGCATATTGGATTTTCCGATTAAAAACCAGAGTTCCAAATGGTCTCAACTTAAAAAAAGAACTCATGTTCCATTATTAACAAAACAAGATACACAATCATAATAAACAAAATTTTATTTTTTCATATTCACAATAAAACTGTAGATTAATGTACATGCTTCCATACATTTTTTCTTAATACATGTCAACATAAACAACATCAAAAATTCACATTTTTCATGGCAAAAAATAAATAAAAATAACCATGACATTGTCCACAATCTTAGTCACCAACAAAATGCATCAATATGTTGTAAACACAATAGTGAAGGTACATAAGTTGTTTGCTCACAAATTCAAAGTAGAAGTACACAAACAAAAACATAATAATCCACAATCAAAATTTCATATCCAGTTCTTAAGGTTTTTTCAAGACAATCACAATCCTCAACCAATATTTAATTCAATTTTAACCAGTAACATATATCAAAAACAGATATATATGCTTTTTAGCCTTCCACACACAGTTTCCCTATAATAAAAATCAAATTTTTTACCTTCTACCTTTACCTTTTCTTAGTCATCATACACATGATACTGACCACATGCGATTAAACAATACAACTGAATTCATGACATCGACTTCTCTAGTACTCAAATAAATATATAATTGGTTATCACACTTTATATTCATAATAAAGAACAATCTTGTTAGTCAGTAGAAAAGGAATGATAAACAATGAAAATACTAAAAATAACAAGACTCTCCACATTATTTTTTGTAATACAAAAAGCCATAATACTTACCTTTAAGAAGAGTTCATAGTCTATAGACCGGATGTCAGTCAATCGCGACGGACTGGTGTTTGCGTTCCACTATAGTAAATTTCCTGAAACGCAATAAAAAAGCACACGTTACTCCGCACATTTAAACTCAGCATTCGCTGTCAGTAATCACACTCACAAGCCATGAATAAGAGCGCAGGCAGCGTTCGAAACGCGTAGGCTATCTACCCTAAATCTATACTCTTGGCATTGCAGGACACTATCATCATTTTTCTATCGATCCTATTTTAAATGGATATAATTAAAACTTGGAAATAGTTTATTTTTAATCACAACAGCGCTGGATCTACCTTTTCTCCTATACACAATCAACTAGGAACAGTAATAATACCAAATTTGAACAGAACAGAAAAGATTGTTTCTGAATACCAAATATTACAAATAAAGAAATGAACAGCCCAAACTTGAAGAAATAGGACAAAAAAAGCATCACACACGGTGATGTCATCATATTACCAGAACATACCACCTCTCCAGAAACCCCTCCAGATACCGAATTTGACCTGTCCACCCCCACAGTCCACAGCTTATCCCCCAAACCTACCCCCCCAGATCCCCCTGCTACTACTGTACCCAGCGCTCACAGATCCATGGCTGCGGCCGTCGTGGGGTGAGTAATCCCGACGGTCCGCGGCCGTGGACGCTACAGTGATATCATCAATGCCGCCCATCATTCATCCATTCTCAATAAAAATGAAAATGATCTATCTTTTACCTAAAAATATCAATAGGCCATTTTTCTACCACCTCCAAAAAATACACGAAGATTTAATTAACCCTCCAGGGAAAGCGGTCATTTCAGGGATTCAGTCCCCCACTTGCCATCTATCACACTCTTTAGATCTGGTACTACAAAAATATGTTCTAAATCTGCCCAGTTATCTAAAAGACTCCACCCAACTCATAAACGACCTTGACTCAATCACATGGAGCAAATCCCTGCTCCTCATCAATCTAGATGTTAGTGCACTTTATTCCAACATCGAGCACACTATAGGATTGAAAAGCGTCAGAAGCACACTCAGTAAAGACCCCACTTTAATGCTAGCTCAGGTTAATTTAATTTGCCAAAGGCTTAAGTTCATCCTTAAAAACAATATATTCTCATTCAACCAATCTATCTACCATTAAATCAAGGGTACTACTATGGGTACCAGAGTAGCACCTAGTTACGCTAACATCTTCATGGGGGCTTTTGAGGAACTACATATATGGAAAACCACGAGGCAGGACCTAATAGGCTAACTGTCAGATGATGAATGACAGTTACGATACACTGCACTACATAAGTAGTGCAGAGTATCGTACCGGGGATCAGAAGACCAGATCTTCAAGACCCCAGGTCAGTGTAAAAAAAAAAGTGAAAAAAGTAAAAAAAAAATGTGAAAGAAAAAAAAAAAAATACAAGTTTTAACTAATAAAAACAATAATCGCCCTGTTTCCCTGATCAACTCCTTTACTATTAGAAAAAAAATGAAAACATGAAAAAAAAACTATACATAATAGGTATCGCCGCGTTCAGAATGGCCTGATCTATAAAAATGTCACATTATTTTTACCACACGGTGAACACCGTAAAAAATTGTAATAAAAAACAATAACAGAAATTTATTTTTTGGTCATCTTGTCTCAAAAAAATGTAATAAAAAGTGATCAAAAAGTTGCAAGCAACGCAAAATTTTACCGATAGAAACTACAGTTCGTCACGCATAAAACAAGCCCTCCTGCAGCGATATCAACTAAAAAATAAAAAAAATATGGCTGTCAGAAAATGGCGACACTGAAACATGATTTTTTTTAGAAAAGAGTATTTTTATTGTGGGAACGTAGTGAAACGTAAAAAAAACAATATAAATTTGGTGTCGCTATAATCGTATCACCCCGCAGAATAAAGTTAACATGTGCTTTATACTGCACGGTGAACACTGTAAAGAAAAAAACAAAAACGTGCTAGAATGGCTGTTTTTTGGTTTCCTCATCTCCCAAAAAATTGAATAAATAGTGATAAAAAAAAAAAAATCGCATGTACTCCAAAATGGAACCAATAAAATTTACAGCTCGTTCCACAAAAAACGCGCCCTCACACAGCTCCATCAACGGAAAAATAACACGTTATGACTCTCATAACGCAATGATGCAAAATGATGCTAAATGACAGCCCAGACTCATTTTTTAGGTCCAGTAGAACTTCACTAAATACCCCACATCATCATTTGCTGGACCCCACAGGTGGACCCTGTAGATGCAGCGGAGATGAGGAAACTTCAGGGCCTTGTGCGGCTTATAGGGCTAGTGAAGAAGTCAAATATAAGGCAATACTGGAGCGCAGATATTTAGTATAATACCCAATAAACCCGGCCTGTGCATAAAGGATTGGTTCAAAGCGTACCACACCAATCCATGGATTATTCATTCACCCCATTATTACATCATCCTATTATGACCTGTTGCACTCCGCCCAGCTTACTTATGCCCTGATGTACTCCTCCCAGCTTACATATGCCCCCACATTATAAACTGAAATACCACTAAAACACCGAGCAAAATCTGCGCTTCAAAAGCCAAATGGTGGTCCAACTGAGCCTGGCAGTGTGCCCAAACCGCAATTTATGACCACATATGGGGTATTACTGTATTCTGGAGAACCCGCTTAACAATTTATGGGATGTGTGTCTATTGTGGTACAAGCTGGACACAACACATTGGGCACTGAAATGGCATATCTGTGGAAAACAGCAATTGTCAATCTGCAACATCTATTGTTTACTCATTTTTGCAAAACACTTGTGCGGTCAAAATGCTCACTACACCCCTAGATAAATTCTTTGAGGGATCTAGTTTCCAAAATGGGGTAATTTTTCTGGAGTACCACTGTACTGGTACTATAGCTCATTTCAAAATGGTGTCAAAAAACTAATCTTGTAAAATCTCCACTCCAAATACTAAATGGCGCTCCTTCCCTTTAGAGCCTTGCTGTGTGTCCAAATAGCAGTTTATGACCACATGTGGGGTATTTCCCTACTCTGGAGAGCATGCTTTACAAATGTTATTAGTGAAAAATTTTGAACTAATCATTTTCACTGGCCATTTGTAATAAAATCTATGAGACACCTGTGGGGTCAAAATGCTCACTACCCCCCTAGATGAATTCCTCAATGGGTGTAGTTTGCCAAATGGAGTCACTTTTGGGGAGTTTCCACTGTACTGGTACCTAAGGGGCTTTGCAAAACCGACATGGTGCAGAAAAACCAATCCAGCAAAATCAGCTCGCCAAATGGCGCTCCTTCCCTTCTGAGCCCTGATTTGTATTCATACAGTGGTTTATTACCACATATGGGGTATTTCCGTACTCTGGAGAAGTTTCTTTGCAAATGTTATGGTGCTTTTTCTCCTTTATTTGATGAGAAAATGAAACATTTTGACCTAAAGCTACATCTTAGTGGAAAAAAAATGTAATTTTTCATTTTCACTGCCCAATTCTAATGAAATCTATGAAATACCTGTGTGGTCAAAATAATCACTACACCCCTACATGAATTCCTCTAGGGGTGTAGTTTCCCAAATGGAGTAACTTTTGGGGGGTTTCCTTTGTTTTTACACCACAAGACCTCTTCTAACCTGACATGGTGCCTGAAATATAATTTAAGAAAAGGAAGGCCGAAAAATCCACAAATGCTCCTTTGCTCCTCTGCACATGTGGGTTATTTCTAAAAACTGCAGACTCAGGGAAATAAATATTCAGTTGTGTTTCTCTTGTAAAAACCTTCAGTATTACAGAAAAATTGATTAAAATGGAATTTCTGCCAAAAAATTAAATTTGCAAATTTCCCTTCCACTTTGCTTTAATTCCTGTGACACGCATAATGGGTTAAGAAACTTTCTAAGTGCTGTTTTGAATACTTTAAGGGGTGCAGTTTTTAAAATGGGGTGATTTGTGGGGGTTCCTAATATAGAAGGCCCTCAAAGCCACTTCAGAACTGAACTGGTACCTGTAAAAATAGCCTTTTGAAATTTTCTTGAAAATATGAGAAATTGCTGCTAAACTTATAAGCCTTGTAACGTCCTAGAAAAATAAAAGGATGTTCAAAAAATGATGCAAACATAAAGTAGACATATGGGAAATGTTAACTAGTCACTATTTTGTGTGGTATAACTATCTGTCTTACAAGCAGATACATTTGAATTTAGAAAAATGCAAATTTTTGCTAATTTTCTCTACATTTTGGTGTTTTTCACAAATAAATATTGAATTTATCGACCAAATTTTTTCACTAACATAAAGTACAATATGTCACGAGAAAACAATCTCAGAATCGCTCGGATAGGTAAAAGAATTCTGGAGTTATTACCACATAAAGTGACACATGTCAGATTTAAAAAATGAGGCTGTGTCATATGGTCCAAAAGTGGCTGTGTCCTTAAGGGGTTAAACAAATTAATCAATAACCTGCCAAACACCTCTGCATAACTCATTCATGACTCATCCATACACCTCTGCATGACTTATCCATGACTCATCCAAACACCTCTGCATGACTCAACCAAACACCTCTGCATGACTCATCCATCTGACTTGGCATTTTTTCACACATTTTTTTACCACTATGTCTTGGCTATATATTCCACATTTGCAAGGGGAATGTATAGAATTAGTATTTTACCTCATGAAGAGGCCGGTCTAGCCTCGAAATGCGTCATAAATAAAACAATATCTAATATTACATTTGCTTGTTTTAAATTTTCACTACTCAACAAGGGTTTCACCATTTAGCATCGCCAGGGAAAATCAGTTTTTTCCTCAAACTTCTCAACTACCATTTACCACTGGACCCTTTGGATCCAGATCGGAACCCAGGCTGCAGCAATATTTTAAAACACGCTTTCAAGGATGTTGTGCTCCTATCACAGCCAAAAAGGTCAGCAGAACTGATCACCTATCTGTGGCTTTTTTTCTATATAATTTGATGCACTATGTGCACTTTGTGTTGTTTTTTCTCCTCTACTTTAGTAGTTACAAGGCCCATCAGACAGGCTCACACATGTGCCCTGTATCTAAGCCTACCATGTGGTAGGCTTAGATACAGGGCCCAGCAGGCAGGATCACACATGGGCAATGTATCAATGCCTACCATGTGGTAAACTTAGATACAGGGCCCAGCCGACAGGATCACAAATGGGCCATGTATCTAAGCCTACCATGTGTAGGCTTAGATACATGGTCAAACCTGTAAGAAAACACAAACACACAAAGAATTACTCTATTGGGGAATTAGTAACACATAAAAAAACAAAGCAATTATTATACTTACCTTTCGTGGGTTCAGTGCTGGCGCCGCAATGTCAGCGAGCTGGGCCCTATATACATAGATATAGGGTCGTAATGCTACAGATATGCTGTCTCATATATATGTGTGTCACGATCTGTGGGTATGTGAACCCACTGGGCCATACCGCCATAGCGGGATAGCAGCTGGCCAAACAGTATACCAAGTCAACGTCTATATAGTCCAAAAACAAGAGTACCTGTAGCAGTTCAGACAGTATTAACGGCTAGGCTCAGATGGGACCTTGACAGCAGACACCAGGCGTCCACAATATCTTTGGGCAGCGTGGGCCACCAGAAATGGCGGGCAATCAGATCTCAGGTCTTATGAGCACCCGCGAGCCAAGCTAGTTTGGAGCTGTGCCCCCAGCGAAGGATTCTCCTCCTGTCTGTCAACCACACAAAAGTCCTCCCCGGAGGGTTGTCTCTCCAACCAATCCTAGGCATTGAAGTTTCTTTTGTTTCCTAGGGCACAACATGGTTTCCGAGGCCGCAATACAGGCAAAGTCCTGAAGTGCGTCTGCGGTATTTCTCCTGGGCAGACAGTTTGAGCTGATCCACTGGGAAAGGCTCCTCTAGTGGGACAACTGGTGAGTCCAACAGGGATTGCTGGAGGATAGGAGCCAGCTTAGGGAATCTTCTCTCCCGACAAATCTCTTGGGATCGTTCCCGGATCCTCATGTCAATCCGGGTGGCTAGAAGTATGAGGTCATCCAGGGTAGGTGGCAGATCACGAGCAGCAAGCTCGTCTTTCATTTTAGGAGACAGTCCCTGCCAGAATGTAGCCACCAAGGCCTCCTTGTTTGGGGACAGCTCTGTCACCAGGGTGTACCCTGGCAAAGGGTAAGAAGAGATGCAGCTGCTGAGGAGACTCATCCAGGTTTCTCAAATACTGTGCGAAAAGTCTGTAGGAAACACTGGAAGTCACGGATCTCTGTTCCCTGGTCCCTGACGTTCCCAGATAGGGTTTGTCCATGCAAGGGCCTTGGCAGTAAGGAGTGAGACTATCAATGCGATCCTTCCGCCATCAGAAGGAAATGATCTGGTATGTAGACTGAAGTGGATTTGGCACTGGTTCAGAAATCCCCTCTGCAGGTCCTCGCGGCTCCATCATAGCGAGGAGGTAGTGGCCACAAGAATCGAGAGTCAGCACTGGTACTGACAGGAGGTGTAGCACGAGGAACACCAGGAGCAACAGGAATGGATGCTGAGATGACTGCAGCTTGTGCATCCAGCCGATGTGTAATGGCGTTCACCACCTGGAGGAGTTGGTCCTGTCGTAATTGGCAGACTAGCATATCCGCCTGCATGGCCTGTGATGTCGTTTCGGTCTTGGGTTGACCTTTGGTGTCCATGGCCTGAGCGTACTGTCACACCATAGCGGTATAGCAGCTGTCCAAACAGTGTACCAAGTCAACGTCTATATAGTCCAAGCACAAGGGTACCTGTAGCAGTTCAGACAGTAGCAACAGCTAGGCTCAGATGGGACCTTGGCAGCAGACACCAGACATGGTGTAACACAGCAGGCATTACCGATGACACAACACGACTCCAACTTTCTAAGGCACAGAAACAATGGTAGCACGGGATACAGGATAAAAGGTAGCAGGTACGGGAACACTGGGAACAGGATAACACTAAGGAACCATTTGCAAGACTAACACGGGTAAACACAACTAGGCTCAGGCCATGAGTGAAAGGGCAGAGCCCTTTTTATAGTTCTGGGTGATCATGGTTAATTGGTTAAGGGGCCCGTGCCCCTTTAAGGCTAGGCACGAGCATGCTCGCGCACCCCACGTGACACAGCAGAAAGAAGCGGAAGTGAGCTCTGGCAGCACGGCTGTGGACGCTACAATGCGGATGTAGCCATGTTTATCTTGACTGATAACTTGCTGCAGCATGATATCACACGACAAAATCCATTGAAAACCCATTGAAAAAGTCAAGTTAATATTTATTTTCACTGTGTATTTAATAAATATATATACACGCACACACACATTTTTTTTGGGGGGGTAAACATATGTCTCAGGGGGCTTGTGCCCCATATATTTTTAAACCCTAGCAACGCCTCTGCTGACATATTCTAATTGAGCCGTTATTTTTCAAAAGTAAAGTACCACTATTGTGAAAGCAAAAACGCTTCTTGATTCCTTAATAATCCCAGTGACTTCGTGTCACAAAACAGTCCGTACTTACCAGGGCAGACGATTTCAGCGACAGGGCAGGAGCTCCCTCTAGTGGCTGGAATGCAAGGATACATCCTGGAGCTACCTCTAGTGCAGGGGTCTCAAACTCGGCCGGGTAAGTGGGCCACATATAGAAAAAATGGGAAGTTGACGGGCCGCATTACTTTCAAATTTGATACAATACAAAATTATTGTTAATCAATTAGTTATTTGAACTACCATAACACTATATTACTATAACAATAATAATAATACTACATTACTATAATAATACCGCTAGGTTTAAAATTTGAGATATTTCTCCACGTGCTTATTTCAACAATCCAGTTTTCCAGTTTAAGTGTCTCTAAATGCAGTCCGGCGGCTCAGTTAGCAGCGTTTGGCAGACACACCAGTCAAGATTGGGCAGCCCCTTTTTAGATAGTGCCACAGTACCCTTGGTGGATACTGCCGCAGTGCCCTCAGGGGATGCTGCCGCAGTGCCCTCTGTGGATGCTGCCACAGTGCCCTCTGTAAATGCTGCCACAGTGCCCTCTGTAGATGCTGCCACAGTGCCCCCTGTAGATGCTGCCACAGTGCCCTCTGTAGATGCTGCCACAGTGCCCTCTGTAGATGCTGCCACAGTGCCCTCTGTAATTGCTGCCACAGTGCCCTCTGTAATTGCTGCCACAGTGCCCTCAGTAATTGCTGCCACAGTGCCCTCCGTAATTGCTGCCACAGTGCCCTCCGTAGATGCTGCCACAGTGCCCTCTGTAGATGCTGCCACAGTGCCCTCCGTAGATGCTGCCACAGTGCCCTCCATAGATGCTGCCACAGTGCCCTCCACAGAGTCCTGGAGCAGAGCCTGTACTAGCGCTTTGCCCGGGACTCCGCTCAAACTGCAGGGGTCTCAAACTTGGCCGGGTAAGTGGGCCACATATAGAAAAAATGGGAAGTTGACGGGCTGCATTACTTTCAAATTTGATACAATACAAAATTATTGTTAATCAATTAGTCATTTGAACTACCATAACACTATATTACTATAACAATAATAATAATAATACTACATTACTATAATAATACCGCTAGGTTTAAAATTTGAGATATTTCTCCACGTGCTTATTTCAACAATCCAGTTTTCCAGTTTAAGTGTCTCTAAATGCAGTCCGGCGGCTCAGTTAGCAGCGTTTGGCAGACACACCAGTCAAGATTGGGCAGCCCCTTTTTAGATAGTGCCACAGTACCCTCGGTGGATACTGCCGCAGTGCCCTCAGGGGATGCTGCCGCAGTGCCCTCTGTGGATGCTGCCACAGTGCCCTCTGTAAATGCTGCCACAGTGCCCTCTGTAGATGCTGCCACAGTGCCCTCTGTAGATGCTGCCACAGTGCCCTCTGTAGATGCTGCCACAGTGCCCTCTATAGATGCTGCCACAGTGCCCTCTGTAATTGCTGCCACAGTGCCCTCTGTAATTGCTGCCACAGTGCCCTCTGTAATTGCTGCCACAGCCACAGTGCCCTCTGTAGATGCTGCCACAGTGCCCTCCGTAGATGCTGCCACAGTGCCCTCTGTAGATGCTGCCACAGTGCCCTCCGTAAATGCTGCCACAGTGCCCTCCATAGATGCTGCCACAGTGCCCTCCGCAGATGCTGCCACAGTGATGTCAGGGAAGAATCCCGGGCAGAGCGCTAGTATGCTCTTCCTGGGACTCCAGCTGTGCTCCTGACATCACTGGGACTCCTGCTCTGGGGAAGCCCCTGACATCATTGTCGATGTATGGACAGAGATGTCAGAGGCTTCCCCAGAGTCCCAGAGCAGAGCATATACTAGCGCTCTGCACGGGACTCCGGCTCTGGGGAAGCCCTAGACATCGTATCTCCAAACATGGACGCCAATGTCAGGGAATTCCACAGAGTCCCGAAGCAGAGCCTATACTAGCGCTCTGCCCTGGACTCCACTCTGGAGAAGACCCTGACACACTGTCCATATATGGACAGCGATGCCAGGGAATTCCACAGAGTCCTGGAGCAGAGCCTGTACTAGCGCTTTGCCCGGGACTCCGCTCTGGGGAAGACCCTGACACACTGTCCATAAATGGACAGCGATGTCAGGGAATTCCACAGAGTCCCGGAGCAGAGCCTATACTAGCGCTCTGCACGGGACTCCGGCTCTGGGGAAGCCCCAGACATCGCTGTTCATATGTGGACAGCGATGTCAGGGAATTCCAGAGTCTCGGAGCACAGCCTATACTAGCGGCTCTGTGTCCCGTGGGCCACATGCTTGAGACCCCTGCTCTAGTGGCTGATAAGCGAGGCTACATCCTGGAGCTCCCGCTAGTGGCTGGAATGCAAAATACACTCTGGAACTCCCTTTAGTGGCTAGTACATTACCTACAATTCTGGTAAACTCCCCCCTGACATCACTTGACACCTAACTATAGGACACTCTATATAAGCCTTTCTCTGAGCACCAACAGGAGCCAGAGTATCAGGTAATTTCTACCTAGCTCCAGCATAGTACCATACCTTATCTGACTTCCTGTGTAACGACTTCTCCTTGTAGCTCTGACCTCTGCATCTGTGCCTGTGACCCTGACCTCGGCTATTCCTGACCACACTATGGTATCCTGATCCTGTACTGCAACCGTGATAACATCTGCATGGTTCAAGGCCGCTTCTTTTAAAGCATGCGATCTTCAAATTCACTGCAGCGAAGTCTAAACGGCCTTGCGGTGGTCCCTGGCGAAAACCGGGAAATCTGTTAGTATCAGCGCCTCAGTGCTGTTAAGCGCTACTAGAAGCTGGCGAAACAGATCCCATCCTCGCTGCCAGGTTCATGACTCTTCAATTCTTCAAGGTATCTTTTAAGATCTTTTAAGTCACCTAGGGCAATGCGCCTAGATCTTTCCCGAAATTGACTTTCCTCCCTTACATTAATTCTATGCTGAATGCTTGATGAGCTTCCAGCAGGAGAGCTCCGGAGGTTAAATACGTCAGCAGAGCTCCCCTCTGTCACTTTCACTTTCTCTAATGCCAAACAGGATGTAGGCACTCGATTTGCTGAGTAAACTCATCCTAGTAAAGTATGTGGGTGCAGGAACGCAAGCTCATTTGTAGTATTTTTGAGCCCAGAAATTCACTATTCCTCGAATTTGCCTTAGACAATCAACTGGCAAAGATTCAGGCATCAGCTCTACTCCAGTCGGTAGGTCTTTTTCTGACTGTCCTTCAATCCTCAAGTAAGGAATTGAACTTTCCCATCACATCCTTTCACTAGTCATCATGGTGGTGATCTTTCCAGGGGGTATAACACACTCTTTTCTCTGTAGCAACCATACATTGCCTATTCCTTTTGATGGTTCTTCTTTTTGTTGCACTAGAGAAGTTTATTCCCCATATTTCTAGCTGTTCCCATCTGACCAGGGGTATATGTGAAAGATATTTTTTATAGAAATCACTACACACTAAAGTTATTTGAGCTCCGGTATCTAACAGTGCTTCAGAGTAGACTCCTTCAATTTGCACAGGTACAATTGGGGTCGGTCCCACTAAACTGTCAGGTAGCTTTACTTTTGGTAGAGACTAATCCGGTTTGATTCGTTTAGAGCAAACCTTAGGAATTTTTCTTTGGTACCATAATTGTCTTTTTGTGGCATCTGTAGTTTTGTTTTTGAGGAGTCTGGACGATTAGTCCAGCAAATAATTAAGTATTTGTAACCTTTGCGTTGGTGCACAGATTTCCACGAGAATTGATAATGTACTCTCAAATTATATAGCCATTGACAGTTGGGCTACCCAAGATGGACGCTGCTATTAAGTCTAAATCAACTGTTAAACAGTGGTGGCACTTGTAATCCAAGCCAGTGTAGTAGGACTGGTAACCTGTGGCTGGTAACACTGGTTCATCAGTAAATCCTATGAGGTCAGTGGCTTATGTCTACCTCAGTCCTCTGGTGAAACAGGGAATTGTCTGTCCTGTAAGGTCTGCTCTATAATTGTACTACTGGATACAATGCTGCAGGAAGAAAATGTCCATAGTATAATGGAGGTATCCTGGTTTATCAATCACTCCACCCAGACCCAGAGCTAGCATGTGATCGGCTCATCCAGTCATTTTTCTATTTCAAAGCCTGTCTAATGTAAGAAGCTCAACAGAAATAGCAATAGTGAATAAAAGTACATTGTTCTTTTCAGATTCGCATGTGAGGTACCCACAGATTATAGCTATAAGGGTGCTGCATACATATGGTGGTTTATTAAAGCTATAATGGTCAGTTCCTCAGTATGAGGCAGATCTGTTCCTCAAATGCCTTATTCGAACAGCATTCTAAAGATCTCAAAACTAGATTCAAAGACAGAGGTTATAGCAACAGAACCATCAAATTGGGATAAAGGAGAGTGAGAGCAACCCCCCATAGTGATCTCCTGATACCTAAACAACAACATGCTAGTGACCTGGGTATATAATTTATATCTACTTTATATAATGGGCAGTGGGATGAGATGAGGACTATTTTAGAAAGGCATTGGCCTATATTGAGATTGGAACCACAATTGGCTCAAAATCTATCGGCGAGACCTTTGATGATAGCCAGAAGGGCAAAAAATCTAAAAGATGTCCTTGCCAAAAGTCACTATGTACCGTGACAATTATGTCCGTTTGGCTCACGTGGATCCAGAAAGGGATGTTATCCCTGTAGAGATTGTAGGTCTTGTAGCAACATCTGTCAGGCAACGAACTTTTCGTCAGTTGATGGAACGAGGCATTTTGAGATCAGAGACTATATCTCATGTAGTACGACACATGTGGTATATTATGCCACATGTGGGTGTCCCAAAGTTTACATAGGGCTTACCTCTAGGGCGTTGAGAATCTGCACGAGAGAGCACGTACGTGACATTATGGGGGCCAGTGAGATTGAAGATTTAACATAGTTAAAGACGTTGCCCAGACATTTTAAATTATATCATGGATTCAATCCCAGAACGTTATCAGTGCGGGGGATTGACAAAATACATTGTGGCATCAGGGGTGGCAATGTGAAGAGAGTTTTGGCACAAAAAAGGGTGCAAATGGATTGTCCTGTTGGGATCAATGAAACCTTATGGACTTAATGAAAAACTTAGTTTTGTTCCCTTTTTATAATCTCTGCTATCTATGCTTTTTTACTAATTGTGTTCTGTATTGTAATGTTATTTTTAGGTATTTTTTATTTTATCTTCTCTTCATGTCCGATTGCCTGAATAGTGGAGATTGGATCTACGTCCTTTGAACATCATATATAGCGATATAGCGTGGGAATGAGAATCCGCCGCTTCTACTTTTGGATCTAGTGTTATGTGACTTCTTCTTTCTTTGTCTTTTTCGTCCCCTGTGATACGTTATGGTTTTTTGTTTACTAAATATTCTATTATTACTATATATTTCTATGAAATATGTTCTGCATTTTGGAGAGTCCCTTTGTAGGTATAATGGCTTGGTATAAAAATATGACACAAGTATCAAACATTTTTCACATCATTTGCATTTTTATGAATTATGTTATCCCCTTTTTTTGTTTTGGGATAATACACCCTGTAATGTTTTCTTTTTTGATTGGGTTAATATTAACCCCTTAACCCCTTAGCGCACCAGGACGTACCGGTACGTCCTGCATTGAAGTGCTTTAAGCCACAGGGACGTACCGGTGCGTCCTGGCTAAAAACTGTCACCCTGTCAAAGGACAAGGTGACAGAACTGTGCCGTCAACTGTTTATGACAGTTGACCGGCACAGTAAGACGGCAGGGGACCATTCATAGCGGTCTCCTGCCGGCGATCGCTGTGATTGGTCAGTCAAAGCAGACTGACCAATCACAGCTCTATGACGTGGGTATGTGATGACGCTGGCTCAGAAGCTGAGCCAGCGTTATCACCGCCGGGAATCAGATGTCCGGCACCCCTCTGCAACCGCCAGGACCGGAGCTAGGCTCCGATCCGGCCGATTAACCCCTTCGATGCATCGATCAACGTGATCGATGCATCGAAGTGGCTTGTAGCCTGTCGGCAACCACGATGGTTGCCACGGGCGCGGGTGTCAGCTGTTTGTCACAGCTGACATCGTGCCCTAACGGCCAGGACCGGAGCAAGGCTCCGATCCGGCCGATTAACCCCTTAGATGCAGCTATCGCTGCATCTAAGTGATTAGATCGTACCCTATGATTGCTAATAACAACCATCGGCACCCGCGAAGGTTCCGATGGTTGCTATGGCAACCATAGCATTACAATCGCTTCCTAGTACGGAAGCCTATTAGGCCCCGCCGGGAGGCGAAGCCTAATAGGCTTGCTGTCAGTGAATAGCTGACAGCTCTAATACACTGCACTATGTAGGGAGTGCAGTGTATTAGAATAGCGATCAGGGCTTCATGCCTTCAAGTTCCCTAGTGGGACAAAAAAAAAAGTTAAAACAAGTTAATAAAAATGTTGTAAAAAAGTAAAAAAAAATACTTTTCATGTTAAAAAACACTATAACAGCCTTTTTTCCTATAATAAGTCTTTTATTATAGGAAAAACCAAAAAACATAAAAAAAAGTACACATATGTGGTATCCCCGCGTCCGTAACGACCCAAACTATAAAAATATAACGCTATTTTACCCGTACGGTGAACACCGTAAGAAAATTAAATGAAAAACTATTCCAGAATCGCTGTTTGTTAGTCACTACCCCTCGCAAAACAGAATAAAAAAAGGGATCTAAAAGTTGCATGTACCCCAAAATTATACCATTAAAAAACGCAGCCCGTCCTGCAAAAAACAAGCCCTCCCGCAGCTTTTTTGATGGAAAAATAAAAAAGTTATCGCTCTAAGAATATGGTGACACCAAAAATAAATTATTTGAAACAAAAGGGATTTTATCGTGCAGACGCTTCAAAGCATAAGAAAAACTATATACATCTGGTATCGCCGTAATCGTACCGACCCGCAGAATAACGTAAAATTGTCATTCATAGCGCATGGCGAATGCTGTAAAAAAATAAATAATAAAAAACATCAGAATTGCAGGTTTTTGGTCACCTGGCTTGCCAAAAAAATGAAATACAAAGTGATCAAAAAAATCACATGTACCCCAAAATGGTACCAATGAAATCTACAGATTGTACCGCAACAAATAAGCCCTCACACAGCTCCGGTGGAGAAAAAATAGAGACGTTTTGGCTCTCAGAATATGGCGATGCAAAATGTGCAAAGTGTCCAAAAGCGGATAAGATCGGGAACCATTTATCAGTGCGACACCGGCCACATATCTGCGGATTATTATTTATTTACCGCATTATTATACCCTCTTATTATACCCTGATGTACCCCGCACAGATAACATGTACCCTGATGTACTCCGCACAGATAACATATTCCCCCACATCATAAACTCAAATACCAGCAATACCCCAAACAGAACAACTAGCGAGCAAAATCCACGCTCCAAAAGCCAAATGGCGCTCCCTTCTGAGCCCTGCAGCGTGCCCAAGCAGCAGTGTACGTCCACATATATGGCATCGCCATACCCGGGAGAACCCGCTTAACAGTTTGAGGTATTTGTCTTCAGTGGCACGAACTGGGCACAAAATATTGTGCACTAAAATGGCACATACCTGTGGAAATTTGCAATTTTCACTTTGCACCATCCACTGAGCATTCATTTCTAATAGAAAAAAAAAACCTGTGTGGTCAAAATGCTCACTACACCCCTTAATAAAATGCCTTTAGGGGTGCAGTTTCCAAAATGGGGGTCACTACTTGGGGGTTTGTTTTCCTATTTGACCCCAGAGCCCTGCCATTGTGGGCTAATGCTGCGAAAATCACCATAATAGGTCTCACATGCGCCTTTCACTCCTAAGCCCTGTCATATATCCAGGCAAATGATAAATGCCTTGAGGGGTGTAGTTTAAAAAATGGGGTCACTTCTCAGGGTTTTACACTCTACTCTGGTACCTAAGGGAGCTCTGCAAATGCGACATGGTGCCCCTACACCAGTCCAGCAAAATCTGTCCTCTAAAAGCCATATGGCACTCCTTCCATTTTGAGCTCTGCCATGTCCCCAAATAGCAGTTTAGGGCCACACATTGGGTATTGCCGTACTCGGGAGAAATTGGATAACAAATTATGTGTTGTTTTTTCTCCTATTACCCCTTGTGGGGAAAAAAATTGGGTGCAAAACTACATATTTTTGGGAAAAAATTATTTTTTTCATTTTCACTGCCTGATTCTAATACAATCTATGAAACACCTGTGGGATCAAAATGCTCAGTACACCCCTAGATGATTACCCTGAAGGGTAAAGTTTCCAAAATGGATTCACTTCTCAGGGGTTTCTACTGTACGGGTACCTCAGGGGCTCTGCAAATGTGACATGGCGCCCAAAAAACAATCAACCAAAATCTACATGCCAAATAGCACTCCTGCCATTCTGAGCCCTGCGGTGTATCCAAGCAGCAGTTTATAACCACATATAGGGTATTGCCGTTCTCGGGAGAAATTGCTTTACAATTGTTGGGGCGCTTTTTCTCCTTTATTCCTTGTGAAAATGAAAACAATTCAACATTTTAGTGGAAAGAATGTAGATTTTCATTTTCACTGCATAATCCCAATAATTCAGCAAAAAAACTGTGGGGTCAAAATGCTCACTATACCGCTAGATAAATTCCACGAGGGGTATAGTTTCCCAAATGGGGTCACTTTTGCCGGGTTTGCACTATTTTGGCCCTTCAGTGGCATTGCAAATGTGACATGGGGCCGCAAACCATTCCAGCAAAACTTGAGCTCCAAAAGTCAAATGGCGCTCCGTCCTTTCTAACTTCCGCCATGTGTCCAAACAGCAGTTTATTACCACATATGGGGTATTGATGTGCTCAGAAGAGTTTGCTTTACAAATATTGGGGTGTTTTTTCTCCTTTATCTGTTGTAAAAATGAAAAAATCTGAGCTAAAACTACATTTTATTAGAAACAAATTAGATTTTCAATTTCACGGCATAATTCCCATAGATTCAGCAAAAACCGTGTAGGGTCAAAATGCTAACTATACCCCTAGAAAAATTCCTTGAGGGGTGTAGTTTCCAAAATGGGGTCACTTTTGGGGAGTTTCCACTGTTATGATCCCTCCAGGGCTTTGCAAACACGACATGGCACCGAAAACCATTCCAGCAAAATCTGCGCTTCAAAATCCAAATGGTCCTCGTTCCCTTCTGAGCCCTGCCGTGGGTCCAAACAGCAGTTTATTACCACATATGGGGTATTGCTGTAATCGGGAGACATTGCTTTACAAATGTTGGGGTGCTTTTTCTCCTTTATTCCTTGTAAAATCTAAAACATCGTATGTTCTTCCAGAAAAAAAGTAGATTTTCATTTTCACAGACCAGTTCCAATAAATTTAGCAAAAAACCTGTGGGCTAAAAATGCTAACTATACCTCTTGAAAAATTCCTTGAGGGGTGTAGTTTCCAAAATGGGGTCACTTTTGGGAAGTTTCCACTGTTATGGTCCCTCCAGGGCTTTGCAAACACGACATGGCACCGAAAACCATTCCAGCAAAATCTGTGCTCCAAAATCCAAATGGCCCTCGTTCCATTCTGAGCCCTGCCGTGGGTCCAAACAGCAGTTTATTACCACATATGGAGTATTGCTGTAATCGGGAGACATTGCTTTACAAATGTTGGGGTGCTTTTTCTCCTTTATTCCTTTTAAAATCGAAAACATCGTATGTTTTTCCAGAAAAAAAGTAGATTTTCATTTTCACAGACCAGTTCCAATAAATTTAGCAAAAAACCTGTGGGCTAAAAATGCTAACTATACCTCTTGAAAAATTCCTTGAGGGGTGTAGTTTCCAAAATGGGGTCACTTTTGGGAAGTTTCCACTGTTATGGTCCCTCCAGGGCTTTGCAAACACGACATGGCACCGAAAACGATTCCAGCAAAATCTGTGCTCCAAAATCCAAATGGCCCTCGTTCCATTCTGAGCCCTGCCGTGGGTCCAAACAGCAGTTTATTACCACATATGGGGTATTGCCGTAATCGGGAGACATTGCTTTACAAATGGTGGGGTGCTTTTTCTCCTTTATTTCTTGTAAAAACGAAAACATCGTATGTTTTTTCAGAAAAAAAGTAGATTTTCATTTTCACAGACAAGTTCCAATAAATTTAGCAAAAAACCTGTGGGCTAAAAATGCTAACTATACCCCTAGAAAAATTCCTTGAGGGGTGTAGTCTCCAAGATGGGGTCACTTTTGGGGGGTTTCCACTGTTTTGGCACCACAAGACTTCTTCAAACCTGACATGGTGCCTAAAATATATTCTAATAAAATAGAGGCCCCAAAATCCACTAGGTGCTCCTTTGCTTCTGAGGCCGGTGTTTCGGTCCCTTACCGCACTAGGACCACATGTGGGATATTTCTAAAAATTGCAGAATCTGGGCAATAAATATTGAGTTGCATTTCTCTGATAAAACCTTCTGTGTTACAGAAAAAACTGTATTACAAATGAATTTCGTAAAAAAAAATTGAAATTTGTAAATTTCACCTCTACTTTGCTTTATTTCTTGTGAAATGCCTAAAGGGTTCAAATAATTTCTAAATGCTGTTTTGAATACTTTGAGGGGTGCAGTTTTTAAAATGGGGTGATTTATGGGGATTTTCTAATATATAAGGCCCTCAAAGCCACTTCACAACTGAACTGGTCCCTGAAAAAATAGCCTTTTGAAATTTTCCTGAAAATGTGAGAAATTGCTGCCAAAGTTCTAAGCCTTGTGAGGTCATAGAAAAATAAAAGCACGTTCAAAAAAACGATGCAAACATAAAGTAGACATATAGGAAATGTTAACTAGTAACTATTTTGTGTGGTATTACTATCTGTTTTACAAGCAGATACATTACAATTTAGAAAAATGCAGATTTTTGCAAATTTTCTCTAAATTTTGGTATTTTTTACAAATAAATATTGAATTTAACGACAAAATTTTTTCAGTATCATAAAGTACAACATGTCACGAGAAAACAATCTCAGAATCGCTTAGATAGGCAAAAGCATTCCGGAGTTATTACCACATAAAGTGACACATGTCAGATTTGCAAAAATCGGCTGTGTCCTGAAGGCCAAAATAGGCTGTGTCCTTAAGGGGTTAACTATGTATTGTTAGTTAGATACACATTTAGTACTTGATTTATGTTAGTGCGTGTTATTTTGTATTATATATTTGATTGATGTATATTAGTATTCCCTCACTTGTATACATATTTTTTCACTTGTATTTAATTATTTTTTTTCTCTTCTTTTTATTTTTACTTATTATTTGTGTCTCACTTTCTTTTCTTTTTTATACATCTTTGACAATATTATCATAATTGTTGGCTAAACCCTTTCGTAATTCCTATGTACAGGGTTGTCCCCTACTGATTCAGCTATACATCCTTTTTTTGCAATAATTCATGGGGGATACATTACTCTACTTACTTTCTATTTGGGTCCACTATATTAGTTTAGGGAGTCGATCTGTAGGATAGGCATCTTCTTCTTAGCATCTTGGGCTTACGTTTGTCTAGATCCATCTCCAGCGATGATGTGCGCACGCCCGCTGTGGTCGCTGGCGGCGATGCACGGCCCCCTTCGGCTTCTTTGCACTGTGCATGTCCGGAACTCCCGTTACGCGTCGGGAATCCGTATGTGCGCTCCAGGCTTGGAGCCGGAAGTGGGACATGTCTAGCTTCCGGTCGCGTCAGCGAGCATGCGCCGATTCTCGTTCTGGCGATGGTGTATACTAAAATACACTTATCTCCACACTATATAAGGGTCGGATGTTATCAGGACACAGAACATACCCCCTGAGGAAGCACTCACAGCGAAACGCGCGTTGGGGTCTTTGTGGCAGAGCCAACACCAGTATAAACACTTTTTGCTGTAAGGCTTGTTTTCTGACTGATATCTGCATGTACTCACACTTTTTCCTATCTCCCCTTCTACGAGTCAATAATGTTTACAGGGCACTAGAGGTAATTAGTGTAGAACCCATTTTGGGTCTACAATAGATTTTTGCGGTTATTCAGTACAGCCTTTCTATTTTTTACATGTTATCTAGCAATTTCCATGGCTCGCTCTATAATACCACATTGTTTGTACTAGAGTCTTGTATTTATATGTTTTTTACAGTGTTTGTCATATTTGTGTAATACAATTTTTATATTCTTATATATTTCTGGCTACATGCTCTATTTTTTGGTATGGTTTATATAGATATGGAGCTGCCTGCAGGGTAAATCATGGGGGGATGTTGGTTTCAAAAACATCACTCAGCCTTTAACATAATTTCTTTTGGAGCTTATATATTGATTATACATATTGTGGTTGCATTGGACTAAACATCATTCAATGTTCGTAATGCTCGGCACTCCATTGTAGCATGGTGCCGTGGAAGGGAAAAGCCCACAGTATGATTGTAGAAAATCCCAGCACATACTTGCTTTGCTTATTCTTACTCTTTTATTAAAGACGCGTTTTGGCTTATATTCAGCCTTTTTCAATCATGTAGTCACAATGGTTACAAAGAATCAGATTAAATAGTTACACTTTCGCTAACATGACTTGATTTGCATATTAACAAACATGAATCAAATTTACAATTATGACGAATTGCTACTACTGATGAAATAACCCATTCATAAAAACTCATTGACGAAAGCTCATTGACAAAAAAAAACATTGATACATTCATTGATAGAAAAGGGGATTGAAATGATACTATGTACACTATGTGTTACATTTGTAATGTTGTAATCACACTACATTTGTATATAGATCATTCAGTGTTATTTAACCCCTTCCCGACATTTGTCGTATGAATACGTCATGGAAAGCTAGTGCTTCCCGCATTTTGTCGTATACATAGGAGATATGGTGGACACCGGCTCAAAAGCTGAATCCCATGTTATAAACTGCATGTTATAGCAGACGCCCTGGGGTAATGGCAAGGACCGAAGTTTGCTCCGATCTCTGCCATTAACCCCATGAATGCAGCAGTCAAAAGCGATCTCTGCATTTAAGGTGTTTGCAGCTCATCGGCACTCCAGCATTGAAATTGCCGATATGCCGGTGGCTACAAAGCCAACCGGAGGCCTAACACTGGCCTCTTGGTATGCGAAGTATGGAAGACTTTCAGGCCCCGACCGGAGGCGGGGCCTAAAAGGCTTCCATAGCCGCCGGCAAGATGGCGCCGTCTCAGGAGCTGAGCCGGCGTCATCAGTGGTGGATGTCAGCTGTGTGTTACAGCTGACATCCACCTGTAACAGCAGGAACCGGAGCTAGCTCAGATTTCTGTCATTAACCCCTTAGATGCAGCAATCTGAAGCGATTGCTGCATCTTAGTGGTTGGCAGCAGATCGGCTGCCCTGCCCTGCAATCGCAGGACTGCCGACTGCTACTGTGGCAAAAGGAGGCCTAACAATGGGCTCCTGCTTTGCCATTACCAAAGCCAATTAGGCACCGCCCGGAGGCAAAGGTTAATCGGCTTGCTGTCAGTAAATGACTGACAGATCTAATACATTGCACTACATAGGTAGTGCAATGTATTAGAAAAAAAAAATCTAACAGTTGGACCTTTAAGTCCCATAGTGGGACTAAAGAAAAGTGAAAAAAAAAAAAAGTGTAAAAAAAGTTGTTAAAAGTAAAACAAAAGTTTCAAGTAATAAAATAAAACACAACTGCCCTTTTTCCCTTATCAAGTCCTTTATTATTGAAATAAATAAACCATACATATTTAGTATCGCCGTGTCCGTAACGGCCTGAACTATAAAAATATTATGTTATTTATTCCAACCAGGGAAACGGCGTAAAAAAACCTGTAAAAAAACAACGCCGGAATTTTTGTTCTTTTGGTCACTTTGTCCTACAAAAATTGGAATAAAAATCAAAAGTCTCATGTATCCAAAAATGGTACCAATACTAACTACAGCTTGTCCTGCAAAAAAAAGCCCTCATACGGCTCCGTCGACGAAAAAATTAAAAAGTTATGGTTCTCAGAACATGGCGACAGAAAAATATATTTTTACAAAAGTAATTTTATTGTGCAAAAAGTTGTAAAACATAAAAAATTGCTATAAATTAGGTATCGCCGGAATCGTACTGACCCGCAGAATAAAGTTTACATGTAGGTTTATGACACGTCGTTTATGCTGTTTAAAACAAACTAAAAAACAATACCAGAATTGCTGTTTTTTGGTCACCTTGTCTCCCAAAAAATAGGATAAAAAGTGATCCAAAAGTCGCATGTACCCCAAAATGGTACGAATACTAACTACAGCTCGTCCCTCAAAAACAGCCGTCTATGAAAAAATTAATTAGTTAAGGCTCCAATATGTCTGGAAAGAAAAATATGCAGTTGTGCCGGCCCGAGGGGAACATTTCTTCTGTTTCAAAAGGAACCAGGAAGGGTAGGGCCCAAACATATCTGCTGGAAGCGAGGGCCCCCGTAATATACCAGGACAACACTTTCCAAGCAAAATTCCCCAAACTGCAAATGTGCGGAGGGTTGACCAAAAGAGGATAAGAAAGGACACCATTTATCAGTGCGACACTGGCCTGTGCATAAAAAATATCTTCACAGCGTAACAAATATTTTTGGATTATTTTATTGTTTTTTTACCCCATTATTTTACCACCTGACTATGCCCCTGATGTACTTTGCCCAGCTCACATATGCCCCCATTTTATAAACTAAAATACCAGTAAAAATCCATACAAAACTACTACCAAGCAAATCCACGGTCCAAAATGCGCTACCTCCATTCTGAACCCTACAACATTCCCAAACAGTTGTTCACTTCCACATATATGGCATATGGCAATTTTTGGGTGTGTGTCTCCAGTGGCACAAGCTGGGCATGGCATATTTGCCACTGAAATGGTATATCTAGGGAAAAAATTAAATGTTTACTTTGCACTATCCACAGCGCAATCATTTATGGAAAAGATCTGTGGGGTAAAAATGCTCATAACACGCCTTAATAAATGCTTTGAGGAGTGTAGTTTCCAAAATGGGGTCACTTCTCAGGGTTTTTTTAAAATTATTTTACATCAGAACCCTGCAATTGTGAACCAATACTTTGTAAGTCGCCAAATTAGGCCTCAACTTCGCATGGTACTCTTTCACTCCTGAGCCTGCTCGACTGTCGAGGCAAAAGATTAGGGCCACATGTAGGGTGTTTTTTCTAAAACCAGGAAACACAGCATAATAATTAGAGAGCTGTGTTGTTATAGTGGCACAAGCTGGGCACCACATATTGGCATATGTATGCAAAAAATCCCATTTTCACTCTGCACACAAATTTCTGCAAAACACCTGCGGGGGTTGACATGTTCACTACACCCCTAGGTGAATACCTTGAGGGGTATCGTTTCCAAAATGGGGTCACTTCTGGGGGTTTCTACTGCTTTGGTCCCACAGGGGCTTTGCCAATGCGACGTAGCGCCCAGACACCAATCCAGCAAAATCTGCACTCCAAAAGCCAAATGGCGCTCCTTCTCTTCTGAGCCCTGCCATGTGTCCAAACAGCAGTTTATTACCACAAATGGGGTATTCCCGTACCCTAGAGAAGTTGCTTTACAATGTTGTTTTTTTTTCTTCCTTTATTTGTTGAGAAAATTTTGCGCTAACGCTACGTCTTATTGAAGAAAAAGGATTTTTATTATTTTCACTGCCCAACTCTAATAAAATCTATGAAACACCTGTGGGGTCAAAATGCTCACTACACCCCTAGATGAATTCCTCAAGCGGTGTAGTTTTCTAATTGGAGTCGCTTCTCGGGCGTTTTCACGGTTTTGGTCCCTGAGGGGCTTTGCAAATTCGACAGAAACCACTCCTGCTAAATTTGAGCTCCAAAATCCTAATGGTGCTCCTTCCGTTCTAAGCCCTGCTGTGTGTCCAAACAGCCGTTTCTGACCACATATTTAGATTTTCCATTTTCATGGCCTAATTTCAATAATTTCTGCAAAAAACCTGTTGGGTCAAAATGCTCACTATACACCAAGATAATTTCCTCAAGGTGTGCAGTTTCCAAAATGGGGTCACTTGAGGGGGTTTCCACTGTTTTGTCCCCTCAGGGGCCTTGCAATTGCGACATGGCCTCCCCAAACCATTCGTGCTAAATTTGAGCTCCAAAAGCCTTTCCCTTCTAAGCCCTGCTGTGTGTCCAAACAGCCGTTTATGACCACATGTGGGGTATATACTCAGGAGAATTTGCTTTAAAAATGTTGAAATGCTTTTTCTCCTTTAGTCCTTGTGAAAATGAGAAAAAATTAGCTAAACCTAGAATTTCTTTGAAAAAATATACCTACTTCCAATAATTTCTGCTAAAACCATGTGGGGTCAAAATGCTCACTATAACCCTAGATAACTTCCTTGAGGGGTGTAGTTTCCCAAATGATGTCACTTTTGAGGGACTTATACTGTTTTGACACCACAAGAGCCCTTCAAACCTGACATGGTGCCTAAAATATATCCTAAGAAAAAAGGAGGCCCCAAAATCCACTAGGTGCTCCTTTGCTTCTGAGGCCTGTGCTTCAGTCTATTAGCAGACTAGGTCCACATGTTGGATATTTTTAAAAACTACAGAATCTTGGCCATAAATATTGAGTTGTGTTGCTCTGGTAAAACCTTTTCTGTTACAAAAAAAAATGATTAAAAATGAATTTCTGCAACAAAAAAAAATAATGAAATTTGTAAATTTCACCTTTACTTTTCTTTAATTCCTGTGAAAGGTCTAAAGCAGGTGTAAAGGATCTGCCAGGCACAACTTCTGTGTATACGCCCATAGGTAATCAGTCTGCACCTGAGTCTATGTCTCTGAGACTGACTCCATCTTCCACCACTCAGGATGGCAGGCTTAGGAGTGGGAGAGCCTATCGCAGCCTGGCCAGACGGAGCTAGCTCCCGCCCTCTGTCTATTTATACCTGCCTTTCCTGTTCCTCCTTTGCTTGTGATTCTTCTCGTGTGGTTTCCTGGCCCAGCTACAGCTTCTACTATTTGATCCTGCTCCATACTGACCCTGGCTTACTGACTACTCTCCTGCTCTGCGTTTGGTACCTCGTGCACTCCTGGTTTGACTCGGCTCATTCACCACTCTTGTTGCTCGCGGTGTTGCCGTGGGCAACTGCCCCATTTCCCTTAGCTTTGTGTACCCTTGTCTGTTTGTCTCGTGCACTTACTGAGCGTAGGGACCGCCGCCCAGTTGTACCCCGTCGCCTAGGGCGGGTCGTTGCAAGTAGGCAGGGACAGAGTGGCGGGTAGATTAGGGCTCACTTGTCCGTTTCCCTACCCCCATCATTACAGGTGGGGTCTCATACTCAGCCAGGTAAGTGTTCGCCCCATATAGAAAAAATGTGTAGTTGACGGGCCGCATTACTTTCAAATTTGATACATTACAAAATTATTGTTAATCAATTAGTTATTTGAACTATATAAACAGTCAGTAGGAAGACTGGTAGAGGGTAGGTATGTGCCACTGAGATTTCTAATCTCAGTGGTGTAAATCTCTGGGAAGTTCATTTCTCAGCAAGGTTAGTTGGTGAGCAGGAGTTTCTTAGGCTGGATTTCAGGATCCGGGATTTAGGAATGGCTGTAGAGATTCTGGGTGGGATGGCCATTCCCATACCTCCACTCCAGGTTTTGGTTTCTAGAGGTTCTGAGTCTCAGCTGGCCCTGATTAAAAGGGAAGCTGACAGTGTGAAGAGGAAGAGTGAGGAGGAAGGAGGTTGTTATTCCTCCAGGGAGACTGCTATGACCGAAGCACCTAACAAAGGGGATTTGCACACTCAGGTGGTGGCTGCTACAGGGTGAGAACTTTAAAGATTGTTTTTCAACAAGTTATATTGTTTTGTTTGTTGCTTTACCCAGTGGACGTAAACTCTGTACAAAAAGGATCTGTTTGTTTGGTACAAATAAAAAGTACCCGCTGTGTCTGTTTACCCTGTTTCCGTGTGCGTGACTGCCCAATACAGAAACCCAAGGGAGACACCAGCTCACATATGGTGGATAATGAGGGCGTCGCGCTAAGGGTAAACGCACAGTTCCTTAATTTGATTGGACTTCCCGTATGTTCTGGGTAAAAACAGCAACAGGATTGAAAAAAGAGACTGTTAAGGAAGAGCTCGTAAAACAGATGGTGCAGGCAAACCTGCAACAGCAGCAAGCGATCGCACAGCAGCAGAGGGCTCATGCAGAGGCTATACAGGTTCAACATGAGACCAACCGCCTGCTGGGTGAGCAAGTTTCTGCCCTAAGAGAGACGGTCGTGGCTCAATCACAGTTACCACGGGAAACAGCCACCACACTGATAAATGTGCGCAAAACAGTGCAAAGCACCATGCAGAAAATGACTGCTGCAGATGATGTGGAGGCATATATAACCATGTTTGAAAGGTTGGCAGAGCGAGAGAAACTCCCTCTGAAAGAGTGGGCAGAGGTCCTGGCACCATTTTTAGTGGGAGAACCATAAAAGGCATACTTCGACCTGACATAGGAGCAAGCCAGTGACTATCATCTATTGAAAGCAGAGATACTGGCTCGGTTGGGGGTTACCCTTTCTGTGCGGGCTCGTCGGGTTCATGCTTGGCGGTACGAGAGGACTAAACCACCGTGATCCCAGCTGTTCGATCTCCTGCATCTGTCACGCAAGTGGCTTGAGCCCAAAATCCTAAATCCTAGGGAGATGGTGGAAAGAGTGGTGATGGACCGCTACATGAGTAGCCTGCCAAAAGAGTTGAATCACTGGGTTGCCCAGGGAGACCCCCAGACTCTAGACCAAATGCTTTCGGCAGTCGAGAGGTATAACTCTACTGAAGATTTTCTTGCCCCTGAACCAAAAGTGCGACCTCCTGAGTGAAGCTACGAGGTACACCCTGCTGCGGTCGGAGCGAATCCGGTCCCTAGGACCCGAATGGCAGAGTTGCCACGAGGAGGGAAACGGAAGTTTAAACCCCTAGCACCAGGCACCCAACAGTTCCAGTCTCCAATCCGGAGTAGACCTGACTTTCTCTGTTGGAGGTGCCAGCAGCCGGGCCACATTGCAGCCCACTATCCCCAAAACACGGAACCGATGGATTGCAGTGCCACTCAACGATGCTCCCTGTTTGCCCATTTGGCCTGCAGTGCTGGTACCCGACAGGATGAGGGACTACAGGAGCGACAAGTCCTTGTGAATGGGGCCGTTGTCACAGCCCTCCTGGACTCAGGGAGTCTGGTCACACTCTTGCGGGCCACCCTACCACATGTACTGGTTAACCCGGAAAGGCGGGTGGGGGTGATATGTGTACATGGCGACACCTTATAGGAGCATAATAGAACATATTGCACAAATGCAAGATCGGATAGCCAGGGTTATGCCCATAGTAAAGGACCACCTACAGAGAGCTCAGGAGGCACAGAGCCGAATATATAACAGGGCAGCCAAAGTGAGGCAGTTTAACCCGGGTGATCGCGTGTTGGTGTTAGTGCCCACAGTTGAAAGTAAATTTTTGGCCAGGTGGCAAGGCCCCTATGAAATTATGGAAAAGGTTAGTGAGGTAACTTACAAGGTACATCAGCCGGGGAAAAGGAAGCTGATCCACCTCTATCACATAAATGTAATTAAACCCTGGCAGGATATGGAGTCCTTGCTAACTTTTTAAAAAATATCTGAAGATCTGGATGTGCAGATTAGAAAGGTTAAGATTGCTGAAACTTTGTCACCGCCACAAAATCAAGAGACGAGTGAATTTTTACAGCATAATAGGGACCTGTTTTCAAATCTTCCAGGGGTTACTGATATGATAGAACATGATATTATTACTGACCCAAAAGTCAACGTAAGCATTAAGCCCTATAGAATCCCAGGAGACAGGCCATCTCAGAGGAAGTGAAACGCATGTTAGCACTGGGGGTGATTGAGGAGTCTAATAGTGGGTGGTCCAGCCCCATAGTATTAGTTCCAAAACCCGACGGGACATGGAGGTTCTGCAATGACTTTCGTAAGCTGAACGAAGTTTCCAAATTTGATGCCTACCCTATGCCTAGGGTAGATGAGTTAATTGAGCAATTGGGGCCAGCCAGATATATTACACCCTAGATCTCACAAAAGGGTACTGGCAAATTCCGTTGTCAAAGGAAGCCAGGGAGAAAACTGCCTTCTCCACCCCAGAGGGGCTGTTTCAGTATGTAACCATGCCCTTTGGGTTACAGGGTGCACCGGCCACCTTTCAAAGGGCGATGGATCGGGTTTTGAGTCCGCACAAAAGATACGCGGCAGCCTACCTAGATGATATAGTCATCTTCAGCACTAACTGGGAGACCCATTTGAATAAAGTTCAGTCTGTGTTAGAGTCCCTCAGAAAAGCAGGGTTTACTGCTAACCCAGAAAAGTGTGCCATTGGGTTAGAGGAGGCCAGGTATTTGGGCTATTTGGTAGGAAAAGGTGTGATAAAACCTCAAGTGAACAAAATTGAGGCAATACAAAATTGGCCACAGCCCCTTACAAAAAAACAGGTGAGGGCATTCTTAGGTATTGTGGGATACTATCGAAGGTTCGTCCCAAATTTTGCCTCCATTGCAGCACCCTTAACAGATCTAACGAAAGGGAAGAAGTCCGTTATGGTTCAGTGGTCCCCAGAAGCAGAAAGGGCATTTCAGGGGCTTAAAACCTTGTGCAGTCAGCCGGTGTTGATAGCACCAGACTTTTCGAAAGAATTTGTTGTACAAACCGATGCCTCCAATGTTGGTTTAGGGGCAGTCCTATCGCAAGAAGTGAATGGGGAGGAGCATCCCATAGTGTACCTAAGTAGGAAACTCACTTCTTGTGAGAGGAATTATTCAATAGTGGAAAAGGAATGTTTGACCATAAAGTGGGCACTAGAGACGCTGAGATACTATCTACTAGGCAGAAAATTCTGGCTAGTTTCGGATCATGCCCCCTTGAAGTGGATGTGCCACAACAAAGGAAATAATGCAAGGGTAACTAGATGCTTTCTAGCATTGCAAAATTGTAATTATAGTGTGGAACACAGACAGGGGAAACTACATGTCAATGCCGATGCCCTTTCACGTCTCCATTGCTTATCGGCTACAAGGGCCCAGTCCCCTGGCCTTGGGCAGAGGGGGGGGGGTATGTAAACAGTCAGTAGGAAGACTGGTAGAGGGTAGGTATGTGCCACTGAGATCTCTTATCTCAGTGGTGTAAATCTCTGGGAAGTTCGTTGCTCAGCAAGGTTAGTTGGTGAGCAGGAGTTTTTTAGGCTGGATTTCAGGGTCCGGGATTTAGGAATGGCTGTAGAGATTCTGGGTGGGATGGCCACACCTCCACTCCAGGTTTTGGTTTCTAGAGGTTCTGAGTCTCAGCTGGCCCTGATTAAAAGGGAAGCTGACAGTGTGAAGAGGAAGAGTGAGGAGGAAGGAGGTTGTTATTCCTCCAGGGAGACTGCTACGACCGAAGCACCTAACAAAGGGGATTTGCACACTCAGGTGGTGGCTGCTACAGGGTGAGAACTTTAAAGATTGTTTTTCAACAAGTTATATAGTTTTGTTTGTTGCTTTACCCAGTGGACGCAAACTCTGTACAAAAAGGATCTGTTTGTTTGGTGAAAATAAAAAGTACCCGCTGTGTCTGTTTACCCTGTTTCCATGTGCGTGATTGCCCAATACAGCAACTCAGGTGGGATGCCAGCTCACAACTACTATAACAATACCACATTACTATAATAATAGCGGTAGGTTTAAACTTAACGGAAAGTGTCGCTAAATGCAGTCCGGCAGCTGAGTTTGCAGCGTTTTGCAGACACACAAATGTCAAGATTAGGCAGCCCCTTTTTAAATTGTGCCACAGAGCCCTCTATAGATACTGCCACAGTGATCTCTGTAGATACTGCCACAGTGCCCTCTGTAAATACTGCCACAGTGCCCTCGGTAGATAATGCCACAGTGCCCTCTGTAGATAATGCCACAGTGCCCTCTGTAGATAATGCCACAGTGCCCTCTGTAGATGCTGCCACTGTGCCCTCTGTAGATGCTGCTACAGTGCCCTCTGTAGATGTTACCACAGTGCCCTCTGGAGATGCTGCATGCTGTACATGCTGCCACAGTACCCTCTGTACATGCTGCCACAGTGCTAGATGCTGCCACAGTGCCCTCTGTAGATGTTGCCACAGTGCCCTCTGGAGATGCTGCATGCTGTACATGCTGCCACAGTGCCCTCTGTACATGCTGCCACAGTGCCCTCTGTACATGCTGCCACAGTGCCCTCTGTACATGCTGCCACTGTGCCCTCTGTACATGCTGCCACAGTGCCCTCTGTACATGCTGCCACAGTGCTAGATGCTGCCACAGTGCCCTCTGTAGATGTTGCCACAGTGCCCTCTGGAGATGCTGCATGCTGTACATGCTGCCACAGTGCCCTCTGTACATGCTGCCACAGTGCCCTCTGTACATGCTGCCACAGTGCCCTCTGTACATGCTGCCACTGTGCCCTCTGTACATGCTGCCACAGTGCCCTCTGTACATGCTGCTACAGTGCCCTCTGTACATGCTGCCACAGTGCCCTCTGTACATGCTGCCACAGTGCCCTCTGTACATGCTGCCACAGTGCCCTCTGTAGATGCTGCCACAGTGCCCTCTGTAGATGTTGCCACAGTGCCCTCTGTAGATGCTGCCACAGTGCCCTCTGTAGGTGCTGCCACAGTGCTCTCTGTAGATGCTGCCACAGTGTCCTCTGTAGATGCTGTCACAGTGCCCTCTGTAGATGCTGCCACAGTGTCCTCTGTAGATGCTGCCACAGTGTCCTCTGTAGATGCTGCTACAGTGCCCTCTGTAGATGCTGCCACAGTGCCCTCTGCAGATAATGCCACACACCCCTTGTATATAGTACCACAGTAGATAGCTCCATTGGGGCTGCCTCTAGGAGTGGAATCCCCAGCCAGAGCGTTGCTGACGCTTTGGCCAGGGATTCCTCTGCTGGAGGAGCCCCTGATGTCACTGTCCATACACCGTGATCTCAGGGGATCCTCCTGGACCGGAATGTGATGCCAGGGGCAACCCTAGAGCCGGTGTCCCAGAGCAGAGCACTAGTATAGGCTCTGCTCCGGAACTCTGGGGAAGATACTGACATCAGTGTCCATATATGGACAGTGATGTCAGGGGCTTGCCCAGAGCTGGAGTCCCAGAGCAGTGCCACTTCTAGCACCCTGCTTGGGATTCCAGCTCTGCTCCTGACATCACTGTTCATATATGGACAGAGATGTCAGGGGCAACCCCACAGCTGGAGACCTGGGCAGAGCGCTACTAGCTCTCCTACTGGGACTCCAGCTGTGCTCCTGACATCACTGTCTAGCTCTGGGGTGGTATGTAGACAGCGATGTCAGGGGATTCCACAGAGTCCCGAAGCAGAGCCTATACTAGCGCTCTGCCCGGGACTCCGCTCTGGGGAAGACCCTGGCAAAACTGTCCATATATGGACAGCGATGTCAGGGAATTCCACAGAGTCCCGGAGCAGAGCCTAAGTGCTCTGCCCGGAACTCTGGCTCTGGGGAAGCCCCAGACATCGCGTGTCCACTCATGGACAGCGATGTCAGGGGATTCCACAGAGTCCCGGAGCAGAGCCTATGCTTTTTTTAAGGACTGTTTGACACTACCCAAATCAGCTCTTACTAATCCCAAAGATTACCCACTTTTTTATTACAACAGAGTGGAGGACGGTGAAAAGCTTCAACCATAAGATATGCTTTTGTTAGAATATGCCCATGCTTTTTAATTATAGCATCAATTTTAGTATTAAAGGGATGATATTTATGAACAAAAGCTATTCGTTGATCAATGGTACCTCTATTGCGTGATGTAGTACCATCCAAAACATGTGACGGATATCCCTTTTGAATTAACCTATGTCTCATATCTGTTAATCTTTCTGATAATTTATCCTTACTCGCCACTATACATTTGATCCTCTCAAATTGTGATTTGGGAATGGATTTTTTAATTGAATAGAGATGCGAGCTCTTAACAATTTCTGGACCAAGTGTCATCGATGCCTCAATGACCAGCCCCATTTTTTCAAATCTGACATGTGTCATTTTATGTGGTAATAACTCTGGAATGCTTTTGCCTATCCAAGCGATTCAGAGACTGTTTTCTCGTGACATATTGTACTTTATGTTAGTGTAAAAATTTGGTCAATAAATTTATAGCTTATTTGTGAAAAACACCAAAATTTTAATAAAATTTGCAAAAATTATAATTTTTCTCATTTTAAATGTAATCTACTTGTAAAACAGATAGTAATACCACACAAAATTGTTGCTAATTAACATCCCCCTTATGTCTACTTTATATTTGCATTGTTTTTTGAACATTATTTTATTTTTCTGGGACGTTACAAGACTTAGAACTTTAGCAGCAATTTCTCACATTTTCAAGAACATTTCAAAAGGCTACTTTGTCAAGGACCAGTTCAGTTCTGAAGTGGCTTTGAGGGCCTTATGTACAAGATAGACCCCATAAATCACCCCATTTTAAAAACTGCACCCCTCAAAGTATTCAAAACAGCATTTAGAAAGTTTATTAACCCTTTAGGCGCTTCACAGGAATTAAAGAAAAGTAGGAGGTGAAATTTACAAATTTCATTTTTTTTGCGGAAATTCATTTGTAATAAAAAAAATTCTATAACACAGAAGGTTTTACCAGAGAAATGCAACTCAATATTTATTGCCCAGATTCTGCAATTTTTAGACATATTCCACATGTGGCTCTGGTGTGATAATGGACTGAAGCACTGGCCTCAGAAGCAAAGGAGCACCTAGTGGATTTTCGGGTCTCCTTTTTTTAGAATATATTTTAGGCATCATGTCAGGTTTGAAGAGGTCTTGTGATGCCAAAAACAGTGGAATCTCCCCAAAAGTGGTTTTGGAAACTACACACCTCAAGGAATTTATCTAGGGAAATAGTTAGCATCTTGATCCGACAGGTCTTTTGCTATATTTATTGGAATATGTCTGTGAAAATGAAAATCTACTTTTTTTCAGCAATTATTTTTTTTTTTTTTAATTTTTACAAAAAATAAAGAATAAAAAGCACCCCATATGTGGTAATAAACTGCTGTTTGGACCCACGGCAGAGCTCAGAAGGGAAGGAGCGCCATTTGTCTTTTGGAGCACAGATTTTGCTTGGTAATAGTTCTGTTTGGGATTTTGCTGGTATTTCAGTTTATAATGTTGTGGTACATGTAAGCTGGGCAGAGTATATCAGGGCATAATAAGAGGGTATAATAATGGGTAAATAATTCATAGACGTGTGGCCAGTGTCGCACTGATAAATGGTGCCCAATCTTATCCACTGCACAATTTCTGTCGCTATATTCTGAGCGCCAGAACTTTTTTTATTTTTTCTCCACCGGAGCCGTGCGAGGGCTTATTTGTTACGTTACAATCAGTAGTTTTCATTGGTACCATTTTAGGGTACATGTGATTTTTTGATCACTTTTTATTCAATTTTTTGGCAAGCAAAGTGACAAAAAAAAACTTACATTTTGACAATGTTTTTTGTCCTTTCACTGTGCGCTATAAATTACATTTTACTTTATTCTGAAGGTCGGTACGATTACGGCGATACCATATGTATATAGTTTTTTTTATGCTTTGTGGCGTTTACGCAATAAAATCACTTTTCTATCAAATTATTTCTTTTTTGTGTCACCATATTCTAAGAGCCATAATTGTTTTATTTTTCAGTTAAAAAAAGCTGTGTAAGGGCTTGTTTTTTGCGGGATGGGTTGTAGTTTTTATTGGTATTATTTCGGGGTACATGCAAATTTTTGATCACTTTTTATTCTATATTTTGGGAGGGGTGATGACCAAAAAAATAGTGATGCTAGTATTGTTTTTTGATTATTTGTTGTGATGTTCACCGTGCGGGAAAAATAATATTATAGTTTTATAGTTGGGGTCGTTACAAACGCGGTGATACCAAATATGTGTAGTTTAACGGTTTATTTTTTTTTCCTATAATAAAAGACTTATTATAGGGAAAAAAAGCATTTTTTGTTTTTACACTTGTATAAAACATTTTTATAACTTTTTTTTACTTCTTTTACTTGAAGACCTGCAGCACTGATGGCTGCTATAATACATTACACAACCTAGGTAGTGTAACGTGTTATAAACTGTCAGTGTCACGTTGACAGTCACACTGACAGGAAGCTTATGAGGACCAGCTGGTCCTCATAGGCTTCCGAGAATTGCATTGCATCCGTTGTATGGCCTCCGGTTTTGTCATACAACCGACTGCAGCACCCACAATTGATCCCCGGGAAAGTTTGTTGTAGCAACAAACTTTCCAGTTTGTTGCTACAACAAACTTTCCCTGCGATCACATGATCGGGACCTGAACCAATCAGGTCCCGGTCATGTCTCCGGGACCAGAGGCAGGGGATAACAGCGCGATCCGGCTGTCAGCACTATTCTGAGACACCCGGATCACGCTTTTAACACCCACTGTGAAATCACGTCGGCCCTGCACAGAGCACAGCAAGCACCGACGTGAATTTACTGTGTGCGGTCAGGAAGCGGTTAATAACGGTGATCATATTCTCTGACAGCCAAACCAATCGGTTCGGCTGTCAGAGAACAGGTTGCTGGGGAGCCGGGGACACTGACACAGCCGGCGTCCGAGCACTTTTCACAGCGCTATGCCGGCTGGGACAGAGATCTGTATATTTACGCCCTGGCTGCACGGGGTATGTGCAAAAAGGATGTGAATCTACAGATTGTCGGCATGAAAGGGTTAAAATGCAGTATACTATTCCTGTCTGTGTGCTTCCTGTATAAATATGTGTTTAGATCACCCTCACTATTTTTTATCACTAACATGTCAAGGAAGTTCACTTGATTTCGATCAATGGTAATAGTAAATTTCAATTTGTCCCACACTCCATTCAAATATTCGAAAATAGTGGTGATGGACTCAAGCCCAGTCCATATGCAAAATATATCATTGATAAATCTACACCATGTTAGGGTATGTTCACACGCAGAGTCAAAAACGTCTCAAAATACGGAGCTGTTTTCAAGGGAGAACAGCCCCTGATTTTCAGTCGTTTTTTGAGCAACTCACGTATTTCACAGCGTTTTCGCTGCGTTTTTTACGGCCGTTTTTGGAGCTGTTTTCAAAATAGTCTATGAGAAAACGGCTACAAAAACGTCCCAAGAAGTGTCCTGCACTTCTTTTGACGATCCGTCATTTTACGTCGTAAGACCCATTGCAAGCAGATGTTTGCCGACGTATAGGTAGTGTGGCGCTACCTAGAGCGGTTACCCGCCAAGCTTACAGTGCCATCCACGCAGGATAAAGCATTGACGAAAGTGCCTGAGGAAGGTCATGGTATTGACCGAAAAGTCGCATTGTCACTGGCTATAAATAAATAAATAAATTATTTGTTTGGATAAATAACTCCGTATTGGTGTGAATAGTACTTTTTCTCTGATAGACAAATGCGTGTTACCATTCCCCTTGTCAGGAGGATGTGTCCCTGCACAGTGTGATACTGTCAGCGATGGTTGGAGACTGTCAGTATGTAGGGACACAGCCCTTTGACAAGGGGAATCGTAACACCCATTTGTTAATGCTTGCACAAAAAGGTAGTGTTACGGCGCGGTGGGGGAGAAGGGGGGCCCAAGTTTGGGTAACAGCCCAGGGCCTATAGTCTACTTAATCCACCACTGGTCGGCAGCGCATCTCCCTGTTTACACATGGAGATGTGCTGCCGACAACGATAATATTTTCCTGTTTGACACTGATACGACCAGCAGATGTTCGTTCATCTGCTGATCGCTGCCCTGTTTACACAGGGCAATTAATCGATAATTGCCCAGGGCAAAACCCCTTTATGTTAAATTCCCTTTAACCCGCATCCCACCTTTCTCAATACAAGTTAATATAGTTTCAACTTCCTTGTATATGAATTGTACAAGTGATTCAACAGGATGATAGAATTTTGGAGGCATAAATAAACTCTTCAATTTCAGACCCAAATCTTTTAGATAAAAAGTCTCTTGCGATACTGGACCAGTGAGTGTGAATAGTGTCCACCATCTGAACTGTTGTGTCCTGCTCCCTGTGTTCCCGTATCCTGCTTCCTGTATCCTGTTGCTACATTTGTTCAGGTGCCTAAACTCGTTTGTTGGAGTCGTGTTGCCTCATCTGCCACGTCTGTGGTCATCTGCCACATCTGAGGTCATCTGCCACGTCTGAGGTCATCTGCCACATCTGGTGTTGGCTGCTACTCCAAAGCATCTGTCTGCATGGCACACCAGGTACTCCTGCATTGTGACTGTTATTGACTAATTTCTGGCCAGCTGCTTCTCTGCCACAGCAGAGCGGTCTAGTGGGTCCACATAACCCACAGGCGTGACAGTACGCTCAGGCTATGGACCCCACTGGTCAACCCAAGACCATGACGGCTTCGCAAGTAATGCAGGCAGACATGCGAGAACTCCGGTCACGGCAGGACCAACTCCTACATTGACGCCATTGCACATCATCTGAATGCTCAAGCTGCAGTCTTCATGGCCCCTTCTCCAGTTGCTCCTGCTGTTCCTCCTGCTACTCTTCCTTTCAGTATCGATACCAGACTCTCCCTGCCACTACCCGCTCGCTACGATGAGGACACGAAGATCTGCAGGGAATTTTTAAATCCATTTCAGGCTGCATGCAAGGTCATTTCCTTCAGATGACGCGAAGATCACCTTCATAATCTCCCTCCTTACTGGCAAGGCTCTGGCATCGGCGAACCTCATTTTGGAACGTGACGGTCCTGAGACATGTAACCTACATATGTTTCTACAGACTTTCTATACTGTATTTGAGGAACCTGGGAGAGCATATTCTGCAGCTGCATCTCTGCTGACCCTTCGCCAAGGAGACACCTCCTTGGAAGAGTATGCAAACCAGTTCCGTACTCTGGCCGCAGAACTGGCCTGGATCAACGAGGCCTTGGTAACTACCTTCTGGCAGCGACTGTCCTCTTGCATTAATGACAAGCTTGCCGCTCATGATCTGCCACCTACCCTGGATGCCCTCCTTCTTCTGGCTACCCGGATTGACTTGAGGATCCAGGAACGGTCCCAAGAGACTCGCCGGGACGGAAGATTCCCTAGGCTGGCTCCTACATTCCAGTGGCCCCTGCTGCTCTCATCAATTGTCCCGCCAGGGGAACCCATGCAGGTGGACCGACTCAAGCTGTCAGTCCAGGAGAAACAACGCAGACGCACTTTGGGACTCCTGTATGTATTGCGGCCTCGGAGGCCATTTTGTGTGTTTGCGACACCAGATGCCGGACAACTCCAGCGCCTAGGATTGGTTAGAGAGACAACCCTAGGTGGAACGGCGCTTAACACTAAATACTCTCCCAAACTGTCCATTACCGTGACTATAGTGTCCGGCAAAAGAGCGCACCATGCCTCTGCCTACCTGGACTCTGGCTCCATGGCAAACTTTATCCAACAGGACCTAGTGGATCATCTCCAGTTGACCACAGTCTCTCTGGAGAGACCACTGGCAGTTTCCTCAGTGAATATACTTCCTCTGCCCGATCCTATTGTTTCTGAGACTAAGCCACTGAGGTTCCAAGTTTGAGCCCTGACATTGCATTCCTTTTCCGCCTAAAGCCATCAATCCTGTTTTGCTGGGTCTGCTTGGCTCTTTTTGCATGCCCCAGTCCTTGACTTGAATTCCAGTGAAGTTCTCTAATGGGGCTCCAAGTGTCTCATTGCTGGCCGTCACAGATCCGTCCTGTCCAGCTTCCTCTGCCCCAGTCATTAGTGTTACTACCCACTCACTATGCACGGTTTGCAGACGTCTTCAGCAAGAAGGAGGCTGAGATGTTCCCTCCTCACCGGTCTTACGGATATCCTATTGAACTGGTCCCAGATGCCTCACCTCCCCGTGGACGGGTATATCTTCTCTCCTTGCCAGAGACCCAGGTTATGTTGGCCTATGTCAAGGAGAATCTTGAGAGGGGGTTTATACGAAAGTCCTCCTCCCCAGCCGGGCTCTTCTTCGTTGAAAAAAAGGAAGGATCACTTTGACCCCCACATCGACTACAGTGGTCTCAACCAGCTCACGGTCAAGAATAAGTATTTTAAAAAAAAATATTTTCGGGTATTTTTCAACACAAAGAAATCAAAACAAGCCAGAAATGTACAGCAATACAGAAAATATACGCATCCATCTTACATAGTCGGCCAGAGAAAACACAAAGAGAGCAAAAAGCAAGTCAAAAAGAAAATAAACAGTCCGTATTATGCATATGACACTTCCATACAATGCAACATATTCCTCTGTACCAGCAGAGGAGAAATTTATACGATGGACAAGATACATGAATATCGAGAATACATAGCAATACATCACAAGCGATACTGACAATGCATCCAGGACAGTGGGCACCACGGCAGGCGGCATCAGTACCATGACATGCGATAAGGCATCAATTCCATACTCCGCATCGGATAGAGGATAAAGAAAGCAGACAGAACCAGAGGACCCGCACTCCCACTATCACTATCAGGGCGGATCAAGCCAATACCCCCCCTGAAATGTCCTATGAGGCCTACGCGTAAAGTAAATATTTGTCCGACTCACAGAACTCTTGCCATACCTGCCAGACCAATCCCCCCGACCTTGGATGTACTTGCTGGGCCTGTGTTGTCTCCTCCATTCTCTGCAGATGTAAAATCTCCTGGAACCAATCAGTAATGGTTGGCACGCTACTGGTCTTCCATAGCCGTGGAATAACTGTGCGGGCTGCGATCAACAGGAAACTAATCAGGGTTTTCGAGTATCTTTTGATCGCTCCAGGGAGCATGGAAAAAAGCAACACCTCCGGGGTATTGGGAAGCACTTGGCCAGTGATTTTCTGTATCAGGTCCACCACAGTCGCCCAGAATGAGTGGATTAACAGGCACTCCCACCAAATGTGCAATATCGTACCACCAGCTCTGCCACACCGCCAACATTCATCTGGTACCGCCGGGTAGAAGGAATGAAGCAATGTGGGAACCCTATACCAGCGCGACAAGATCTTATAGTTTGTTTCCTGGGCCTTGCAGGAGATGGAGAAGCTATGGCACAGGGCAAAAGCTTTTGACCAGTCCGCCGACGATGGAGGCGACCTAAGCTCTCTCTCCCACCCTTTCACAAAGGAAGGTGGAACCTCATTATTTAACTCCTGCAAACACTTATAGATCAGGGAAATAGTTCTCGCCGGAGGGGAAGCAGCAACACATAGCTGTTCTATCGGTGTTAGATCTCTGTTCAAAGACAGCCTCGCCTTGTTAACAGTATAGAAATGTTGCAGCCTTAAAAAGTCCCAGCGCCCAACCGATGATCTCTCGGGCTCCGGGACAAGTGCCTCAAAGGACTTCAAGCCCCGACCCGTCAGAACATGATGAAAAGTCAGTGGCGAAGGTCTGGACGCAAAGGTCAAGAAGGTAGGCTGCTTTCCAGGTGGAAAGTCCACATTATGAGATGTCGCCACCAATCGGGGGGGATCCCTATAGCCAGAGTTTGATAACGTTTATACGGGAGTACCACTTGTCCCGCAACCAAAGGGAGCAGAGCGTTCTCCCGCTCCTTAAAGTCCCGCACCCGGAGCCATGGAAGGACAGTGAGAGGAACTGGCGCCAAAAGATTCTCCAGTCTCACCCACAACTTAAGAGTCCATATGATGGAACCAGTCCAAGATCCGAGCACTCACCGCCGCAAAGTAATAGGCCAGACAGTCAGGCAATCCTAGCCCCCCTCTCCGCTTACTCTTGAACAGGGTAGTTTTCGCTATTCGCGGCGGTCTGCCCCGCCAAACAAACCTAGCCAGTGCTTTGTTTAACTGAAGAAAAAAAACCCTGGGCAAGACACACGGGACCGTCTGAAAGACATACATCAATCGCGGCAGGATATTCATCTTTATCACATTTATCCTACCCAACCACGAAAAATCCTTGGCTTCCCACTTGTCTAGGTCAGTTCTAAGAGTCTGAAGAATAGGCAGAAAATTAAGAGAGTAGGAGTCCGCAAGAGCCACAGGTATCCGCACCCCTAAATATTTCAACGAGCCCGCCTTCCATGAAAAAGGATAGTTAGTACGCACCTGATGGGCTTCCGCCCCAGACAAGGATATATTCATAGCCTCGTTCTTAGACAAATTCATCTTATAGTTACTAAAATAGCTATACGTTCGGATGGCTTTCATCAAAGGTGGCAATGTGAGGTGTGGACTTGTAATATAAAACAATAAATTATCAGCAAATGCCGACACCTTAAAATGCATCTCCCCAACCTGAACCCCGTATGTCAGCATTATTCCGAACTGCTTCCATCACCACCGCAAACAGCAGGGCAGCCCTGTCGAGTCCCATTACCAATCCTAAATGGAGCAGATAGAGATAAGAATAAGTATTCATTGCCGCTGATCCCTGATTTATTTGACCGCATACGAGGAGCCAAAATTTTCTCTAAGCTAGAGTTTCATGGTACTTACAACTGTCCGAATCCGTAGGGGTGACGAGTGGAAGATGGCAATCAGCACTCGAGATGGGCACTACGAATCTGGTGATGTCCTTCGCAACCGCGGTATTCGAGGAATTTGTGAACAATATTTTCCGGGATTTCCTCTATATCTGCGTGGTGGTTTATATGGATGATATCTTGTTCTTCTACCCAGACCAGACGACACATCGGAGGCATTATCTGTCAAGTCTAATAGCGATTAAGGGAGAATCGTTTATATGCCAAGCTGGAGAAATGCATGAAGTTCTCTGCCCTTCCTGGGCTACATAGTCTCTGATCAGGGCCTCAATATGGATCCTGAGAAAGTGAACTCCGTCTTGGAGTGGCCATGTCCTCAAGGCCTGCAGGCCATACAGCATTTCCTGGGATTCGCTAACTTCTACCAGCAGTTTATCCCAAATTTCTCGTCGCTAATGGCTCCCATCTCTACCCTTACCAAGAAAGGTGTGAACACCAAGGTGTGGACTCCGGAGGCAGAGTCAAGAGTGCCTTCACTTCAGCCTTGATCCTCCATCATCCAGATGTATCCCGACTGTTCTCTTTGGAGGTGGACGTTTCCTCTGTTGGTGCAGGTGCACTTCTGTTCCAAAGAAGCTCCTAGGGAAAGGCAGTAGTGTGTAGCTGTTACTCAAGATTTTTTTTATTCTGCAGAGCGCAATTACTCTATTGGGGATCGGGAGTTACTGGCTATCAAGCTGGCACTGGAGGAATGGAGACATCGGCTAGAGGGCGTAATTCATCCCATCATGAAATACACTGACCACAATAATCTTACCTATCTCCAGTCGGCTCAACAGCTAAACCTTTGTCAAGCCAGATGGTCGCTGTTCTTCGCCTGTTTCCAGTTTGTGGTCCACTTTCGTCCAACTGACAAGAATGTGAGGGCCGATGCCCTGTCCAGGTCATTTGAAACGGAGGATACTGAAGAGATCCCTCAATGTATCATAGACCCGCCATGTATTATTGCCGCTAACCCCCTGAAAGTTAGAGACACTCCTCCTGGAAAGACTTTTGTTCTTCTGAAAGACAGGAAGAGAATTCTTTGCTGGGGACACAGCTCTAAATTGGTTGGGCATGCTGGTGTCCATAAGACACGAGACTTGATAGCTCATCATTTCTGGTGGCCCACGCTGCCCAAAGATATTGTGGACACTATGTCTCCTCCTGCACTGTCTGTGCTTCTAATAAAGTTGCCCATTCTAGACCTGCCAGTCTTCTTCAACCTCTACCTGTGCCCAATGCTGCCTGGCAGCATATTGCAATGGACTTTGTTACAGATCGTCCTCCCTCAGCAGGATGCAATACTGTCTGGGTGGCGGTGGACCGATTCTCTAAGATGGCACATTTCATTCCACTAGCCGGCCTACATTCTGCTCCTCGTCTGGCGAACCTCTTCATACAACATATCTTCCACCTGCATGGCTTACCTCTTCATATTGTGTCTGATCGGGGGTCCAGCTCACCTCAAAATTCTGGAGAGCCCTCTGTAAACTCCTCGATGTGAGATTAGACTTTTCCTCGGCCTACCATCCTCACTCTAATGGTCAAGTTGAGAGGATTAACCAGATGTTGGAGAATTATCTTTGTCACTTTATTTCTGTGCAGCATGACGACACGGTACAGCCTCTTCCATGGGCCAAATTCTCCTATAACAATGACACAAGTGAGTCTACTACTTCCACGCCATTCTACATCGTCTACGGCCAACATCCACAAGTTCCTCTTCCTGTTCCTGCCACATCTCAAATACCCACAGCTGACTCTGTGTTTAGGGACTTTTTACACATTTAGCAGCAAACCAGGTCCTCTATCCTACTGGCATTCGATCGCATGAAGCGAAATGCTGATACATGAAGAAGAGAGTCACTTCAGTTTCTCCCTGGAACCAAAGTCTGTCTGTCCTCATATCCATTTAAAGATGCCCTCGTACAAATTTGCTCCCAGGTTCCTCGGACCATTTGAGATCCTGCAACAAAAAACACAACTCCTTTCATGTGTCCCTCCTGGAACCTGTGATTCAGAACTGCTACAGTAAAGCTCCTAGATCTGCAGTTGATCCCAGCCGTCCTTCTGATGTGTTCGTGGTGAAGGAGATTCTGGACTACAAGAGAGTAAGAGGAAGGACTTTGTATTTAGTGGACTGGAAAGGTTCCAGAGGAGAGGTCCTGGGAGCCAGAAGAGAATCTTAATGCTCCTATCCTCATTAAAACATTCCTCTTATGCTCTGGACCCATAAGAGAAGGCATAAGTGGGGTACTGTAATGGCTGTGGTCCCTCTTTGTCGGACAGCCGCGACCGCAAACCCTCCTGCCAGTGTCTCCCTTCTCAGAGATGCCAGCTCGCGCGGTCGTGCTGGTCTAGACTGTGTTCTAAGGTGCGTGCGCTTGTCCCAAGCCTTAAAGGGCCAGTGCGCACATACTAAAAGTTCCCTAACCAATCTCCAGATTACTCTGGACTATAAAAATGGCTCCGCCCTTTCACTCCTTGCCTGAGCGTTGTTGTGTCTACCCATGTTCGTTAAGCAAATGTCCCTTAGTTGTATCCTGCTCCATGTGTTCCTGTATACTGCTTCCTGTATCCTTTTGCGACGTTTGTGTCTGTGCCTAAATTTTTTTGTTGGAGTCAAGTTGCCGCCTCTGCCATGTCGTCCGTGGTCATCTGCCACATCTGAGGTCATCTGCCATTTCCATGGTCATCTGCCACGCCTATCGTTGGCTGCTACTCCAAAGCATCTGTCGTTATAGCATTCCAGGTACTCCTGCACTGTCACTGTTGTCACCACCATTGTCGCGTACCGCCGCCGTTCCTTACTTCTCGTCGGCCGCGACTACAGACTGTTAGCATCCTGCCAGCGTCTCCTTCCTCCCTCCATCTGGCCTTGCTCTGAATGTTAGGGTGTGCGCGCGCTCGGTCCCGGCCTTAAAGGGCCGAGGCGTGCACATGTTAAAGTTTCCTAACCTATCCCTGATCACCCTGGACTATAAAAAGGGCTCAGCACTTCCACTCCTTGCCTGAGCGTTGTTGTTGTCTACCCAAGTTCTTATTGCAAATGGTCTCTTAGATTTTATCCTGCTCCCAGTGTTCCCGTGCCCTGCTACCTGTATCCTACATCCCGTGTTGTGTTTGTTCTGGAGCCTTTTTTAGTGTTGGAGTCGTGTTGTGTCATTTTCTACGCCTGCTGTTATACACCATCTTTGGTGTCATCTGCCACATCTGGCGCTACGTGCCACGCCAAGTGCCATCTGGGCCAAAACCTCCGCTACTGTCTGGACTCCCTCAGGTGCTCTTGAGCTAAGAAGTTTGCATACACACAAAGGGGAGGACCCCTATAGTTGGTGGGCGTATTGGTTAAATTGAAAAAGATTTATTGCCTGCCGGCAACAGAAGCCCTGTTTTCCAACTAACAATTAGAAAATAACAAAGTATTTATTGAATTTATGCAAAGAAAAGACAGACTACATATAATTTAAAAATTAAAGTCCATTGCTGACTGCAATCAGCTTAGTGCAAGGTACAGAAAGCCTGGAGCTAACGGCTGCAGCACGCAGCACCAGACCCAACGTTCAATTCTAAGAGTCAGCAGGACACGTGTTTAAAATTTCAGACTAGAAGCCACCCCGACATGTTTCGCTACAATGTAGCGTCTTCAGGGGTATCGGGGCTAATGACAGCGCGCGGCGAGATGGCCCTGTTTAAGTATATAATAGAGTTGCTCCACACGTTCTATTGATTGGCCGAGGGCCAATCACAGAGGGAGCAGAGAACGAGCCCCCCGTTCTGTGACGGGCATACCACACCACCAATAAGCAGCCACTCTATGCGACCAATGAGGGCATAGCAAGGCGCGCATGCGTATGAGGGCAAAGACGAGTGATAGAGTGATTTGCCGTGGAGCTATTCAGCTCGATGCGCATGCGTAGTGGGAAGAGATAGAGTGATAGACAGATTCCCAGATGTCAGGGGCTGACATAGTGTCAATATTAGAGTATTTGTGTGGTGGGAAATGAGTGGAGCTATTTAGTGATGATAACACAGTGGGTCGTCTTAGGCAAAAGAGGCCGGCAATCAGCGGAGCCGAGGTACCAAGCCCATTATGCCCGCACGGCACATTTAATGTTAGACAGTTTAGAGTACTGACACAGTTCAAGTAGCCATCTATAAAGTAACATATGTCCGACGGAGTGACGGACAAGCCAATGTGTCAATTTTCAGTGTAGTCTAGACTAGGCTAAGCAATAAATATATCTTATCTATAGTCAATAGGTCAAATAGTAAAGCCTGCATGTCAGACGACATACAGGTAAGGTTTGATAACAGGAGGATCAATATAATGAGACATATAAAGGACATTCGTTCCATAGTGGTCAAATGCATTAGTGACTGGATAGTAGAATATAGTGTCCTGTGATCTTGATAATAGTATATAGTGGCCACGTATAGGATTCATAGAAACGCTGTATAGGTAAATCCCTCATTTAGACCCCCTGGGCTGAGGGATCCCAGGCGATGGATCCAGCGTGCTTCTTCTTGTAATAGTTTGCGGTCCAGGTTGCCAGCTCTGGGGCCGAGTTTGACCTTTGTGATACCCCAAAATTGTAACGAGCGAGTATCTCCTCCGTGAACGTTGTGTATATGCCTAGATAGGGATGTTTCTTCCTTATTATTTATGGTACTTAGATGTTTTGATATTCTTCTCCTCAGTTCCTGTATGGTCTTACCCACATAGAACTTGGGACAGGGACATTTAGCAATATAAACAACCCCCTTACTCTGACAATTGATGAATTGTCTAACCTGGTATGTTCTATTATCGACTGGATTGGTAAATTGTTTGATGGTAGGCATTAAATGACAGAAGGAACAGCGGCCACAGGAGTGGGAGCCTATGACCGACGTCTTTAGCCAATTCTTGGATGCAGTGATCGGTCCAGTGTGATGGCTATGCACTAGGTAGTCGCGTAAGTTCCTACCTCTACGATATGTAATAGAAGGGATAGATGGTACGACTCCCTGAAGATCAGGGTCGGACAGAAGAATTGGCCAATGGCGATCCAGGATCTCACGGACCTGTTGTGAGCCGGTGTCAAAGGTGCCTATACATCTAATACTGGTTGTGCCACTTGATTGGGCAGCAATGGTTGGATGATGCATGGTTATAGGTTTATGTTCATACAGTAGTTCTTTTCTTTCGGTGGCTCTAGCCCTGGCATAGGCTTTATGTAGCCATTTTCTAGGGTAGCCACGAGCCAAGAATTTAGTGAATAGGCCATTGCATTCCAGTTCAAAAGCCTCATCGTCGGAACAGTTCCGTTTGGCACGGAGATATTGTCCGATAGGGATTCCCTTTTTGAGGGCAGGAGGATGATAACTATCCCAGTGCAAGAGGCTGTTAGTCGCAGTAGACTTACGTGAGATGTCAGTATGGACACCACCAACAGGGTCCAAGGAGATTTTAAGATCCAAGAAGGTGATTTCTTTTTGATGAATTACATAAGTGAACTTCATACCAATATGATTGGTATTAAGTGCGTGCATGAAATCATAGAAAGTGTTAATGTCACCATCCCACAGGAGGAGAATATCATCAATATATCTCCCCCAGAATAGGATGTGGCATGTGTATATTGCCAGTGTGTCAGTGAAGACCATTGTGTCCTCCCACCACCCCAAAAATAAATTTGCATATGTGGGTGCACAAATGGTGCCCATTGCCGTTCCTTTAATTTGTTGATAGAATTTGTGATCAAATAAAAAATAATTGTGTGTCAGAAGGAAACGTAGTAGTGATAAAAGAAATTGATTATGAGTATGGAATTGAATTCCCTTGGTACCCAAGAAATGTGCAACTGCTGTAAGTCCAAATTGGTGCTGGATGTTGGTGTAAAGTGATTCAACGTCGATACTGGCTATGAAAGTGGAGGGAGTGACATGTATCTCCTGGATCCTGTTGATGGTGTCCTTGGTATCCCTTAAGTAAGAGGGAAGAGAGGTGACGAACGGTGAGAGAATTTCATTAAGGTACATACTTATGCCCTGGGTGAGACTGTCATTACCAGATACAATTGGTCTACCTGGTATTGGATGTGACATCTTGTGAATCTTAGGCAAAGCATAGAATGTTGCTAGCGTAGGGGTGGGATTATATATACGTTTAAATTCCTCGGTACTGATCATATTTTGTATCTTAGCTGTGTCAAGTAATATGTGTAGTTCGGTTAAGAATAGATCGGTGGGATTTTTGTCTAAGATCGAGTACGTAGTGGTGTCATCCAACAATCTATGGACCATGGCCACATATTCGTCCTGGTTCATGATCACAATATTACCCCCCTTGTCAGAGGGTTTGATGGTAATATATTGGTTATTACGTAATTCATCCAATGCTGTTATTTCCATTCTACTAAGATTAGAGAGTGCTTTCTTTTTGTTTGGTCTGATTTTTTTTCAAGTCAGCACATACCAACTTCACAAAAACGTCTAAGTGAGCATATTGTGCAAAGCGTGGAGTGAGTTTGGATTTCGGACGCAGTGACGAAAAAGGGCCTACTGCAGTAATGGGTCCAAACTCATTCTCATATAGGAGACTTTCAAGGTCCGCAAGTGTGTTATATTCAGTTCTATCACTGTCTCCCATGTTGATGGTGTTATTTTTTAAATATTTATGTAACGCTATTTTTCTGGCGAATAAATTGACGTCCTTAGTCCAAGTAAACTCGTCAAAAAGTGGAGTAGGAGTGAAGGACAGACCTCTACGTAAAAGTGTAAGTTGAGAGTTACTTAGATGGATCGAGGAGATATTAAACACTTGCATTTGGTCACTAGTGGTTTGTGTTAGAGACATAGATGGTACTGTTACTAGCCCAGATTCCATCGAGGGTTCGTAGTTCCTAAAAAAGGAAACGTATTTGACGGACCCGTCGGGTTTGTCGTGGTAATTGTGGGGCATTTGGTCGCTATAGATGTTTGACTGGAGACATTCCCAGTTGTACGAGAGGTTTGAGGTGCACTCAATGGAGCAGGCACTGAGAAGGTCGATAAGGAGGACGGGTAGGAGGAAGTAGTGGCATTCGGATATAACTGACATTTTGTATTGGATCTAGTTTGTACTGTACTGCGTTTGGAGGAATTAAATCTGTTATTGGTGTTTTTACGTTTGGTGCCCAGTTTAGAACTGGGAGATTGTATGGTATCGTCAGTACCAGAAACCTCAGAATCGGAAAAGTCCGTAAAGACTTGTACCCGTTTGCGAACAAACTGTGATTGTGTCTTGTATGTGTACACTTGACCAATATCAAAATCTCTGCGATCCCTAATGTATTTACGATGCTTTCTCTCCTTTATCTCAGTTTGTAATTTCTCGATATTTTTTTGTAGTTGGATTTCACAGTTATTGAATTCACTTAGGGAATTGAATCCCTGAATATCACCAATTTCCTTCTCAAGTTGCTGTGCAGTTTTATTATACTCTCGTTTTTCAAATTCTAGGATATATTGTAATAGTTTTAGGGAACTTTCAGTCAGAAGCTCTTCCCAGCCTTTGATAAATTCTGGGTCACTGCGATAGGAGTTTGGGGTGATATTTATACGTAGGCCCCTATATACAATTTTTTGCTGTATATATGTCTCCAGGCTCACGATTTCCCAGCAGGATCTGATGTACCTCTGATACGTTTTTTGTAAGTCCCTAAATGCGGTATGTATATCAAATCGGTGCAGCGGCACGTTGTCTGTGGAGAACACGTATGCGGCCTCTGCAGAAAGCGTCTCTGAATTGAACCTTTTGTTTAGGAAACCTGCCATAGTAGGGGTACAGTGAATAGGTATACCTCCAGTGTGTGGAGAGAGTCCTAGGAATGGGTGATTAACCCTGCAATTTTTCGATACACACAAAGGGGAGGACCCCTATAGTTGGTGGGCGTATTGGTTAAATTGAAAAAGATTTATTGCCTGCCGGCAACAGAAGCCCTGTTTTCCAACTAACAATTAGAAAATAACAAAGTATTTATTGAATTTATGCAAAGAAAAGACAGACTACATATAATTTAAAAATTAAAGTCCATTGCTGACTGCAATCAGCTTAGTGCAAGGTACAGAAAGCCTGGAGCTAACGGCTGCAGCACGCAGCACCAGACCCAACGTTCAATTCTAAGAGTCAGCAGGACACGTGTTTAAAATTTCAGACTAGAAGCCCCCCCCCCCCCCCGACATGTTTCGCTACAATGTAGCGTCTTCAGGGGTATCGGGGCTAATGACAGCGCGCGGCGAGATGGCCCTGTTTAAGTATATAATAGAGTTGCTCCACACGTTCTATTGATTGGCCAATCACAGAGGGAGCAGAGAACGAGCCCCCCGTTCTGTGACGGGCATACCACACGACCAATAAGCAGCCACTCTATGCGACCAATGAGGGCATAGCAAGGCGCGCATGCGTATGAGGGCAAAGACGAGTGATAGAGTGATTTGCCGTGGAGCTATTCAGCTCGATGCGCATGCGTAGTGGGAAGAGATAGAGTGATAGACAGATTCCCAGATGTCAGGGGCTGACATAGTGTCAATATTAGAGTATTTGTGTGGTGGGAAATGAGTGGAGCTATTTAGTGATGATAACACAGTGGGTCGTCTTAGGCAAAAGAGGCCGGCAATCAGCGGAGCCGAGGTACCAAGCCCATTATGCCCGCACGGCACATTTAATGTTAGACAGTTTAGAGTACTGACACAGTTCAAGTAGCCATCTATAAAGTAACATATGTCCGACGGAGTGACGGACAAGCCAATGTGTCAATTTTCAGTGTAGTCTAGACTAGGCTAATCAATAAATATATCTTATCTATAGTCAATAGGTCAAATAGTAAAGCCTGCATGTCAGACGACATACAGGTAAGGTTTGATAACAGGAGGATCAATATAATGAGACATATAAAGGACATTCGTTCCATAGTGGTCAAATGCATTAGTGACTGGATAGTAGAATATAGTGTCCTGTGATCTTGATAATCGTATATAGTGGCCACGTATAGGATTCATAGAAACGCTGTATAGGTAAATCCCTCATTTAGACCCCCTGGGCTGAGGGATCCCAGGCGATGGATCCAGCGTGCTTCCTCTTGTAATAGTTTGTAATAGTCTCCTGAAGACGCTACATTGTAGCGAAACATGTCGGGGGGGCTTCTAGTCTGAAATTTTAAACACATGTCCTGCTGACTCTTAGAATTGAACGTTGGGTCTGGTGCTGCGTGCTGCAGCCGTTAGCTCCAGGCTTTCTGTACCTTGCACTAAGCTGATTGCAGTCAGCAATGGACTTTAATTTTTAAATTATATGTAGTCTGTCTTTTCTTTGCATAAATTCAATAAATACTTTGTTATTTTCTAATTGTTAGTTGGAAAACAGGGCTTCTGTTGCCGGCAGGCAATAAATCTTTTTCAAGAAGTTTGCATAGACTTTGTATAGACTGTGACTTGGCCAGCTGCCAATCCACTACGGCGGTGCAGCCTAGTGGGTCCACATACCCCGAGATCGTGACAGTACGCTCAGGTCATGGAACCCACTGGCCAACCTAAGACCGCGGTTCAGGTTATGCAAATGGATATGTGTGACCTGCGTGCATGGCAGGTTCAACTCCTCGTGGCAGTAAACTCTATCATCGCCCGACTGGATAAGCCTCCTGCCTCTCCTCCGAATGCTGCTGTCGTTCCGCTGCTCGTTACTCCTTGTCTGTTCCGGATCCACAGTTTTTCTGCCTCTTCCACCTCGCTATGGCGGTGATCCTAGAGCCTGTAGAGGTTTCATCAACCAATGTACCATCCATTTTAGACTGCGTGCTCATCTATTCCCCTCTGATGTGGCCAAGGTAGCGTTCGTCATTTCCCTTCTAGCTGGCAAGGCCCCGGCGTGGGCAAACCCCATCTTTGAATGAGAGGGCCCTGAAATCTCAGACCTAGTGTAACGATGGGGGTAGGGAAACGAACAAGTGAGCCCTAATCTACCCGCCACTCTGTCCCTGCCTACTTGCAACGACCCGCCCTAGGCGACGGGGTACAACTGGGCGGCGGTCCCTACGCTCAGTAAGTGCACGAGACAAACATACAAGGGAATACAAAGCAAAGGGAAAGGGGCAGTTGCCCACGGCAACACCGTGAGCAACCAGAGTGGTGAACGAGCCAAGTCAAACCAGGAGAGCACGAGGTACCAAACGCAGAGCTGGAGAGTAGTCAGTAAGCCAGGGTCAGTATGGAGCAGGATCAAATAGTAGGAGCTGTAGCTGGGCCAGGAAACCACACGGAAAGAATCACAAGCAAGGAGGAACAGGAAAGGCAGGTATAAATAGACAGAGGGCGGGAGCTAGCTGAGTCTGGCCAGGCTGCGACAGGCTCTCCCACTCCTAAGCCTGCCAGCCTGAGTGGTAGAAGATGGAGTCAGTCTCAGAGACATAGACTCAGGTGAAGACTGATTATCTATGGGCGTTAACCCCGAAGCTGTGCCTGGCAGATCCTTTACAGTACCCCCCCTTTTATGAGGGGCCACCGGACCCTTTCTAAGTGGACCTGGGTTATTGGGGAAACGAAGGTGGAACTTCCTGACCAATACCCCAGCGTGAACATCCCGGGCGGGTACCCAAGTCCTCTCCTCAGGCCCGTATCCTCTCCAATGGACCAGGTACTGGAGGGAGCCTTGGACCATCTTGCTGTCCACAATCTTGGCCACCTCGAATTCCACCCCCTCAGGGGTGAGAACGGGAACAGAAGGTTTCCTCGAGGGAGCCAAGGACGGGGAGCAGCGTTTAAGTAGGGAGGCATGAAACACGTCGTGTATACGAAAAGATGGGGGTAACTCCAGCCGGAAGGAGACAGGATTGAGGACTTCAAGGACCTTATATGGCCCAATAAACCGGGGAGCAAACTTCTTGGACGGGACCTTAAGACGCAAGTTCCTAGACGATAACCACACCAGATCCCCGAACATAAACAAGGGGTTAGCAGAACGTTTTCTATCAGCCTGAGTTTTTTGTACGCTCTGGGACGCCTCTAGGTTCTTCTGAACCTGGGCCCAGACTGTGCACAGTTCCCGATGAACGACCTCTACCTCGGGATTGTTGGAACTACCAGGTGAAACGGAGGAGAACCGTGGATTAAACCCAAAATTACAGAAAAAGGGGGAGACCCCTGACGAGTTACTGACCCGGTTATTAAGGGAAAATTCAGCGAGGGGAATGAATGAGACCCAATCATATTGACAGTCAGAGATAAAACACCTTAAATATTGTTCTAGAGATTGATTAGTCCTCTCCGTTTGGCCATTGGTTTCAGGATGGAAGGCAGAGGAGAAGGACAGATCAATCTCCAACTTTTTACAGAAGGCTCTCCAAAACAAAGAAACAAATTGTACCCCTCTGTCCGAAACAATATTGACAGGGACCCCATGGAGACGCAGGATGTGTTTGACAATCAAGGTAGCTAACGTCTTGGCGTTGGGTAGTTTCTTGAGGGGTACAAAGTGGCACATCTTACTGAAGCGGTCTACTACCACCCACACCACCGACTTGCCTTGGGATGGAGGCAAATCGGTGATAAAATCCATGGAGATATGTGTCCAGGGTCTCTGGGGAATGGGCAACGAACGTAGTAAGCCCGCTGGTCGGGACCTGGGAGTTTTGGACCTAGCACAAACCTCACAAGCGGCGACGTAGGCCTTAACGTCTTTAGGCAACCCAGGCCACCAATAGTTTCTGGCAATGAGGTGTTTGGTACCCAGGATGCCTGGATGACCAGATAGTGCGGAGTCATGATTTTCCCTAATTACCCTTAGCCGGTATTGCAGGGGAACAAACAGCTTGTCCTCAGGAAGGTTCCCGGGAGCTGAACCTTGATCAGCCGCAATTTCAGAGACTAAATCAGAATCAATAGAAGAAATTATTATACCGGGAGGCAAAATACAAGCAGGATCTTCCTCCGAAGGAGGGCTGGCCATGAAGCTACGCGACAGTGCATCGGCCTTAATATTTTTAGACCCAGCCCTATAGGTAACCAAAAAGTTGATTCTGGTAAAAAATAGCGCCCATCGAGCTTGTCTCGGGTTTAGCCTCCGGGCAGATTCTAGGAAAACCAGATTCTTGTGGTCGGTAAGGACCGTTACCTGGTGCCTAGCCCCCTCCAGGAAGTGGCGCCACTCTTCAAATGCCCATTTAATGGCAAAGAATTCGCGGTTGCCAATATCATAGTTACTCTCAGTTGGCGAAAACTTCCTGGAGAAGTAGGCACAGGGGCAGAGATGGGTGAGGGACCTGGTACCCTGGGACAAGACAGCCCCCACTTCCACGATAAATGGCTTTATTTGGTTGGGCTGAACCAGCACCGGGGCCGAGATAAAGCACTTCTTAAGGACCTCAAAAGCCTGGACAGCCTCAGGAGGCCAGTGGAGGAGATCAACACCTTTGCGAGTGAGGTCCGTAAGAGGCTTAGCGATGACCGAGAAGTTAGCAATAAATCTCCTGTAATAATTAGTGAACCACAAAAAACACTGTAACGCCTTCAGGGAGGCAGGTTGGACCCATTCCGCCACAGCCTGAACCTTGGCGGGGTCCATGCGGAATTCATGAGGAGTGAGGATTTGACCCAAAAATGGTATCTCCTGTACCCCAAACACACATTTTTCGGTTTTTGCAAACAGTTTGTTTTCCCGAAGGACCTGGAGCACCTTCCTGACATGCTCAATGTGGGAGGACCAGTCCTTGGAAAACACCAGTATGTCGTCAAGGTACACTACAAGAAATATCCCCAGGTAATCTCTCAAAATCTCATTTATGAAATTCTGGAAGACCGCCGGAGCATTACACAACCCAAAGGGCATGACGAGGTATTCGAAATGACCTTCGGGCGTGTTAAACGCAGTCTTCCACTCATCCCCCTCTTTGATGCGGATAAGGTTATACGCCCCCCGTAGATCAAACTTAGAGAACCATTGGGAGCCCTTAAACCTGATTAAAGAGATCAGGAATCAAAGGAAGGGGATACTGGTTCCTTACAGTGACCTTATTCAGGTTACGGTAGTCAATGCATGGCCTAAGACCACCATCCTTCTTCCCTACGAAGAAGAAGCCAGCACCTACCGGAGAAGTAGAGGGGCGAATGTAACCCTTGGCCAGGCATTCCTGGATATACTCTCTCATGGCTTCACGTTCGGGACAAGAAAGATTAAATATCCTACCCTTAGGAAGCTTAGCTCCTGGTACCAATTCGATAGCGCAATCGTATTCTCTATGAGGAGGTAACACTTCGGAGGCCTCCTTAGAGAAAACATCAGCGAAGTTGTTAGGGATCTGCCAGGTACTACGTCTAGGTATACTCCTGGGATTAATCAATCCACACCTGAGGCCAGACCTGTTCGACTGACACCATCTCCCACCAACCAGGGTGGCAGGCTCAGGAGTGGGAGAGCCTATCGCGGCCTGGTCAGTCGGAGTTAGCTCCGCCCCCTGTCCTTTATTACCTGCCGTGTTCTCTTCCTCAATGCTTGTAATTCTTCTGGATTCCTGGCCTCACTGCTGCTTGCTCCAGCCTGCTCCTGCCGTGCTTCTGCCTTGCTGCAGTTCCGCTTAACCTGCTTTGCTTTGCCCCTGGCTTGCTTCCTTCTCCGTGCTCACTTTGGTATACTCAACTTCATCCTGGTCCTGACTACTCATTCACCGCTCCGTTTCCTCGCGGCGTTCCGTGGCTACTGCCCCTTCCCTTGCGTGTTCCCTGTTTGTTCTCCCGTGCACTTAGACAGCGCAGGGCTCAGCCTGCCAGCCTGAGTGGTGGAAGCTGGAGTCAGTCTCAGAGACATAGACTCAGGTGAAGACTGATTATCTATGGGCGTTAACCCCGAAGCTGTGCCTGGCAGATCCTTTACACCTAGCATTATTCTTAAAGACTTTTGGTACTGTGTTCGAGGAGCCGGGTCAAACATCCTCTGCAGCGGCCACTCAGCTAACTCTAAAGCAAGGGGGGTCCACAGTAGGAGCGTAATAATAATAATCATTTTTATTTATATAGCGCCAACATATTCTGCAGCACTTTACAGTTCAGGGGGTACATTGTACAGACAATATCAGACATTACATATTGCCAAAACTAATTAACAATTCAAACAAAAGGAGTTAGGACCCTTCTTGCAAGAGCTTACAATCTATGAGGAAATAAGGGAGACACAAAATGTAAAAAATGGTCCAGCCATCTTTTATACATATAGGGTAGTACTCATAAAGCTGCATGAGCCGGTCACCAGCCAGTGTATGACAGACATGAAGTGTATTAAGGTGCAAGGAATGTGGAGGATACTGCTGAATGAAGGGGCCTCATGACTAATGTAAAAGGGGGCCAGGGAAAGGAGTTAGATTAGGGAATGTTATAGGCCTATCTAAAAATACGTGTTTTCAGGGCAAAGCTGTGGAAGTTGGGAATGAATCTGATTGTCTGGGGTACCACATTCCAGAGGACTGGTGCAGCAGGAGAAAAATCTTGGAGTCGGAAGTGGGAGGTTCGGATTATGGTGGATGTTAATCTGAGGTCGCTGGCAGTACGTAGAGCACGAGTAGGGTGGTAGACAGAGATGAGGGAGGAGATGTAAGGTGGTGCAGCATTGTGGAGAGCTTTGTGGGCGAGAGTAATAAGTTTGAATTTAATTCTAAAGAGCATGGGCAACCAGTGCTGTGACTGACAGAGGTTAGAGGCGTTGGTGTAACGGTTGGTCAGAAAGATTAACCTGGCTGCTGAATTAAGGATTGATTGGAGAGGGGAGAGTTTAGTAGATGGATTAGTAATGAGTTACAGTAATCAAGACAAGAGAGAATCAGAGCGACAATGAGAGTTTTAGCTGTTTCCACAGTAAGAAAAGGGCGGATTCTGGAGATGTTTTTAAGGTGAAAGTGACAGGAGTGAGAGAGTGATTGAATGTGTGAAGTAAAGGAAAGGTCTAAGTCAAAAATATCCCCAAGACAGCGGGAGTGCTGCCTAGAAGTTATGGTAGTGCCACACACTGAGATGGAGACATCTGGTTTAGGAAGGTTGGTAGATGGTGGGAACACAAGGAGCTCAGTTTTAGAAAGATTCAGTTTCTGATAGAGAGGGGACTTGATGTTAGACAGCAGACAGATAATCTCTGGTGTTTTGTATTAGAGCAGGGGTGATGTAATGGGAAGAGTTATATAGTTGGGTGTCAGCGTAGAGTTGGTACTGGAAGCCAAATCTGCTGATGGTTTGTCCAGTATGGACTGCGTAGAGAGAAAACAGAAGCGGACCTAGGACTGATCCCTGGGGAACCCCGATAGCAAGGGGAAGACGTAAAACCAGCAAGTGACACACTGAACGAGCGGTCAGAGAGATAGAAAGAAAACCAAAAGAGAGCATTGTCTTTAAGACCAATAGAGTGGAGCATGTAAATTAGGAGTTTGTGGTCTACAGTGTCAAAGGCTGAAGAGTGATCCAGAAGAATCAGTAGAGAATATTTTCCGTTACATTTAGCCGCCAAGAGATCGTTTGACACTTTAGTAAGGGCAGTTTCTGTGGAGTGTAGAGTGCAGAATCCAGATTGTAAGTAAGGCGAGATTAGACCAAATGTTCCAGGAGTTTGGGGATTAAGGGGAGATTAGAGACCGGTCGGTAGTTAGCAGCGCTGGATATGTCAAGAGTTGTTTCTTTTCAGTAATGTATTTATAATGGCTTGTTTAAAAGAGGAGGGAAATATTCCAGAAGAAAGAGAGAGGTTAAAAAATTTTAGTCAGGTGACCAGGGAGTGCTGGGGAGAGGGTCTGGACAAGGTGTGAGGGGATAGGATTACTAGAGCAGGTAGTAGGACGAGAAAAAGAGAGGAGCCTAGAGATGACTTCTGTTATTGGGTGAAATGCTGAAAGTGAAGAAGAGGGAGTGCGGGAGGGAAGGGGATCGATGTTACTAGGGGACTGGGAGATAATATCATGCCGGATTTTGTCAATTTTAACTTTAGAATAAGTGGCCAGGTCTTCAGCACTGAGATCTGTGATTGGCGTCTGCACTTTAGGACGAAGGAGGGAATGAAAGGTATCAAAGAGGCGTTTTGGATTATTAGATTTTGTGGAGATGAGATAGGTGAAAAAGACTTGTTTGGCTCAGTGGAGGGCATAGTTGTAAATTCTCAGCATACATTTATAATGGAGGAAGTCTGTTGACAAGTGTGATTTTCTCCACAGACGTTCGGCACATCTCGAGCACCGCTGAAGAAAGCGGGATGGAGGCATGTGCCAGGGTTGTGGACGTGTTTACCGGGTAGTTCGGAGTGTAGGGGGGGGGCGGCTTCTTCCAAAGCATTTTTGAGAGTGTTATTGTAATGTTTGGTGGCCAGATCGGTACAGAAGAGGGAAGAGATAGGCGACAGTGTGGACTGTAGACTGTCTATGAGTTGCTGTGTGTTAATGATATGTAGATTTTTGTATGTCTGATACTTAGGCATGTCCTGTGGAGGCAGATAATTTTTGATAGTAAAGGAGAGAAGGTTGTGATCAGAAAGAGGAGAATTATTAAAGTTAGATACTGAGAGGGGATGGAAGAAGACAAGGTCAAGTGAATACCCGTCTTCATGTGTAGGAGAGTTAGTAAGTTGTGACAGACCTAGGGATGAGGTTAAAGATAGAAACTGGGAGGCAGATGAGGAGATTGGGTTATCAATGGGGATGTTAAAGTCACCCATGATGAGAGAGGGTGTTTCAGAGGATAGAAATTGTGGAAGCCAGGCAGCAAAATGATCCAGGAATTGGTGGGGTGAGCCCCGGGGGAGGTAGACAACTGCCACTCGGAGGGAAAAAGGGTGAAAGAGTCTGAAGGTGTGGACTTCAAAAGAGGGAAATGTGAGTGAGGAGACAGGAGGAATGACCTGGAAAGTGCAGTGTGGGGATAGAAGTATTCCTACTCCTCCACCCCGCCTGTTCACAGGTCTGGGGGCATGAGAGAAATGGAGACCACCATAAGATAGAGCAGCAGGGGAAGCAGTATCAGACAGGTGTAGCCATGTTTCTGTAATAGCCAGGAGGTTGAGAGAGTCAGAAAGGAATAAGTCATGAATAAAGGTGAGTTTATTGCACGCAGACCGAGAATTCCAGAGCGCACAGTTAAAAGAGACAGGAGACATACAAGGAAAGTTAATAAGATTTTCAGGGTTTCTATGTGTGGCAGGTAAGGGTTTGAGCTTTGCAGAAGAAAAGGGAGGACCAGGGTTGGGAGAGATGTCCCCTGCAGCTAATAGCCGGAGAATGAAGAGAGTCTGCAAATGGTTCAGTATTTTATAAGAGTGAATACTTTTGTGTTGAGCAGTAGGATGAGATGGTTTAAGGTGATTGTGGAAAGTGAATAGTGCATGGGAGCTGTACATGGGCGAGGGAAGGAAAGGGGGACCTATGTGGAGAGAGTTAAGCAAAGGCATAAATGGGCAGTAGGATTGTAAACAAACTACAGCTACAATGAGGAGTGAGGCAGTAAACATGGTGTGATGGTTTTTGGATAGGATACAGGAAAAATGTCCAAAGTATAAATTATAATGTTAAAAAGTTTGTATGTTTAGTCCACATAGCTTACCTGTGTCTTTCCATGTCTAAGTGCCATGTATAACTGCAGCGACACTTTGCCAATATGACACTTTGACAGAGAAGACTTCTGCACTCGTGCCTTCCCCTTATGCTACAACTAAATTTATAGGGGAGAAGATGCTTAGGTCTAATTAAAGAGGCTCTGTCACCAGATTTTGCAACCCCTATCTGCTATTGCAGCAGATAGGCGCTGCAATGTAGATTACAGTAACGTTTTTATTTTTAAAAAACGAGCATTTTTGGCCAAGTTATGACCATTTTCGTATTTATGCAAATGAGGCTTGCAAAAGTACAACTGGGCGTGTTGAAAAGTAAAAGTACAACTGGGCGTGTATTATGTGCGTACATCGGGGCGTGTTTACTACTTTTACTAGCTGGGCGTTGTGTATAGAAGTGTCATCCACTTCTCTTCACAACGCCCAGCTTCTGGCAGTGCAGCACTGTGACGTCACTCACAGGTCCTGCATCGTGTCGGCACCAGAGGCTACAGATGATTCTGCAGCAGCATCGGCGTTTGCAGGTAAGTCGATGTAGCTACTTACCTGCAAATGCTGATGCTGCTGCAGAATCAACTGTAGCCTCTGGTGCCGACACGATGCAGGACCTGTGAGTGACGTCACAGATCTGCACTGCCAGAAGCTGGGCGTTGTGAAGAGAAGTGGATTACACTTCTATACACAACGCCCAGCTAGTAATAGTAGTAAACACGCCCCGATGTACGCACATAATACACGCCCAGTTGTACTTTTACTTTTCAACACGCCCAGTTGTACTTTTGCAAGCCTCATTTGCATAAATACGAAAATGGTCATAACTTGGCCAAAAATGCTCGTTTTTTAAAAATAAAAACGTTACTGTAATCTACATTGCAGCGCCGATCTGCTGCAATAGCAGATAGGGGCTGCAAAATCTGGTGACAGAGCCTCTTTAAGCTTGTTCAGCTGTTAATCAAACAAACTAGACAGATGTGGTGAAAAAGCTATGCAGAGATAAACAAACAAACAAACACAAACTAGTTGGTCTGAATAGTCATAAAAGTAAATGAGGATCAAACAGTTTGACAAAAGTTACAGAGATAACACTTGACCATATAGGGAGAAAGGAAAGCAAAGTTATATACCATGAAATAAAATTTTCAGCGTTGGAAATTTTCAGCAAAGAGATGGTTAAATGGCAGGAATGGGATTGATTATGTACATGTATGAAGAGACGAGAGATGGATGTTAGATCTGTGCCATGTATAACTGCAGCGACACTTTGCCAATCTGACACTTAGAGATTACCCCTGCAGAGTATGCTATCTCCTTTCGTACACTGGCAGCAGAGTTGGCATAGAATAATGAGGCGTTGGTGGCGACCTTTTGGCAAGGACTGTCCTCGCACATCAAAGTTGAGCTAGCATCCCGCGATCTTCCTTCTGGATGCTCTTATCCTGTTGGCTACCCGGGTCGACATGAGAATCCAGGAACGTACTCAGGAGGTTTGGCGGGAGAGACGTTTACACAGATTGGCTCCCTCATTCCAGAGACCCCTATCCCCTCCTGCTGTTGCTCTACATTAAGAACCTATGCAGGTATACAGAATCAAATTGTCTGAGCAGGAGAAACAGCGCAGAAGCTTTTCAGGTCTGTGTCTTTATTGCGACCCTAAGGCCAATTCGTGCGCCAATGTCCAAAAAAGCCAGGAAACCCCAGCACCTAGGGTTGATTGGAGAGACAACCCTAGGTGGGACCAGGGCCGATTCTAGCTTTTCTGCTGCCTGGGGCGAAAATGGAAATGGCGCCCACCCATCCGCAAAAAAAAACCAGTAAGAAAATACTTTTAAAACTAAACAAAAAAATGTAAACTATGCAATAAAAAAAAATACATTATTGAACATTCCTATAAACTGTATGGTCTCATGATGCTACAGGCAATTGTGTAGTAAATATACCTATGTTACCCCAGCTATAAGTACTAGTAAAATTATAACTTACTAGGGCGAAGTGTATCCACAATGCAAACACAAAAATGAAACAACAATGTCAGTGTTCAAACTTGTCAGGGCCCCTTTAACCCCTTTCCTCTTTGGCCACTTTTGACCTTCCTGATGGAGCCTCATTTTTCAAATCTGACATGTTTCACTTTGTGTGGTAATAACTTCGGAATGCTTTTTCCTATCCAAGCGATTCTGAGACTGTTTTCTCGTGACACATTGTACTTTATGTTACTGCCAAAATTTGCTCAATACATTCAGTATTTAATTGTGAAAAATACCAAAATTGAGTGAAAATTTTCAAAAATTTGCATTTTTCTAAATTTAATTGTATCTGCTTGTAAAACAGATCGTATTACCACACAAAATAGTTACTAGTTTACATTTCCCATATGTCTACTTTAGATTAGCATCATTTTTTGAACATCCTTTTATATTTCTTGGACGTCACAAGGCTTAGAACTTTAGCTACAATTTCTCACATTTTCAAGAAAATTTCAAGACTATATTTTCAGTGGCCAGATCAGTTGTAAAGTGGCTTTGAGGGCCTTATATATTAGAAACCCCCAATAAGTCACCCCATTTTAAAAACGGCAGCCATCAAAGTATTCAAAACAGAATTTACAAAGTTTCTTAACCCTTTAGACATTTTACAGGAATTAAAGCAAAGTAGAGGTGAAATTTCCAAATTTCTTTTTTTTTGCAGAAATCCATTATTTATCCTTTTTTTTTTTTTAACACAAGGGTTTTACAAGAGAAATGCAACTCAATAATTATTGCCCAGATTCTGCAGTTTTTAGAAATTTCCCACACGTGGCCCTAGTGTGCTTATGGACTGAAGCACAGGCATCAGAATCAAAGGAGCACCTAGTGAATTTTGGGGCCTCCTTTATATGAGAATATATTTTAGGCACCATGTCAGGTTTGAAGAGGTCTTGTGATGCCAAAACAGTCGAAACCCCAACAAGTGACCCCATTATGAAAACTACACCCTGTGAGGAAATTATCTAGGGGTATAGTGAGCATTTTGACCCCACCGGTTTTTTTCAGAAATAATTGTAAGTAGGCCGTGAAAATGAAAATCTATTTTTTTTCCAATAAAACGTAAGTTTTTTTCATTCCCACAAGTTCTAAAGGAGAAAAGGCACCACAACATTTGTAAAGCAATTTCTCCCGAGTAAAACAGTACTGCACATGTGGTCATGAACGGCTGATTTGACACACGGCAGGACTCAGAAGGGAAAGAGCGCCATTTGGCTTTTGGAGCTCAAATTTAGCAGTAATGGTTTGCGGAGGCCATGTCGCATTTGCAAATCCCCTCAGGGGACAAAACACTGGAAACCCCCAACAACTGACCCAATTTTGGAAACTAAACCCCTTGAGGAAAATATCTAGGGGTATAGTGAGCATTTTGACCCCACAGGTTTTTTGGCAGAAATTATTCGATGTAGGCCATGAAAATAAAAATCTAAATTTTTTCCAATAAAACGTAAGTTTAGCTAATTTGTTGTCATTCCCACAAGGACTAAAGGAGAAAAAGCACCACAAAATTGTAAAACAATTTCTTCAGAGTAAAACATTAACCCACATGTGGTCATAAACGGCTGTTTGGACACAGGGCAGGGCTCTGAAGGGAAGGAGCGTCATTTCGTTTTGGAGCTCAAATTTAGCAGGAATGGTTTGCGGAGGCCTTGTCGCATTTGCAAAGCCCCTGAGGGGACAAAACAGTGGAAATCCCCCACAAGTGACTCCATTTAGGAAACTACACCCCCTGAGGAATTCATCTAGGGGTGTAGAGATCATTTTGATCCCACAGGTGTTTAAAATATTTTATTAGGATTGGGCAATGAAAATAAATAAATCCTTTTTCTTCAATAAGACGTAGATTTAGCTAAAAAAAAAATATTTTCTCTACAAATAAAAGGATAAAAAGAACCCCAACATTTGTAAAGCAACTTCTCTAGAGTACGGAAATACGTCATATGTGGTCATAAACAGCTGTTTGGGCACACGGGAAGGATCAGAATTGAAGGAGAGCCAATTGGCTTGTGGAGTACAGACTTTGCAGGATTGATATCTTGACACCATGTCGCATTTGCAAAGCCCGTAAGGTACCAGTACAGTGGAAACTCCCTAAAAGTGACTCCATTCACAACACTACATCACGTGAAAAATAAAATCTAGGGGTGTAGTGAGCATTTTGACCCCCACAGGTGTTTTATAGACTTTATTAGAATTGGGCAGTGAAAATTAAAAGAAATCCCTTTACTTCAATAAGACGTAAATTTAGCTAAACAATTTTCATTTTCTCAACAAATAAAGGAAAAAAAGAACCATAACATTTGTAAAGCAATTTCTCCCGAGTACGGCAATACCCCATATGTGGTTATAAACTGCTGTTTGGATACAAGGCAGGGCTCAGAACGGAAGGAGCGCCATTTGGCATTTGGAGTGCAGATTTTGCTGGAGTGGTTTCTGGGTGCTATGTCGCATTTACAAAGCCCCTGTGGGACCAAAACAGTGGAAACCCCCCAGAAGTGACCCCATTTTGGAAACGAAACCCCTCAAGGTATTCCCCTAGGGGTGTGGTGAAGATGTTAACCCCACAGGTGTTATGCAGAAATTAATGTGCACTCGATCTTGCAGAGTGAAAATGGGATTTTTTGCATAGATATGCCAATATGTGGTGCCCAGCTTGTGCCACCATAACAAGACAGCTCTCTTATTATTATGATGTTTCCCAGTTTTAGAAACACCCTACATGTGGCCCTAATCTTTTGCCTGGACATTCGACCAGGCTCAGGAGTGAAAGAGTACCATGTGAAGTTGAGGCCTAATTTGGCGATTTACAAAGTATTCTTCACAATTGCAGAGGCTCTGATGTGAAATAATAAAAGAAACTCCTGAGAAGTGACTCCATTTTGGAAACTACACCCCTCACCTGTAGGTGCAGTGAGCATTTTCACCCCACAGGTCTTTTCCATAAATGATTGCGCTGCAGATGGTGCAAAGTTAACATTTAAATTTTTCCCTAGATATGCCATTTCAGTGGCAAATATGTCGTTCCCAGCTTATGTTACTGGAGACACACACCCCAAAAATTGTTAAAAGGTTTCTCTTGGGTATGGTGATTCCATATATGTGGACGTAAACTGCTGTTTGGGCACACTGTAGGGCTCAGAAGGGAAGAGAGCACCATTTGGCTTTTGGAGCGTGGATTCGCTTGGTAGTAGTTTTGTTTGGGGTGTTACTGGTATTTTAGTTTAGAATGTGGGGGCATATGTGAGCTGGGCAATGTACATCAGGGGTATAGTGGTATAATAATGGGGTAAAATAATCCATAGATGTGTGTTACGCTGTGAAACAATCGATTATGCACAGGCCAGTGTCGCACTGATAAATGATGTCCTTTCTGTTAGGAAAGTTTTATTTTAAATGTATGTATCGGAAACTAAGGTGTGTATTAAGCTATAGTTTCTCTCCAAAGGTTTTTGGCTTGCAAAGTGTTAAATATGCTATCAAGTATGAGGGGGGTGGGCAGCTGAATTCCTTTATAGAGGGAATTGAAGCATTCACATAAGTTTCAACGTCAAGAGATGACAAAAGCTGTGTAAGAACTGGTTTGAATTAGGTTTATCCCATGTATAAAAGCTATGACACTCAAGGTAGCAGCAGACAAAAGCTGAAAGATGACTTAATCTGCTGTTTTGTCTCCTCATTAACGAGAATAAAAGGCCAAGATATTTAAATTTATTCAGGTGACTCCTTGAATCTCTTTGATAAGTACATAAATTCTTTTATCATTTGGTGCTTTGAGCCGGGAATCCAACATCTCCTGACCTCTTGTCTACCCGAGGACTGCATACCGTGCACGGGGTGAGTTATTAAATGAACTCACTAAATCTAAAGACCTCCGGCCGAATTGCTGTGAAACTGAGGCAATTCTGATGGGACGGACAGGGTGGAGTGAAGGATTCTAAAAGAACGTATAGAGGAGAATTGAGGATTCGAGTTTTCATCTGAATAAAGGTAATATAATATTGTTTATATATGTTTTTATTATTTTTCATATTTAGATGTATACGGTTATGTGATAAAAACCTAAGTTGGATATTAGGTACTAAGACTGGGTCTTAGTTATATTAAGCACAGGTCTTAATATAAAAACCTGGGCATAACGGTTCTCGAGGTTAGAAGTCCATAGCCTGTGTGAGAAGGCTACAGGTAATAAATAACTCTGAGCAGAACGTTAAAGATAAAGTACTTGGAGATTTTGAAGATCTCCTATAGATTAAGGATTATAGAGTATTAGGATTGTTTGTTGTATAAAGTTAAATATTGTGGTTAAAAGCATTGAATGATTGAGATATGTGGGGAACAGCTGTTTGTCTTTGTAAGTGTCTAAATTGTGCTGTGTACGGTAATGATGTGTATAGGTTTATGCTTCTGTGAATGTATGATATGAAACATATATGAGACTCCTTGACTGTGAAGAATGAATGTATGAGGGTTAAATTAATAAAACCCTGTGTGTATAAGGGAGTCCAATTAGGTATGGTCCTAGGTAAAATTGTTACCAGGGCAAATTCATAGCAAAAAAAAATACTGTTAAAACACCCAGGAACATTAAGTATATGACTGATCAGCATAATACTTGTAAATATTGGTGGGAGTGTGATAGAAATTTTTTTTTTACTAATGTATTAACATGGAGAATGATGATGGGTCTTGTGGGAGAACAGAAGTTATACTGATTTTATTGCGTGAGTTACCAAACAGGAAGTCATAGGAATTTCATCTGTTCAACTAACCATTGTATATAATAAATTAACCTTTATCTTTATCGCATTATATTATATAGACATGTGCCAGTGGTATTGTACACTACGTGTCTCTATCTCCTGTTGTGCATACATCATATTGGCTATATAAACTGCTGTAATTAATGATTTGATGTCCAATCTCCATAGGAAGATTTTGGTTTATATTACAGATTGTAAAAATATGTGTAATATTGTAAAATATGTAAAATTGTTATGATAACTGTACGTTTGCTGTTTGAATGAACGGAAGTATATGGTATAGTCCCTCTGTGTTCTGCAGACTTATCCACCAGAACGTGGGTCTAAGTTGAGACACTTTATTATAAACTCTGTGTGTGTAGTGGCGGGTAACCACTCCCATCCGCGGATCTGGATAGCACTCTTGCATGTCCATGTTGTGGCTATTATTGCCCACATGGTCAGGAATGAATTATCGGGTTAATAATTGAGAAAAGTAAGATAGAAGAGTATGTATGACTTGTTTTGTATACATAAGTTATGCATCTTTTCTGTTGGGGTTATAAGCATTTTCTACTATTGGAGTGATGCTTACAGCAATTATAACCCCACGTGCTTCACCAATGTATTGTACGTCACCTAACGTGATGATGATGATCTATTAAACATGATTAGCAGAATGCCAAAGCCTAGAACAGGGGGTTATATCCAGTAAGTGAGTTACAGCAAGTTAAAGAAGGTTTGATGACTGATGGTTACACTAGTGTAGATACCTCCAATGCGATTAAGTCTAGGTGATTGTAGAAAGCCTTGAACTTGTACTAAATTGTTGGAGTTGAAGAAACAAAGAGAAAGGGAATAATAATAAAAAACTGTTGCCATTATATTCATCCTGTGGGCAACCTACGTGTTAAAGCCAGTCTAACAAAAATAGCTGATTTCAGAGAAAAGTAGCTACACGAACAAGAGGTTAACAAACACTCCTGGTGGAATAATACCTCTTCTTTTTTTAAATCAAGCTAATTGGTTTAAGGGAATAGCAGGATGGCTGATGGGTATACTTCAAACTGTGTTCCAAATTATTTTGTTTTGCATACTTGGCTATATAGGCTTTCATTTATTAATATGGCTAATGAACTGAAGTATAAGGTTGTGTAAAAAGACTGTTTTGTTGTTGTTTTTATGTACTGTATCTAAAAGATTTAAATAATTAAAGTTATCTGTGTACACTCAGGTTTTAGAGTTATGAATATAGCAGAAATGTCATTTCCTTTCAGTATTTTGGCTCACTGAAGTTTATTAGTTCTAAAAGAAAAGTGTGGGGGGGGGGTCGCAGCTGAATGCAGTACATGAGATTGTTAGAAGGAATGTAAAATGCTGCTCACTCTCTCTCTCTATTGAAATATTTAAGAAGCATGGTCTGCATAAATGATAGATTGATAAGTTATCATGTAATAAACTGATAACTCCCATTGTGTCTCCCTATAATTTCTGGTTTTTCTCTATCCTTCTGTCTCCGGATTGTTACTAATATTTTGCCTTTACACACAGAGGTAAACAGTATGCCTGGATGGTGCTTCCCCAGGGTGCAGCAACTTCCCCTGATATTGTCATCTGTGCAATGAAAGAGCTGTTGGATAAGTGGTCCCCCAAACACTCCACCACTTGTCTATTGCAATATGTTGGTGATTTGCTTTTGTGTTGTATCTCTGTTGATATATGTGCTTAGGAAACATTCTCATTATTGTTGTCATTTTCCCATATAGGTTTACTGCTATCCAAGACCACCCAGTCCCACACAACCATCACTGTGCCTATGGTTGTAGAGAAAGGAGGGGAAGGGGGGGGGGTGTCAGATCCTTAATGTACGAACTTGCAAATAATAATATCTTATTTGATATGGAACATGAGCCCGATTATCCCAGTTTAATGCAACTTGAAGCCCAAGCGTTACCAGGTGTCAGTGATGTACTTTTGTCTAATTATGATGTTCAGTATTTTGTAGACGGATACAGATACTGGAATGAGCAGACAGGATATTTCACCACTGGGTATGCAGTAGTCCAGGAAGGTAAAACAGTGCTGCAAAAGTCACTGCCCTCCAGCAGCTCTGCCCAGGAGGCAGAACTCATGGCACTCGCAGAAGCATGTAAGTTGGGCACAGGTAAAAGGGTGAATGTCTATATAGACCCAAGGTACGCCTTTGGAGTTGCACACGATTATGGCACAATATGGCGAGCAGGAGGCTTTCTGACTTCAGCAGGCAAACCAATAAAAAATGGTTATACAGTACAATAACTATTTGAGGCTTTAGCATTACTTACAGAAGTAGCCATAATTAAAATGCAAGCGCACACAAGACTAGACAGCCCTGAAGTGGAAGAGAATGCACGGGCTAACCAAGCAGCAAAAGCAGCTGCAACCATCCCCATGTTGGTAGTCCAAGTGGGCCCAGTCACGGAGGTATTGCGGTGTGCGTTCCAGACCCAAGCGCCGGCCCCTGAACAGAAATTGTGGCAGGAGGTAGGAGTGGTCAGAGGCGAAGGAGAGCTATGGCGTGTAAAGGATAAAACGTGCTTAACACGTAGTCTTTTCCCAATGATGTGCGCCCTAGCGCATTCTCCAGTTCATAACTTAAAAGGAACCATGAGTAGCACAGTGTTACATCACTGGTTTGCCCCTGTATTTCATAACTCAGCTGCTCGACTGTAGAGTGTTGCCTGGCATTCGTCAGACACAACCCCGGTAAAATGACAAAAACACCCAGTAAGCTCATGCCTCGCCCTGATTACCCCTTCCAGCGACTGCAGGTGGACTACATACAGCTACCCAAGGTAGGTGTATATGAATATGTTCTCGTATGTACTGACTTGTTTTCAAACTTGCTTGAGGCATAGCCAGTAACCAAAGCCACAGCTAAAAACACTGCTAGGGAAATACTCTGTGAAGTAGTATGCCGATATGGGGTCCCTTAAGTAATTGAGAGTGATAGGGGAACCCACTTCACAGGAGAAGTACTAGGGCATATACTTACTAGCCTTGGCATCACACAGGCATTCCATACACTATATTACCCAAGAAGGTAAACATCTAGATGAAGAAAGAAGGTCAGCAGTACTCCAAGCACCGAAACCTCTGACAAAAAGACAAATGTCCTTTTTGGGTATGACCAACTTCTGCAGAAGTTGGATAGCCAATTATGCTGCTATTACAGGACCATCAATGTCTTTGATTTATGAGGAACCCCTTGCAGCCCAGGATTCCATTAAATGGACTCCTGAAGCTGAGGAGACATTTTTTCAGATAAAACAGGTTCTTGTAGGATCTTCAGTGCTTGGACTACCTGATTATTCAAAACCGTTCATTCAAACTGTAGATTGTAAAAAAGGATACATGACTTCAGTGCTAACACAGGAGTATGGAGGAAAGGATAGACCTCTAGCTTACTACTCATCAAAACTTGACCCAGTAGCTAGAGCCTTACCTCCCTGTGTTCAATCAGTTGTAGCCGCCGCAGAAGCTAGAAGAGCTTCCGCTACATTAGTGTTATTCCATCCATTAACTCTTAAAGTACTACACGCAGTAGCTGTAATCTTGTTACAAAACAAGCTTTCTTATCCAGACACTTGTCATGCATGACATTGTTACTTTCACAACCACATTTGATGATAGAAAGATGTACCACTTTAAATCCTTCAACCTTGATTCCTACTGCTGAGGATGGTAAACCACATGATTAACTATCCTCCATAGCAAAAAGAGTGGAACCAAGATCAGATCTCAAAGATACTCCACTAAATAGTGATCTCATACTGTTTGTAGATGAATCTTGTAAGAAAAATCCGGATGGCACCAATGCTGCAGGGTTTGCAGTAATCACACATGAGGAAACATTACTAACTAAGGCTTTACCTAAAAACTTGTCAGCACAAGCAGCTGAGTTAATAACATTTACTGAAGCATGTAAAATTACCAAAAGATAAAACGGTAACCATCTATACTGATAGTCAATATGCATTTTCAACTATTTATGTGTTTTCCCAACAATGTAGAAATAGAGGCATGGTAACGTCTACAGGTAAAGATATTAATCACAAAGATTTTATATTGCAACTCTTGGAGGCTGTTCAGCTACCGAAAGCGGTGGCAATATGTAAATGTGCACACACACAAGGAAAGACGACCCCATTTCAAAGGGAAACTAAAAAACTGACATAGCACCAAAACATGCAGCTACAGGACAAGATCATCTACTCATACAACAGACACCACAAATTATAGAACTCCAAATACTGCAAGACATGCAACAGTCCTCATCTAAGTCAGAACAAAATAAATGGACAAATAAAGGAGCCACCATTAAAAATGGGCTAAACATATCCACAGAGAACAAATACATCCTACCCAGCAACTTATTCAGATATGCAGCCATATTGAGCCATGGGACAAGCCATGTCTCAACAGGGTGGGTGGTAGAAATCATATCTAAAGTGTTCACGGCATATGGCTTTATTATTAACGAATCTAAAATAAAATAAAAAAATTGTTTAACCTGTCTAATATGCGCCAAACATAATCCACAGGGGAATGTAAGACCAAAGAGAGGACAGTTCCCAAGTCCACAATATCAATTCCATCAGATTTGTATGCATTTCATTGAATTAAACAAATGTGAAGGGAAGAAATATTGTTTAGTGATTATTGATGCATTTACTAAATGGGTAGAAGTATTCCCCACAGCAAGCCCAGATGCTATCATAGTCGCTAAAGCATTGGTAAAGGCGATAATACCTAGGTTTGGGATACCTGAGAAAATATACAGTGACAATGGATCTCACTTTGTGAATAATGTCATATTCTTACTAGCACACAACTTACAAATAGAATTGAAAAATCACTGTGCATACCATCCGCAATCAGCGGGATTGGTAGAAAGACACAATGGGATACTAAAAAACAAACTCAAGAAAACAATGGAAGAGACTGGGAAGAATTGGGTATATTGTTTACCATTAGTGGTCCTAAATATGCATGTGACTTCTACAGCATCAGGTTTGATACCTTTTGAAATTATGTATGGTAGACCATTTGTAATACCACATTTAAAACCATTCTCTAGGATGGATGAGGAGTCTGATTTTACACTTGCTGAATATATGGCAAAAATGTTAACCAACAAGGAAGTTTTAATTCTAATTGTATTCCAGGTGACCCTGTACCTGAACCTGTGAAGTCAGGAATTTAGATCCTGATCAAAGTTATAAAAATAAAACACTGGTATCATCCTCGTTGGGAAGGGCCATATCAGGTTCTACTTACCACACCTACGGCCGTAAAGATAGCCGAACATACCTCTTGGATACACTTATTGCTCTCTAAGTTAGTTAGGGAATTGCCACTATCCTCCTAGGCTATAAAAGACTGATTACAAAGGGTGGTCATTTGTTAGAAGTGACTAGTCTCAAACGTCATCGAAGAAAACATCCAGAGCCTGGGAGGAGACAGGGCAAAATGTTATTTGTTATTCTAGGTATCCTATGGGGGTCCAAGGTGTGTCAACCAAAGGTATGGGATCCCTGTAAAAGAGGGTCGGGGGTAGGATTTCCCAAAGACGTATCTCGGAGGGTTAAATATTTTAATTTAACTGAAGGTGAGATTGCAACATATGAAATATATTTTTGCGCTGTGGTTAGAGACCAATGCATGGATAGAAACATAGCTTACAAACTAGCATATTCAGATAAATACATTTGTGCTATCTATGTAAATACCCTAGGGAAAAGGAGATGTTCTTCATAGTCTTCAGGCAAATGGATCACGGATGAATTATCAAGCAGGATGCCGAATTACTAAGATATGTATTCTCCATTATTTTAATGACCTCTCCTCTACATTGTTGCTCGGCTCTCAAAGAAATGTGACATCTCTATGTGAACAATTATAATGATGTACTTGAAATATTCTTATGGTCTACAATTTGGCTGAATATGAGTATTTTGAGCACATTGCCTCTGATTGGTGAACCTCAAGCCTACACCCCTTCTGAATGATAATATTGTAATTGAGTTTAGCAATAAACCCTCAGAGGAGTATGTCTGCCATTAATCCCTCTTTAAAAGAAAAGTTAATTATTATTAAGAAACCTACCTCTCCCTGTACAAGTTCCACCAATTGTAACTAGTTATTTTTGACCTTCCGAAATCCTAATAAAAGGATAAGCGACTATATGCTAAATGAGCTGATGCTTAATTACTGATCCTATAGGGCATTTCCTTATTAACGTTATGGAAAAGGATGCAACTCAAAGTCCTTTAGCCCCGAAGATAGACCTACCCTCTATAGTCTATCTGGCCAACTTCACTTAGAAAGATAAATTGGCATTAGAAACAGGTTACAGGGACAGAAATGAATGGTTAGCCTGGATAGGATACACTGCAATCCAAAATAAAATAACTAACTGTATCGCTTGCGCAAAAGCTAGGCCATATCTGGCTACTATACCTTTCAGGCTATCAGATAAGGAGAACCTACAAGGTCTGCAATGCGTGTTATTTTTATATAATGCATCATATAATCCAGGTGATAAATTATGTAAGACATTCTCTTTATTGTAGCCACCTGTGGAGAGAGATGAAATCCCTCCCATAGTAGTTGCTTACCCAGGCAACTACACCTGCTTTCTGAGGAATGGGCAAGGAAAGAAAGTAGGGAACCTCATTGAAGCTGTCAATCCCTGGAGGTTCCTTTGACCATGGAATATACATAGATGGAATAGGAGTACCCCGAGGGATGCCAAATAAGTTTAAGGCCCGAAATCAGACTGCATCAGTGTTCGAGTCTATACTTTTCTGGTGGTCTACGATAAATAAGAATGTCGACTGGATTAATTATATTTATTACAATCAACAGAGAGTTGTTAATTATACCAGAGATGCAATAAAGGGCATTGCAGATCAGTTGGAACCTACATCTTTAATGACATGGCAAAATAGAATGGCCCTGGATATGTTACTTGCTGAAAAAGGGGGAGTCTGCAAAATTTTTGTATTTTCGGTTGTACTTTTATTCCCAATAATACTGCTCCTGATGGTAGTATTACCAAGGCATTGGAGGGACTCAATTCCCTGTCTAAAGAGCTTGCGGAAAACTCTGGTATAAATGACATCTTCACTAATTGGCTTGAAGGATGGTTTGCATATGTGGTTACTCCATTTTCCAGTCTATTTCCTTAGCAACAGTGGCAGCCATACTTATAACTCATGGATGTTGTTGCATTTCTTGCATGAGGGGACTAATTCAGAGACTTATTGACACTTCAATTACTAAGACAATGTACCAAGAGATTCAAAGTAAGAACGTATAAGATGACTTGGAAATATACCATAACGATTGTCAAAATTCTGAAGGACTGGTGAAAACTTAAAGAAAGAATTTGTTTTAGAAGTCTGACAGAACATTTCTTGATAAATTTACAACAGAGGGGAAAGTTAGGAATGTTTTATTTTAAATTTATGTATCCGAAACTAAGTTGTGTGATGAGCTATACAAGTTTCTCTGCAAGGGTTTTTGGCTGGCAAAGTGTTAAATATGCTATCAAGTATGAGGGGGGTGGGCAGCTGAATTCCTTTATAGAGAGAATTGAAGCATTCACATAATGTATAAAAGCTATGATACTCAAGGTAGCAGCAGACAAAAGCTGAAAGATGACTTAATCTGCTGTTTTGTCTCCTCGTTAACGAGAATAAAAGGCCACAATATTTCAATTTATTCAGGTGACTTCTTGATTCTCTTTGATAAGTACATAAATTCTTCTATCACTTTCTTATCTCCCTTTTGGTACACACTCTGCACCTTTGCAGTTTGGGGAATTTTGCTGGGAAAGTGTTGTCCTGGTATAATATGGGCACACTCGCTTCCAGCAGATATGTTTGGGTCCTACCCTTCCTGGTTCCCTAATTTTAGGGCCTTGATAAATCGACTTTTGAAACAGAAGAAATGTTCCCCTTGGGGCCTATTTTTCTTTCCTTACTTATTGGAGCCTTAACTAATTTATTTATTCACAGACGTAGTGGTATGAGGGCTGTTATTTTAGTGGGACGCGTTGTAGTTATTATTGGTACCATTTTGGGACAAATGCAACGTTTTCATCACTTTTTATTCTACTTTTTGGGAGGCAAGGTGACCAAAAACCAGCAATTCTGGCATTGTTTTTACGGGGGGAGGGGTTTTTTACGCCACTCACCATGCGTTATAAATTACATGTTAACTTTATTCTGTGGGCCAGAAAAAATTTGCATGTATCCAAAAATGGTACTTATAACAACTATAGCTCGTCTCGCAAAAAACAAGCCCTCATATAGCTCCGTCGACGAAAAAATTAAAAAGTTATGGCTCTTACAACATGGCGACAGAAAAAATACATTCTTTTTACAAAAGTAATTTTATTGTGCAAAAAGTTGTAAAACATAAAAAAATGTGCTATAAATTAGGTATCGCCGGAATTATACTAACCTGCAAAATAAACGCTGTATAAAAAAACCCGAAAAAAACTATGGCAGAATTGCTGTTTTTTTGATTACCTTGCCTCCCAAAAAAAAAGGATAACTAGTGATCAAAAAGTACCAATAATAACGACCGCTCGTACCACAAAAAAACAGCCCTCATACCACTACGTCTATGAAAAAAATACAATTATTTAAGGCTCCAATAAGTCAGGAAAGATAAGTATGCAGTTGTGCTGGCCCGAGGGGAACATTTCTTCTGTTTCAAGTGGCGATTTATCAAGGCCCTAAAATTAGGGAACCAGGAAGGGGAGGGCCCAAACATATCTGCCGGAAGCGAGGGTGCCCGTATTATACCAGGACAACACTTCCCAGCAAAATTCCTCAAACTGCAGAGGTGCGGAGTGTGGACCAAATGGGAGATAAGTAAGGACACCATTTATCAGTGTGACACCAGCCTGTGCAGAAAGGATTGCTTCACAGTGTAACAAATATTTATGGATTATTTTATTGTTTACCACATTATTATGCCACCTGACTATGCCCCTAATATAGTCTGCCCAGCTTACATATACCCCAACATTATAAACTGAAATACCAGTAAAACTCCAAACAAAACTACAAAGCAAAATCCACGCTCCAAAAGCTAAATGGCGCTCCTTCCCTTCTGAGCCCTACAGCGTGCCCAAACAGCAGTTTACTTCCACATATATGGCATTGTCATACCTGGGAGAACCGTTTTAACAATTTTTGGGGTGTGTGTCTCCAGTGTCATAAGCTGGGCATGAAATGTCACATCTAGGGAAAAAAAAATAATTTTTACTTTGCACCAACCGCAGCGCAATAGTTTATGGAAAAGACCTGTGAGGTGAAAATGCTCACTACACCCCTTAATAAATGCCTTGAGGGGTGTAGTTTCCAAAATGGGGTCACTTCTCAGCGGTTTCTTTTATTATTTCATATCAGAGCCTCTGCAATTGTGAACCAATTCTGTGTAAGTTGCCAAATTAGGCCTCAATTCTGCATGGTACTCTCTCACTCCTGTGCCCTGTCGATAGTCCAGTCAAAAGATTAGGGCCACATGTAGGGTGTTTCTAAAACCAGGAAACACAGCATAATAATTTGAAAGATGTCTTGTTATGGTGGCACAAGCTGGGCACCACATATTGGCATATCTATGGAAAAAATAAAATTTTCACTTTGCAACATCGAGTGCACACTAATTTCTGCAAAACACCTGCAGGCTTAAAATGCTCGCTACACCCCTAGGTGAATACCTTGAGGGGTGTAGTTTCCAAAATGGGGTCCATTGTTGGGGGTTTCCACTGTTCTCATGCCACAGGGGCTTTGCAAATCCGACATAGCAACCAGAAACCAATCCAGCAAAATCTGCACTCCAAAAGCCAAATGGCACTCCTTCCCTCCTGAGCCCTGCCGTGTGCCCAATCAGCAGTTTATGACCACATATCAGGTATTGCCGTACTCAAGAGAAATTGCTTTACAAACGTTGTGGTTCTTTTTTTCCTTTATTTGTCGAGAAAATGAAAAAAATTTGAGCTAAAGCTACGTCTTATTGAAGAAAAAGGATTTTTATTATTTTCACTGCCCAATTTTAATAAAATCTATAAAACCCCTGTGAGTTAAAATGCTCACTACACCCGTAGGTGAATTCCTCAAGGGGTGTAGTTTCCAAAATGGGGTCACTTGTGGAAGGTTTCCACTGTCTTGTCCCTTCGGGGGCTTTGCAAATGCGACATGGCCTCCGCAAACCATTCCTGCAAAATTTGAGCTCCAAAAGTCAAATGGCGCCCTTTCCCTTCTAAGCCCTGCCGTGTGTCCAAACAGCCATTTAGGACTACATGTGGGGTGGTGTTTTAATCGGGAGAAATTGCTTTACAAATGCGGCCGTGCTTTTTCTCCTTTAGTTCTTCTGGAAATTAGAAAAAATTAGCTAAAGCTAAATTTTCTTTGAAAGAATGTCGAACTTAATTTTCACAGCCTACGTCCAATCATTTCTGCAATAAACCTGTGCGGTCAAAATGCTCACTATACCCCTAGATAATTTCCTTGAGGGGTCTAGTTCCCAAATTGGGTAACTTTTGGGGGATTTCCACTGTTTTGGCACCGCAAGAGCCCTTCAAACCTGACATGGTGCCTAAAATATTTTCTAATAAAAAGGAGGCCCCAAAATCCACTAGGTGCTCCTTTGCTTCTGAGGCCGGTGCTTCAGGCCAGTAGCACACTAGGGCCACATGTGGGATATTTCCAAAAACTGCAGACTCTGGGCAACAAATATTGAGTTGCATTTCTCTGGTAAAACCTTCTGTGTTACAAAAAAAATGGATTAAAAATTAATTTCTGCAAAAAAAACAAACAAAGGAAATTTGTCAATTTCACCTCTAATTTGCTTTAATTCCTGTGAAACATCTAAAGGGTTAAGAGACTTTCTAAATGTGGTTTTGAATACCTTGAGGGGTGAAGTTTTAAAAATAGGGCGACTTATTCGGGGTTTCTAATATATAAAGCCCTTAAAGCCACTTCACAACTGAACTGCCCCCTGTAAAAATAGCCTTTTGAAAATTTTCTTGAAAACGTGAGAAATTGCCGCTAAAGTTCTAAGCCTTGTAACGTCCTAGAAAAATAAAACGATATTTAAAAAACAATGCCAATCTAATGTACACATATTTGGGGATGTTAATTAGCAACAATTTTGTGTGGTATAACTGCCTGTCTCACAAGGAGATACATTTAAATGCAAATTTTTGACATTTTTCACTAAATTTTGGTGTTTTTCACAATTAAATACTGAATGTATCGAGCAAATTTTGCCAGTAACATAAAGTCCAATGTGTCAAGAGAAAACACTCTCAGAATCGCTTGGATAGGCAAAAGCATTCCGAAGTTATTACCATATAAAGTGAAACATGTCAGATTTGAAAAATGAGGCTCTCTCAGGAAAGTCAAAAGTGGCCAACGCGGGAAGGAGTTAAAGGGGTTATCCCAAGATTAATTGTTATCCCCTGTCTACAGAATAGGAGATAACATGCTGATCAGTCGGGGTCCCTTGTACCCCCGAGTTAATGACGCTGCAGGTGAAGCACACACCCTGCCACTCCAGTCCCTCATGGGTACAAGGGACTCCCGTTCTAGTTATCAGTGGGGGTCCCTGTGGTCGGACCCCCGCCGATCAGCATGTTATGTTCTATCCTGTAAACAGGAGATACCATTTAATCTTGGAATAACCCCTTTAACTGCAGGGCACAAATATATATTTAGAAAAAAAGACATATGGAACTGTAGCAAAGCAAAGAATAACCCGCGCACATCCTATAAATAAATATATACCAGCAGTCAAGGCCGGACTGGGGCTGAAATTCAGCCTGGCATTTGAAAGCACACAGGCCCACTTGTTTGGTGAATGTGAAATACATGGCCATGTTCACACAGGGCAGATACACTGCGTAAACGTACACAGCGTATCTGCCCTGGAATCAGCAGGGCCGAAAAAGCACACCAAATTGTGGTGCAATTTTTCTGGTGGAATGTCCGCTGCGGAAAACAGCGGTTAAAAAAAGAAAAGCTTATACATTACCCAGTCTCCGTAGTCATGGTGACGCGTCCCCTGTGATTGGATGCAGCAGTCACATGGGATGAAACATCAACTGAGAAGGCCGGCCTAGACGGAGAAGTATAGAGAACAGGGTAAGTATAAGGGGTTTTTTTTCTGGAACTTTTCCGCCACAATTATAGCAACAACTGCTATTTGTTGCGGGTTTTACCTCCTCATTGAATTCTATAGGAAAATCCTGCAACAGTAAAGCAGCGATTCCAAAACATAAATTGACATGCTGCGGATTAAAAAAAGCATTAGGAACGTTTTTTTCGGCTGATTTTTTGGCAGTGCATGGTTGAGATTTGTTTAAATCTCATCCACTCTGCTGCTACTGTATTACAATACAGATCTGCAGTGTTTATGCTACGTGTGGACATACCCTGTTTGTTTGTAGGTTATGAAAAGGTGTGGTCAGTGCAGCATGGCTACAGTATATATCATTTAGTTATGGCTGTATCTGCTATTACAACTCAGTCCAAATAACCCTTTCCCACCAAAGCCATGTTTTGGATTTTCACTTTTGTTTTTTCCTCCCCACCTTCCAAAAGCCATAACTTTTTAATTTTTTTTTATCAATATAGCCGTATGAGAGCCTATTTTTTGCAGGACGAGTTGTAGATTTATGACACCATTTATTGTACCATATAATGCAGTGGGAAACTGGAAAACAAATATTTGTGAGGTAATAGGAAAAAAACAGTGATCCCTCAATCTTTAGGGGGGTTTTATTTTTCCGGCATTCACCGTGTGGTAAAAATGGCACGTAAACTTTATTCTGCGGGTCAATACGATTACGGTGATAATAAATTTATATAGTTTTTTTTTATGTTTTACTACTCTTACAAGGAAAAAACTGATTGTTAAAAATAAAATTTGTGTTTTGTCGCCATATTCTGAGAGCCATAACTTTTTTATTTTTCCGTCAATTGAGCGGTATGAGAGCTTATTTTTTAGGTGGCGAGCTGTAGTTTTAATTTTGGGATACATTAGACTTTTTGATCACTTTTTAGTGTGGGAGTTGTAGTGACCAAAAAACATTGATTCTGGCGGTTTTAATTTTTTACGGCGTTCACCGTGCTGTCTAAATAATAATATACTGTAATAGCTCAGACTTTGATATTTTACGGATGCGTCGATATCTTAATTTTTTATTTTTATTAGATTGTGAAAAGGGGAAAAGGTTTTTTTTTTTTACTTTTATTTATTGATTTTTAATTATACATTTATTTTTATTTTACTGTTTTTTACTTGTCGCCCTAGGGGACTTGAACCAGCGATCTAACTTGCATCATATACTGCAATATTAATGTATTTCAGTATACCGTGATACCGACACTCTCCTATGAAGCCCTTCAAAAATGGCAGACCTGGGGGTCTTTATCAGGCCTCCATACTGCCATGCCAACCAATGGCCCCCCGCGATCAGGTTGCGGGTGGCGGGGGGCATTGCAACATGACAGGGGGCCACCTTCTGTTTCTAGTCATTTCCATGGTCGCTATTGACCGCAGCATTTAACGGGTTAAAATTAGCGCGATCGCGCTTGTTACCCCAAAGTGTTATACAGCCAACATGCTCGTTCTATGGAGCGGGCACAGCCCGTGAGGTCGCGCCTTACTCTCCCAGCCGACGTGCACCGTATATATACGGCGGATGTCGGGAAGGGGTTAAAAGGGGTTGTCCGGTTACAGCAAACGCATGTTATTTTTCGTATCATTAAATGTGTACTTTCAGTATTAATTCCTCACGGTTTTCAAGATCCCTGCTTTTTGTTATCTATTAGGAACTTTCATTGTTCTCTTCCAGTCAATAAAATTCTGTCCGTGGTCATGTCATGACACACAGGTTTCCTGGCTCGTTACAGTTATGCCTTATTCAGATGAGCGTATAGATCGGCCGTGCGACGGATGTTTTTTAAACCACTGTCACACGGCTACATGTAATTCTATGGGGCTATTCACACGGCCGTTGCTTTAATGGACTGTGTGAAGGGTCCTTGAAAGAATAGGACTTCACCTATTTTTGTCAGTTTTCACGAAATCCACAATAGACTCAAATCTATGAGGGATCCGTGAAAACATGTCCTGCACAGGTGCGAATCAGACGTGAAAAACAGACTTTTTCATGGCCGACTTAAAACACACTTGTTTGAATAAGGATGTTAGTATGTGTTTCAGAGCTGTGTCTTGAAACAATCCCAGCACCTGTTGCGTCCATCACATGACCATGGACAGAATTTTATCCACTGAAAGTAAACAATGAATGTTCCTACTGAATAGCAGCAAGCAGAGATATTAAAAACCATGAGTAATTAATACAGCTACTCTGATATACAACAACAGTAATTAGAGAAGGGGCTGCAGTGCTGATTTAGCCCTCTGTCGCTTTCACTGTTTTTCCCTCATGGCGGCATCTCGGCCACCTTGTAAGAGGGATCACCACTGTCGATAACGCAATGCAAGAGACACAACTCCTTGGTTCAACTTCTTTACTGTAATAAACACGTACAAGAATTTCTCTTCTGTAATAAACACGTACAGAAATTTCCCTTCTGTGGAGCAGACAGGAATCATGAGGTTGGGGACTTCGATCCCGCTGGAAGTCCCCCGAAGAGAGGTCGTGCCTGAACCCATGTTGCCAGTCTTGGCTACGGTCACGCCGCTGTCAGTCACGAAGGGAGCTACCCACTACTGTCAGCCTACCCTCAGGTAAGAGTCACACTCTCGGCCCGGGGATCGCGTCGTGGGAATCAGTGGACTACCCGTACTTACTGGCAACGTCACGGGTCCTTGCGGAGCTATCCGCTACCTTTCGCGACAAACCCTCTCTCTCCTCAGTCGGCGGTCCGAACGTCGAACACACCTAGGACGCAACTGAACAGGTGAGGTTGACACTAACATTTGCACAAGTCCATTTAATAGTCCAATAAGTCCTGTCAACCCGACCGTTCCTTCTGTCTACCCCTGTCCCAACAATATTCACCAATAACAGTTCAAAGCATTTCTTACAGGTGGTGATTACAGAAGTTGGTGATTACAGAAGTTATAACTGTTGGGTAAACGCAGGGACACTGGCACGGTTAATGAGATTTCGCGACTGATCTTGGGCCTAGCTCAGGATGAGTCGTCTGTCACTTTAAGGACTAGTCTTCTATGCGCACTGTGACTGTGTTTAACGAGGGACGTCACTTCTGGGGAGAGTCACTGGTTATAACATGGGCACGGGTACTTTCTCTAGGAAGGGACCTAGGATCCTTGTCAGGGAGTCATAGACCAGTACCTGTGACTGTTGCTGATGGCACCCTCCGCTCCTGCCGGTACTCTGTTGCTGCACCGACCTCTGCTCCTCTGGCTGCTGCAGGGGGCACACTTCTGCTCCTCTTGCTGCTTGCAGGTGCCACACTTCTGCTCCTGCCGGTTCTCTGTCGCTGCTTACAAGGACACGCTCTGGTTGTCTCAGTCCTCTGAGGTGTCAGACAGCCCTTGCTGCTGTCCCCTTCATTTCTTATCCGGGCCACCGATCCTTTATAATCTCTCTCCTCTCTGTCTCTCTTTTCCGCCAACACTGCTACTTCCGTTTCACTGTCACTCCCCTCTCACTTCTGGTCCTCCCCCTCTTCTACTCCGGCCACGTGTCGCATCTCCTCACATCCTCTAATCTCGCATCGTGAGATCTAGTTCTTCTTCCCCGCTGGAGCGCGTGCATGGTGGCTGTCGGCAGAGTGGCCGTTGCCATGCCTCCCAAGACGCTCCTCCGCTCGGGAGCCGAACTCCCGCACCACAGACCGACCCATGTCCCTGCGTTGTCCCCCGGCAGACAGGTAAGTACACCACTTACAACCTGCTGTGTCCTGAACTGCAGCACTGCTCCATTGAAGTGAATGGGGTCGTGCTACAGTTCCTTGCACCACCGCATAGTCAGGGTGCTGTTGTGCAGGGAAAAACAGTGAAGGGGACACAGTGTTAAATCAGCATTGCGGCTCCTTCAGTCTCAGGTCGTAAGTAATGGCATATGCTAGCGATAGGGCAAGGCTTAAAATGTTGCATGGCTGGGAAGGCATGCTTTAGTTGTAAAAAAACATGCAAATGTATGAACATACCCTTACCCCCACAAACACCAAAAAAATGGGCCTATAATCCCCCCTCTCACAGTACACAGGGCTAATACATCCCCCAAAATGCAACTCCCATTTTACATAAAGCCTAAATAGTCCCCAGCACACAGTATCCTCTCATCTCTTCCCCACCAACATCACACAGGATCCTAACTCCCCCCCTATAAAGCAGTGAGTATCTGAGTTTTTTCATTCATTGACATGAAGCAGTGGATGTTATCAGAAAGCCTCCCCCTCCACATATGCCTGTGCAGCCAGAGCCCTCCCCCTCCATGTCCTGCACTAGACAGTCTAAAGCCTCCCACACACAAGCGTGTTTGGTCCGTGATATACTGTCCGTATGTCGGCCACATTTCCCGGACTTAACATGCTGCAGGGAGCGGGGCTCCTAGCATCATAGTTATCTGTGACGATAGGAGTCCCTGCCTAGCTGCGGGACGACTGTCCCGTACTGTAATCATGTTTTCAGTACGGGACAGAGATGCAGAGACTCCTAGTGTCATAGATAACTATGATGCTGCGAGACCGGCTCCCTGCAGTGTGTTCGGCCTGGGAAATGCGGCCGACATACAGAGCGTATATCATAGACCGAACGCGCTTGTGTGAATCCGGCCTTAGGCTCTATTCACACGACAGGGTCCGAGTGTCAGCCGATAAAAACGGGCATTTCGGTCCATTTTTCTGGGCCATTCTGCGGCCGTTTTGCATCTGATTTTGACCCGTTTTGCATCAGTTTTTTTTCCCTGTCTGTTTTAAAAACCGATGAATTTAATTTGTACATTTTTTTTGCCACATACTTCCCTCTGTAGATAATGCCACACACTGCCCTCTGTAGATAGTGCCACACATCCCCCTGTAGATATTGCCACAGCCTCCCGTAGATAATGCCACACAGCCACCTGTAGATACTGCCGCAGCCCCCTGTAGGTAGTGCCACACAGCCCTCCTCTAAATAATGCCACACAGCCCCCCTCTAGGTACCACACAGGCCCATTGTACATAGCACCCCAATAGTAGCCCCCCATAGATAGCACCTCTCCCCCTTCCTGTAGAAAGCACCACTGTAGGGGATCGCTCCAGAAGTCACTGTCCATATACGGACAGTGGCGTCATTGACTTCTCCTGGAGCGGTCCCCTGTTTCTGAAGCGGAATCCCTGGCCACAGCGGCCCGTCGGCCTTTGATTCTGCTCCAGGAGAAGTCCCAAACTTCACTATCCATATATAAACAGTGACCTCTCCTTGCGCGGAATCACCGGCCAAAGCGTCACCCGCTGTGGCCTGGGGATTCCTCTTCACATGTCACTGTCCATGTATGTCAGGGACGTCTCCTGGAGCGGAATTCCCGGCCACACCTTTCGTAAATGCTGTGGCCAGGGATTAAGCATTCCGCTTCTACAGGGAGCAAAAAAATGTCCTCCTCCTCCTCAAATGCACTTCGCACTGCGAGGAGGAGAAGAGAGCGAGCGGTAGAAAGCACGGCTGTCACTGCCATCACATCAAAGTGGCAGCCATGCTTTACTCAGCCCCATAGACTTCTATGGGAGCCATGTGGCCGGCAGATCGGCCTAAAATAGGGTATGCTCCATCTTTTGACACCCGTGCGAATAGCCCCTTTTGGGGTCTACTGTTCCTACTGCGGCCGAGAATCCCTGTCGTGTGTATAGGGCCTAAGTCAGAGCTTCCCTTTTGCTGATTGGTGGAGCACTTGTCAGCTGACAGGCTTTCTACCAATCAGAGCTTCTGCTCAGTAAAAGTGAAGCTCTTATCTGCCATCTGTAGCAGCTGATCAGAGCATGAAACAATATCAGAGCGGCCTCCGAGCAGTTACATGAGGTATCTTATCCCGGTCTCTCCTTTATATAGTGCAGGGGGTGCTCTGTGCTGCTAAAGAGGAAGAGGAGAGAAACCCATTGGGACACCAGCCCATCTCGCATTTGCCAGAATTGCGAGATGGGCAGTCCGGCCCTGCCAGTAGTGACTATATCGCACAGATCCCTGCACACTAACCGTGACTAGCGAGGAGGGAGGTTGTGTTTGTGAGAGCTGCTGCTGCTTTGGATCTGCTTTCACCAGCCCAGGTTCATATCACCTGCCTGGGCTAAGGAAACGTCCCTGAAGGAGGCTCCATTCATACATGGAGCCTCAGACCTCTACCCCCTGGAGCATGCAGGCGGGGGGTAGAGGGTCTTCCCAACCTGCTGGGAAGGTGCAGCCAGCATCAGGGGTGAGAAGGTCATCCCGTGGAAAGAACTGATGCTGGGGCTCTGGAATGAGCCAAGAGGAGAGACAAGGAGCAGGAATTGAAGGTACGCCTAGGTGGAGGCCCAGGTGGAGGCCCAGGAGAAGGCCCAGGTAGAGGCCCAGGAGAAGGCCCAGGAAGGCAGGATGCCCGACTCAGGGACCAGAGTACGGTCGAGGAGTGGGGGCTACTGCAGTCGGGGGAGTCGATGGAGACTTTCAGCTCCCGCCTAGCTGCCCGGCTTGAAGAATACTGGGACCTCGGTAAGTCCCTGCGGCGGCTGCGGGAAGATCTGGCGGTCGCCAGGGTACGAGCTGCAAAATCAGGCGCCAAGAGGTCCCGGTATAGTCTCTAAGTAAAGAAAATTTTGGAGGAAATTAAGATGGTGGAGGAGAAGAGAATGGAGATAGTGGCCGGTGGGAGAGCCTTCGGGGAGAAGCTGGAGAACGACAAGAGGTTTTCCCTGATGGCGTCCCCCGCAAGTGGCACTCGAGCCCCGAGAGAGAAGGGGGAAAAGGAGACTGCCGTAATGGCAGTAATTGAGAGAATGGAAAGCACGCCAACCCGGGAGGAGAGTGACTCCGAGGCCTCCCGGAAAAGCAGTGAAGAGGAGGAGAAGGAAGGTATACCCCATAATCAGTATGTGGAGGAGTGCGGCTCCGGGTCGGAAGGTGAGCACCCCCCGGGTCTGCTCACGCAGATCCAGGAGCAGGAATCCCTAATCTCATTTGAGGGGTCCTGCTTCGATTTGGAGCTGCTACCAGAAGAGGGAAAAAAAAGGCTAAAAACTAAGGAAAAAAAAGACAGGTGAAGTGAAGTATTCCTATCAAAGTTTCTTGCGTCCCGAACAGGGTAAGATCCCCCTGGTTCGGGACGCAAGTCCCGCAAAACCCCCAACTCCGTCCTCTGCAGTGGGGTCGTAGTGGGAAAGCGGGCAGAAAAATATTGTGCCGGTTCTTTGCAATGTGGCCAAGATGGCGCCGGATGCTGTCTCCTGTAAAGGAGGCGCTGCAGACGGCCACGAGGCATTAGGGGGTGTGTCCCCGTGTCCGGCGGATGGGGAACCTCAGAAGCCGGCCTTTGGTGCAAGCCGGAGGCCAGTGGGCGGCGGGAACCAGAAACCGGATGTGGCGCAGGAAAACCGAAAGTCCGCTGGTCATGTGGCTCAGCCAGCGGACGCAAGGGAAAGTGTTACGGCAGCGAGTGGTGGCGGTAGGAGAGGCTTCTGCACTGCTGGCCACCCCCGACGGGAGGGGGGGGGTGGTTTGGTGTCGGAAGCGGCTCTAGCTTTGCCTGGTGGAGGTGCGAGGGGCTTAGCGGGCACTGGGGCTGGTGGCACCCCTCCTCCCAAACATCGTATTGGTGGCACAGCAGATATGGAGGTCTGTGAAGTGGAGGGTGCTAAGGGATTGCCTCCTGTGATATCTGGCGGCGCCCCAGAAGTAGTGGCACCTGATGATGTGGAGACCTCAAAAACGACAAAAAGAACATATAAAAAGCCCACAGACAAGAGGAAGAACTCCGTAACCAGCCTGGTCGGTATGAAAGGTGTGAAGAGGAATGTAAGTGGAAGTGTAAATATTAATGGTAATGTTAAGAGTGTTGGTAATATTGTTGGTGGTGGTAATGTTGTGGATATTAATGTTATGGATGTTACTGTGGGTTGTAATAATGCGGGGGGAGTGTCAACCAGTGGCGGGCTGGTTGCTCCTTCTGCCAGAGCGCCCGGCAGGTCGTATGCGGGCGTTGTGGTGGAGGGACCGCCAGCCCACCCATCCCCATCTTCTGGGCATGGGGACGGCAGTTTGCAACAGCGCCTCCTAGAAGCCTTAGGGGGGGAAGCAGACGCTAACAATAGGGGGAGTGCAGAAGGACCGATCCTTTTGGATAAATAGGTATGGTTTGGATGCCTTCCGAGAGAGACGGGGAGATCAGTGGTCCCTCCCAACAACCGGGCCGGCCTGGGCCAGGAAGAATGTGGTCCGTCTCCAGTGGTGTGGCAATGATACATGCCCTCCTCGTAAGAGGGTGGTGGAGCTGCTGCTGGAGATGGGCTTCAAGGGGAGGGACATCTACTCCTTGATACAGCCTCATGGCTGAGTTTGACATCAGCTTTGTTCAGCCGGGGGGCCTTGAGGTCTTCTGGGGGAACAATGAGCTGGTGAAGAGCGAGCCCGGCTGGCGAGGGTTTGCTGCGCAAGCAATCTTTCGCCAGAATGGTCTCAGGAAAGTGACCGTCCTTACCCGTAACGAGTTGCTTTCCTGTGTGGACATCATGATCTGGTTGGGAAGATATGGAGAGGTAGCAGAGATGCCACGGAAGAACTGTGAAGAGTTTGGCATCTGGTCGGGAGCCTGGACGTTTATGGTGAAACTTAAGCGTCTGGGACAGATGTGTCCCACATACCATCATCTGCTTTCTTGGGAAAAGAACAAATCCTTGTCTTCTACCAGGGGAAGCCGAAGCGGTCACCGGAGTGGCGACCCCTCACACTTGAGTGCAAGCTGCACTGTGCAAAAGTGCACTCATTGCGGGGGGGGGGGTAGGCCATCTGGTCGCATCGTGTGACCAGATTAGGTGTAAACTAGGTCACCCTTTCAGTCGGTGTCCAAGCTCAGTCGTCAATGTCTGCTCCAACCTTACGGAGAATGTAAGGAGGGAGGTCTCCGTGGGCGAGGGGGTGGACAAAGACGATAGAGCTCAAGAGCAAAGGATGAATGCCAGGAGCGGACCCTCTTCTCGTCAGAGAAGGGCGGAAAAATGCAGAAGGGAACCAGAGCTGAGGAGGATCCAGGAAACCCCCGCAGTGAGATCGGGGGGGGGGGGGGTGACGACAGTTGTTATGGCAGCCCAGGGGCCTAATGATGGCCCCCAGGACTGCCTTCACTCTGCCTCTGTTATGCCCCGGCAGGGCTTAGTAGAAGCCTGTAAAGATGACGATATACTGCAATACGTTAGATCGCTGGTACAATATACTGCAATACTAACGATCGCTGGTACAAGTCCCCTAGGGGGGCTAATAAAGTGTGTAAAAAAAAAAGTGAACAAAAGTTTTTAGTAGTGAAAAAAAATATATATATTAAAAAAGTTAAAAAAAACCTCCATTCCCCTTTTCCCCCTAAAGTAATGTAAAAAAGAAAAAAAGTAAACAAAATTGGTATCGTGCGTCCGTAATAGCCTGAACTATTACAATATAGCGTTATTTAACGCGCAGGGTGAACGGCGTAAAAAATAAAAATGTAAAAAGCCAAAATCGCTATTTTTTTGGTCAACTTACATCTGAATTGTTTTTTTTAATAAAAAGTGATCAAAAAGTTCTACGTACCAAAAAATGGTACCGATAAAAACTACAGCTCGTCCTGCAATAAATAAGCCCTTTTCCACCATGCCCAGACTCCCCACATCCCCCTCATGATCCTGTCCCTGGATGCCAAAAAGGCGTTTGACAGGATATCCTGGCCTGCCCTTCACCAAACTCTTCAACATATAGGACTGGGACCTTCCCTTATGAGTAAAATAATGGCCCTCTATCAAACGGCTCACTTTCTGCTCCATTTGCTATTCATAATGGTACCAGACAGGGTTGCTGTCTATCCCCATTGTTGTATGTCCTCGTTATGGAACATCTTATGGCCTCCATTCGGAACAGCTCGGATATTAAGGGCGTTGTCATAGATAGGACAGAATATAAGTGTTCTGCCTTTGCTGATGACCCATTGGTTTATCTCACAGACCCGCATGTTTCGCTTCCCTCGTTGATGTCCGAGCTTTTGAGTATGGTCAAATTTTAAGATTAATTTCTCCAAGTCTGAGGCGCTGAATGTATCCCTTCCATCCTCGACACTATCGCTCCTCAAAAATAATTTCCCCTTCTCCTGGCCTGCTAGGGGTATAACATATTTGGGTACACGTATAAGCTCTGATCTCTCCCAACTGTTCCCCAATAACTTTATGCCTTTATTAGCCAAATTTCGCACAGACCTCGCCTCTTGGAATAAAAAGGAATTCTCTTGGTTTGGCAGTATTAATATTATTAAGATGTCACTTCTCCCCAGACTGTTCTACCTCCTGCAGACTATCCCTATCTCCATCCCATCCTCTTATTGGCTACGTATCCAACAATGCTTTGGTTCCTTCATATGGCCAGCGGGTCGTCCCGGTTTGAATAGGACGATTCTTACTCGTTCCAGGGGTGCAGGTGGGGTTGGTCTGCCGGATTGTCGCCTATACTATTTGGCATCAACTCATGCTCGTGTCCTAGACTTTTTCCACAATCATGACTCTATTTTTGGTCCATTTAGCCCAACAGCTGTGTACTCGTACCCTTTCTACTTTGCCTTGGACCCTGCCTGGGAATAGACCGACTTCCGCCTCCTTTGTAGTTTTCCATACCCTCTTGGCACCGCGGTCTTCTGGGAGGATGGGCTCACTAGTTGACCCATTGGGTCCTTTGACCCCCGTCACTGACAACCCCGACTTTTCGGCCGGGGAGGCTCGTCTCTCCTTCCTGGGTAGGTCTTCCACCAACCCCATGTATTTCTCTCTGGTTCTCTCTGATGTATCTCTGCTCCCACTGGCCCCGATCTGCCCAGCTGATACACCGTCTCCACGTCACATATTTGCATACTCCCAGTTTAAACCTTTTTATAGTGTCACTAAGCGTCAGGCTCATCTTCACCAGCCGCTTACTGACTTTGAGCGGTTATGTGTTTCCACCCGGTCTCCTGCGCACGCCATCTCCACACTCTATAAACTACTCCTATCCCAGCAATCCCCTCATCTCCCATACTTCTGCAGGGCCTGGGAGACAGAATTGGATGCAACATTCTCTGACGCTCAATGGAGATGGTGTTTCTACCTTTCCCAGAAGGCCTCAATAGCCATCCGAGCCCAGGAAACTAGCTACAAAATTATTTCTAGGTGGTATCGAGTTCCTGCTGCCCTGCACAAATGGTACCCGTCTGTACCTGACGAGTGTTGGAGGTGTGGGGCGTCGGGAGCTTCCATGTCTCACATTTGGCGGAGTTGCCCTAATTTGCAGAGTTTTTGGGAGGCGGTTCTAAAATTATAGTGGAAGTTACTGGGGGTTTTGGTCAGTAATTCCCCTAAGGCAGTGCTTTTATTCATGTTCTCTATGCCGCTACCCATTTACAAATGTTCTTTAATTAGACATCTCCTCCAAGCTGCCAAATCGGTTATCCCTCGTAAGTGGAAAATGGCAGTCCCTCCGCTGCTGGATGAGTGGTTCCAGGAGGTCGCTTTGATACAGCGAATGGAACAACTTCTGGCTCATTCCCCGGCCACTTCTATACGGTACAAGGATACCTGGTCTCACTGGCTTACGTTCCTCTCTTCTTCCACCTATCACATTGTAGTGACCTGAGAAAATCATCCTTTCCCATGAGACTTCGTCAACATAGGGACTACAGGCTGGTGTTTTAGGGTTTGTTTGCTCTAACCACATCTAAGACAGGCGCATGGCTGCTTCTTCTCATTTTCTCTAGGATGTTCAGGTGCTGGAGTCCAGGTTCACCACAACCTCCCTTTCTTTTCCTTTGCCCATGTTTGTTTCCCATTCTATCTTTTCCTTCCCTCATTGTGTCTATTGTGAGTGGTCATTGCTTCCTGTGATTGCGTATACATGCTCATACCATTGCATTTTAGGAGGTCTGGGGGGCTGGATTGGTGTATTTTCTTTTCTTTTTGTTACAATGCTCATTTCCTTTCAGCTTCCTCAGACTGCTGTGATTGTATTTTGTGCTTGTTATGGCTTGTGATGTTCACTCTCCTGCTTGGGTTGTGCCCTTATTGTAATGTTCTTTTTACTAGGGGGACAAATTTTTTCCGATTGTGTGTGTAATTGTTTGTATTAAAATCAATAAAAATGTTGAATATGAAAAAAAATAATCCCTCCCTTAACAAAACGTTTATTATCAATAAAAGTAGTAAAATATAAAAAAATATATATAAATTTGGTATTACCGTAAATCGCATTGAGCCACAGAATAAAGATAAGTTGAAGTTTTTACCGCATGGTGGAAGCTGCAAAAACGAAATCCAAAAAACAATTGAGGAATCTCAGTTTTTTCCAACTTCAGCCAGCAAAATATTTTTTTTTAGTTTCCCAGTACATTATATGGAACTATAAATGGTACCAAAAGAAAGTACAACTCCTCCCGCAAAAAAAATAAGCCCTCACACCACTCCATTTATGGGAAAATAAAAAAGTTATGGCTCTTGGAATGCGGAGTGTGAGACGAAAATTCGAAATAAAAAAATGGCTTTGTCCCGAATGGGTTAAGGTGATGGGAAGTGTTGAGTTTGCACCACACACAGCGTTTCCCATGTTAACCAAAAAGTTAAATTTTAGTCTCATCTGACCAGAGAATATTCTTCCATATGTTTGGGATATCTGCCACATGCTGTTTGGCGAGCTCAAATTGTGTTTTCTTATGTTTTTCTTTTAGTGTAGATATGGCTTTTTTTCTGGCCTCTATAAGCCCCACTTTATGGAGTGTATATCTTAAAGTAGTCTTATGTACAGATACTTCCATTTCCGCTCTGGCTCTTTGGAGCTCCTTCAATGTTAGTGATGGTGTCTTTGTTGAATCTCTAATTAATGCCCTCCTGGACCGGTCTGTGAATTTTGGTGGGCAGTCTTCTCTTGTCAGGTTTGTAGTTGTGCCATATTTTTTCCATTTTGTTATAATGGATTTAATAGTGCTCCATGGGATGTTGAAAGTTTGGGATATTTATTTTTATAACCTAACCCTGATTTATACTTCTCCACAACTTTATCTCTGAGAGAGCTTCTTGGTTGTTATATTGCTTGCTTAGTGGTGTTGCACTCAGGGGCATTTCAGTTCAGGTGTATTTATACTGACATCATTTGACACTTTGATTGTACACAGGGGGACGTTAGTCACGATATGTTGAAGCTATAAGGGCAAAGCCACACGTGGCGGAATTGCTCTTGAATTCCGCTGCAGACACTCCGCAGCGTTAATCCGCAGCGGAGCCGTTTCTCCATTGCCTTCCACTTGTTTTTAGTAGGCTTCGTTTAGACGAGCCAGAAAATTCCGCTGCGGAGCATAGGCTGCGGAGCGGAATTTGGTGTCCGCAGCATGCAATGGCTGTTGCGGAGTTGTGGCGGACTGGTTGCGGACTCATGGCGGAATTTCTCCATTGACTTCAATGGAGATTCTAAATTCCGCAATGAAGTCCGCAGCTGTCATTAAAATGTTATATGTGCTGCGGATGCGTCTTGCTTTTTTGACATGACATTTCTTCATTCTGGCTGGACCTATGTATTTCTAGGTCTACAGCCAGACTGAGGAAGTCAATGGGGCTCCCGTAATTACGGGAGCGTTGCTAGGAGACGTCAGTAAATAGTCACTGTCCAGGGTGCTGAAAGAGTTAAGCAATCGGCAGTAACTTTTTCTGCACCCTGGACAGTGACTACCGATCCCAATATACAGCAACCTGTCAAAAAAATAGAAGTTCATACTTACCGAGAACTCCCTGCTTCTGTCTCCAGTCCGGCTTCCCAGGATGACGTTTCAGTCTAAGTGACGGTTGCAGCCAATCACAGGCTGCAGCGGTCACATGGACTGCCGCGTCATCCAGGGAGGTCGGGCTGGATGCCGAAAGAGGGACGCGTCACCAAGACAACGGCCGGTAAGTATGAAATTCTTTTACTTTCACTAGGGAAAGTGCTGTCCCTTCTCTCTATCCTGCACTGATAGAGAGAAGGGAAGCACTTTTCCCGCAGTCCGCAGCAGCTAGTCTGCATCAATTTACTGCACATTTTGGGCAGATCCGCCGCAGAATCTGCAACGCAGATTCTGTGCGGCATTGATGCGGACAGTTGCGGAGGAAATCCGCCACGTGTGGGCATGCCCTAAAAGGTCAAGTGCATCAATTTAAAGAATGTCTCTCTCCACCTCTTATTAATTATAAATTTTCAAACCTTTTCCCAGCCTAGTATTATTTCTATTATCTTTGGATCCAGTGTCCATTGTCCCCATGTCTTAAACAAATGTTGGGGATCTATTTTTAGGAAAATATTTTTTTTAAGCCCTTTATAATATGGATAAACTAACCCTATGAAAATCAGGACCTATAATGTCATCCAACGTATGAGTGGGTGCTTCTTTACTTAAATCTCCCATTTGCAGAAAATATACATGTGCATCATATCCAGAAAACTTCTAATACCTAAATTAAATTTTTTTTAATCTCTATTGGAGAGAGCCATCTACGACCCTCAGTATGTATCAGGTCTTTGCTACTCGGATGCCTCTTGCTTGCCATAGCTGGGACATCCTGGCATCTCTACCCTGTGGGAATTTTCAGATGATTCAAAATCAGCACGTGTTTTAACACCAGGAAGGGCAGAACAAATAGTCTCCTAAAGGTATTTGCACACGACAACGCAAAATATGTCTAAAATTACAGAGCTGTTTTCAGTTGAAAACAGCTCCTGAATTTCAGACGTTTTTGTATGTACTCGTGTTTTTCGCAGCGTCTTTTACGGACGTAATTGGAGCTGTTCTTCATTGGAGTCAATGAAAAACGGCTCCAATAACGTCCCAAGAAGTGTCCTGCACTTCTTTGACGCGGGTGTAATTTTATGCGCCGTCTTTTGACATCGACGCGTAAAATGAAACCTTGTCTGAACAGAATATCGTAAGACCCATTGCAAGCAATGGGCAGATGTTTGCAGACATATTGGAGCAGTCTTTTCAGGCGTAATTCGAGGCGTAAAACGCCTCCATTACATCTGAAAATAGGTCGTGTGCACATACCCTTATAGTCTACTAGATTACAACCGTGTCTCTGAGCAAAATAGACAATTTAATATGTGGCAGATATTTAGCATAAACCATATGTAACAAGGCCTCTAGCTCCATTGAATCGCTAAACTACTTTACTGGGTACAATTGGAATGATCAGTATGATAAAGTCTACATGTCTAATAGAGACTGACCACATTATACCTTCTGATATTGGAGAAATTAAATCCCCCTTCTGCCTTACTGAGAATGAGCTTTTGTAGTGCGATGTGCGGTCATTTCCCAGCCCAGATGAAACGTGTAAATGCTGCATTTAAACTAGAAATGTCAGAATACTTTAAAAACAAAGGGAGGGTTTGGGAGGGATATAACAATCTATAAAAGCTGATCATTTTCACCAGGTGGCATCTTTCTAGAAAGATTAGAGGCACGTGTTTCCATCTATCTAATTCTGCTAGGATTTTGCGTATTAGTAGAGGGTAGTTTACGGAATATAGTTGATCTGGAGATTTACCAATTTTAATATGGGGTGATTTTCAGGGGTTGGCCTAGGCCCCTTAGTTCCAGTAAAGGGAAAACTTAATGCTTCAGTTTACAAAGACATTTTAGACAAATTGTTGCTTCCAAATTTGTGGGAACAGTTTAAGGAAGACCCTCTTCTGTTCCTAGGCAAACCCCAATAATTGCATGTGCAAGGGGCCGAATATCAAAAGAGGAAATGAGCGGCTGCTTCCTCTGGTTAGAAGAGTGGATTGCTGGAGATTTAAAAAGCCAGACTGTCAATGATCAGTTGGTCATTGTGGCTGTTGGGACAAACTCTTTAAGAGCGAGTTCAGGCGTGGCAAAACCTTTATCCACATGTAGCGGAAAATATCTGCAAGGAAGCGGAACATGTGCGGAATCCAAAGCATGCGAAGTCTGTGGTTGTGAAGCCAAGGATTTTCACCACAGATTTCAAGCTTTGCTATGCATAGGCTGAAACCTGAGGTAAATCTTCTTCTAAATCAGAAACAAAATCTGCCTGTCTGAACGTGTCCTGGGATTTGACTGCCGTAAAAAAATTTCTCTGCGTATTTCTCTCTAGGAAAACAGCCAAGTGTCTCACAAAGAAAACACTATACTGGCGCTCGCATGGCAATGTTTTTCTGGTCCCCTGTCTCTGTACACCCGGCCTCCAGCAATGACATGTCGTCACATGTGACAATTGCAATTGGTTGCACAGGTAATCCGCAGCAAAATGCAGATTTCTTCTTCCCCGTTATATACAATGGGGAAACTTTGCAAGAAATCCATGCACATCTGCAGCAGAAATCGGCATGCTGTGGATCCGCTGGGTCCGCTGCACTAAAAATGTTCACAGCATGTGGATAAGATTTGTTCAAATCTCATCTACTTAGCTGCTTCTGTATTCTGCTGCGGATTTTCCATCCAGAAAATCTACTCCGTGTGAACCGTTAAACATTTACTTAGCCTAGGCCAGGGGTCTCAAACTCGGCCGGGTAAGTGGGCCGCATATAGAAAAAATGGGAAGTTGACGGGCCGCATTACTTTCAAATTTGATACAATACAAAATTATTGTTAATCAATTAGTTATTTGAACTACTAGAACACTATATTACTAGAATAATAATACTACATTACTATAATAATAGCGCTAGGTTTAAAATTTGAGATATTTCTCCACATGCTTATTTCAACAATCCAGCTTTCCAGTTTAAGTGTCGCTAACTGCAGTCCGGCAGCTCAGTTAGCACACATGTCAAGATTAGGCAGCCCCTTTTTAGATGGTGCCGCAGTGCCCTCTGTGGATGGTGCCGCAGTGCCTTCTGTGGATGGTGCCGCAGTGCCCTCTGTGGATAATGCAACACACCCCTAGATAAGGCCACAGTGCCCTCTGTAGAGAAGGCCACAGTGCCCTCTGTAGAGAAGGCCACAGTGCCCTCTGTAGATAATGCAACACACCCCTAGATAATGCCAGTGTCCTCTTCAGATACTGCCACACACCCACTTGTAGAGGCTGCCACAGTGCCCTCTGTAGAGGCTGCCCCAGTGATGTCAGGGGCTTGCCCAGAGCTGGAGTCCCGGAGCAGAGCCGCTTCTAGCACCCTGCCTGGGATTCCAGCTCTGCTCCTGACATCACTGTCCATATATGGACAGAGGTGTCCGGGACAAACCCAGAGCTGGAGTCCCAGGCATAGCACTAGTAGGCTCTTCCTGGGACTCCAGCTGTGCTCCTGACATCACTGGGACTCCTGCTCTGGGGAAGCCCCTGACATCATTGTCGATGTATGGACAGAGATGTCAGAGGCTTCCCCAGAGTCCTGGAGCAGAGCCGATAATAGCGCTCTGCCCGGGACTCCGCTCTGGGGAAGACCCTGACACACTGTCCATATATGGGCAGATATGTCAGGGAATTCCACAGAGTCCCGGAGCAGAGCCTGTACTAGCGCTCTGCCCGGGACTCCGGCTCTGGGGAAGCCCCAGGCATCGCTGTTCATATGTGGACAGCGATGTCAGGGAATTCCACAGAGTCCAGTAGCAGAGCCGACACCAGCGCTCTGCTCCGCTCTGGGCAAGACCCTGACACACTGTCCATATATGGGCAGCGATGTCAGGGAATTCCACAGAGTCCAGTAGCAGAGCCGACACCAGCGCTCTGCTCCGCTCTGGGCAAGACCCTGACACACTGTCCATATATGGGCAGCGATGTCAGGGAATTCCACAGTCTCGGAGCAGAGCCTGTACTAGCGCTCTGCCCGGGACTCCGGCTCTGGGGAAGCCCCAGACATCGCTGTTCATATGTGGACAGCGATGTCATGGAATTCCAGAGTCTCCGAGCAGAGCCGATACTAGCGGCTCTGTGTCCCGCGGGCCGCAGATGACAGCCCCAGGGGCCACATGCGGGCCGCGTGCTTGAGACCCCTGGCCTAGGCCATAAGCCTATGTCATGCAGCAACTTTGTTGCTACAATATTGTGCAACATTTTGTCTGCCTGACTTCTGTAGGGAAAAATTAATTCTATGCTGAAAGTGTTGAAAAATCACACGTCTCATTAAAATTTATCAAAGTCTCCATGTCCTAGTTTTTTATTCTTTTTAATTTTTTACTCATGATAAAAAATGATTCAACATTAGATAACCTATAGTTTCAGTAAGCATAATTAATGAGCATATTAGTGAATATGGAAATAGTGTGCTAGTCTCTGAATATCCATAGGAAATTCAACAAGCATTCATGATAATTTGGGTCAGTGTTTACATTCATGCATCGCTGAAAACCTAGGGGCAGCATATCTGGAAGATTTATAACAGGGATTCTTTTTATGAAGAAAAATGGATTTAGAGAACAAGATCCGCCAGAGGGAGTCTGGAAAGGATGTATAGACTCATACAAATAAATGAGAACTGGCTGCACAAAAATCTTTATTACCACTGGAAGTAGCCAGGGGCTGGAAGGCACTGCTGAGAAAGTTCCATAGAGCTGCAGGCTATTGCAAGTACATTATTTATACAACAGAGCCTGTTGTAACAGTATGAATCCTTTTAACAAAATGCCCATTCTGTTTTCAAACAAACTTTTCTTCCTAATATGGTACGAACATGTACCTTCTCCAGTTGCATGTTTAGGAGGTATCAAAGTTTGGCTATATGCTTGTCCCCCCATTTTCCCGCAACTTCATTTGGTACTTTGGGGCTTGGTACTCTAAGGGTATGTGCACACACACTAATTACGTCCGTAATTGACGGACGTATTTCGGCCGCAAGTACCGGACCGAACACAGTGCAGGGAGCCGGGCTCCTAGCATCATACTTATGTACGATGCTAGGAGTCCCTGCCTCGCTGCAGGACAACTGTCCCGTACTGAAAACATGATTACAGTACGGGACAGTTGTCCTGCAGCGAGGCAGGGACTCCTAGCATCGTACATAAGTATGATGCTAGGAGCCCGGCTCCCTGCACTGTGTTCGGTCCGGTACTTGCGGCCGAAAAATACGTCCGTCAATTACGGACGTAATTAGTGTGTGTGCACATACCCTAAGGGTATGTTAACACGCTGTGTTATCAGGCGTTTTTCGAGCTGTAAACGCCTGAAAAAACGGAAGCTGAACGCCTACAAACATCTGCCTATTGAATTTAATGGGAAAAACGTTGCTTCTGTGAGATTAATCCCCATCACTCTTGAGTTCCTTTTTTCCATAACAGAATTTGTCCAGGATTCATTCATATTTAGAAAAATGACTGATCTGGAGAGATTCTACATACAATGGTTTGATGTACAGAAATCTAAAATGGCTGTGGACGGAGCCTTTATTTATAGGTTCATGCTTTCACTTAACACACATTAACCAATCAGATGATACCAAGTATACAATGTGTATGTTCACTTCTATATAAAGTAACAAGATTCTTCCTCCTAGAATCCCTTCAAGAACATCTGGTAGTTATTCGTTTGGAATGGCTGATGACGTCATCTTTAGCCTATGTATTCAAATGTTGGGGAATGCCATGTTTTAAGAGAATCTTAAAACATATCTTATTTATCCTTGAATATAATGCAGATATTTTGATAATGTTTATACAATTTATAGAATTACTCTGACACTTCGTTCAGACAAGGCGTTTTTTTTTTACGCGGCCGTTTGAAAAAAAGTAGCATGCCACCTCTTGATCCGTTTTTGGAGCGGTTTTTCATTGTCAATAGGGTATGTTCACACTCTCAAGTAAAAACGACTAAAATACGGAGCTATTTTCAAGGGAAAAAAGCCACTGATTTTCAGCCGTTTTTAACCCCTTTCTGACATTTGACATATGGTTACGTCATAGCCGGGAATGGGAAGTATGGAACTGGCTCCATTCGATGCCGGTGTCGGCTGTATGTTACAGCCAACACTTCACAGTAACGAGAGGGATCACTCTCGAGCGCGATCCCGCTTGTTGAACCCGTTAAATGCCGCGGTCAATAGCGACCGCGGTACTTAAATAGTTAGAAAGAGGGGGGGGGCGACCCCTTTTAGCAGCTCATCGTGCCCCCCGCAATGAGATCACGGGGTGGCGATGGCAGCCTGGGGCCTAATGAAGGCCCCCAGGTCTGCCATCTTTGTGCTCCCATTAAGCCCTGCCTCTGGCAGAGCTTAATACAAGCCTGTCAGAAAGATGATATACTGCAATACATTAGTATTGCAGCATATAGTGCAAGCGATTGCTGGTTGAAGTCCCTGATGGGGACTAATATAAAAAAAAAAAAGTTAAAATTAGTGCAATAATAAAAAAAAAAATCTGTAAAAAAAAATAAAATATGTATATTAAAAGTTAAAAAAATCCCTTTTCCCATTATCCCCCTAGAGCATTGTAAAAAAATAAATAAACATAATTGGTATCACCGCATCCATAAAAATCGGAACTATTACAATATATCATTATTTAACCCGCACGGTGTATGCCGTAAAAAAATAAATAAAAATAAATTAAACGCCAGAATCGCTATTTTTTGGTCACCTCATCTCCCACAAAAAAATGGAATAAAAAGTAATCAAAACCTTGCATGCAATCCAAAATGGTAGCATTAAAAACTACAGCTTATCCCACAAAAAATAAGCCCTCATACTGCTTACTCGACAGAAAAATAAAAAAGTTATGGCTCTCAGAATTTGGCGACACAAAATAAATATTTTATTTTTTACGTTTAGTTTTTTCCTTGTAAAAGTAGTAAAACATAGAAAAAACTATATATATTTGGTAGTGTCGTAATCGTATTGACCCGCAAAGTTAACATGTTTTTTTAGATTGCACAGTGCATTCTGTAAAAACAAAGTGCAAAAAACAATGGAGGAATCGCTGTTTTTTTTCGTTTTCTACCCCATAAATAACTTTTTACCTGTTTCCCAGTACATTATATGGCACAATAAATGGCGCTACAAAAAACTACAACTCGTCCCGCAAAAACAAGCCCTCATAGGACTATATCGGCGGAAAAATTAAAAAGTTATGGCTTTTGGAAGGTGGGGAGGAAAAAAACTAATATTAAAATCTGAAAGTGCTTTACGACGGGAAGGGGTTAAAGCAAACGTTTTTTGATGCTTTTTTTTTGGAGCCGTTTTTCTATTGACACAATGAAAAACAGCTCCAAAAACAGCTCAAGAAGTGACATGCTACTTCTTTCTACGCTGTTTTTTTACGTGCTGTTTTTTCAAACGCACAGTCTGAACGAAACGCAGTTTTTCACATTGAAATCAATGGGCACATGTTTGTAGGCATTCAGCTTCCGTTTTTTCAGGCATTTTTCGAGGTGTTTACTCCCCGAAAAAGTCTGAAACCACTGCGTGTGAACATACCCGAATAATCCCAGGGTTTTAGTGCGTGTTGTTTGTCCAGTAGTTAATGCTCTGGACAGCACATAGAAATATTAGGGAAGGGAAGGTAATTGAGCAGGTGGTTGCCAGAAGTAACATAAGGTCTCATAATCAGCAAGCAGTGTCAAAATCATGCAGATACAAAGTTAAAGGAGCATCTTGGTCACAAAGCTAGTCAGGGTCAAACAAGGGATTAGTAAGTACAGGGGCCTCAATCTTAGGCCTCATTTACACGAGCGTAATATACGCGCATGCGACGCGCGTGCTTTTCACGCGTGTCGTACGTACCTATATTACTCTATGGGGCAGTGCAGACGATGCGTGAATTTTGCGCTGCGCGAGTGCGTGGCGTAAAACTCACGACATAATCACGCATCACTTGTTATGTCCATGAAAGAGAGTCTATAAAGCTGGACAAAGCAAACAAAAACCAGGAAGTGCTTGCGTTTTGACTGCGAGTGGGCAAGGCTATTGAGTTGAGTCAGAACTTAGCTTCCACTGACATCTGCTGCCATGCTGCGTGGGATGGACGTGGAGCGCCTCATCGCCCTGGTCCAGGGCCATCATGCAATTTGGGACACTCGCGCGGAGGCGTACCACGACCGCACGGTCAAGGAGGACGCCTGGGAGGAGGTCGCGAGGGAGCTTTTTGGCCAGGAGTGGGAGAGTGGCCGAACCCGGGACCGCAGTCGGTTGGGTGAGTACCATGGTTTTTCTGTCAATGCAATGTCATCCCTATTGAAGAACTGGGGCCCTGTATGTGTCTTCCGCGCATTTGCCCGATGACCTTTTGTGGAGCAGGCGCATCACCGTGTACCACGTAATTGGCAGTGCAGGGCCCCTCATTTTTTTAGTGAGAGGGCATAGTTCTTATGGCGTGATATTTGTTTTTACTCCAACAGTCCAAGACATCAAAACACGGTGGCGGAGCTGCCGTGACCAATTCCGCCGTGAAATGGGGGAAAAGGGACGCAGCAGAGATGGCGGATCGCGTAAGCGCCCTTATATGTACACCAAACAGCTGATGTTCCTGAAGGACATAATGGCGACGCGCACGTAAGAGATTCTGCTTTTGCATGTGTCTAATGTGTGTTCGCCCATGTCCTGTTTGCCATCGTGTTGTTGTGGGCATTGTTCTATATTCTGTTCTAACGTAATTTTCCCATTATAGAACCACCGACAATTTGGAGGATACGACAGAGGAGACGGACGTTGGAGTCTCTCTGCCGGAACCTCCTGCTGCCCAGGTCCTGCCCCCTAGCCCCGAGCCGACACCCCTGGACCCCGCCCCTGTCCTGTCTGCACGAGCCGTCGCCTCTCAGGCTGAGGAGCGCCCCGTGCGTGCCCCCACTCGCCGGCGCCGGGCTCCACAGGCCTCCGCTGCTGCCCAAGTCGATAGCCGGGTCCTGGAATATCTCAGGCGAGCCGCAGATGAGGACGGGAACGACTCCTTTGGGCGCAGCATCGTTCCCCTACTCTGGCTGGTCCCCATGGACCGTATGGCCTGTCTGCAAGCGTCGATCGTAACGTTGATCGACGCCTCCAGACCGCCCCGCAATCCCAACCAGTGCTTCACGGCCATTGAGCAGTGGCGCAGTTTAGCCATGCCGGCCACCACGCCCCAGAGGCCGGGCACATACCATACAGCCCCCCAGATGCCACGTCCGCATCCCTATATGCGCCCTATGGCTCCCCACTTCCCTGCCCCAACATACCACGGGCAACATCAGCACCACTATGCTGGCGAGGAACAACCTCCACAGCTCCAGGTCCAGCATAGTGGTGCTGAAATGCCGGCGTATTCGTCCCCGGGCCACCAGTACCAACACCTTTGAGTGTGTTGGAGGCGAGATATTTGGGCGGCATAGATCAGTTTGATGCAGGGATGGCAACTCGCCGTCTTATGTATGTTTTATGTATATTCCACCATGTTGGTGTTTGTTTGTTTATTTTCCTGACCACACCATGTTTTCGTTGTGTGCATTCCAAACACATTAAAAACATGGATGTTGATTGTTTCTATTGCGTGTTGTTTTTAATTGATACCCCTCAACACAATGTTTGACCCACATTTCCTTTGGCTATACCCTCTCACACTTCTGGCCTTTGGGCCCAATGCATACACACGTGATATGAGGTTTTAGTTAATCTCTCGGGGTTTGACATGGTTTGCAAGAGGTGCGAACGTTTAGGTGCTGTCATGGGCCCCGAATCAAACTAAGTACACTTGCAATTGGACTTTCCTAACTTTAGGCCGCACATCATTCTATCTCCAGAAAGAAGGTTGGCAACTGTCAAAAGTCCTGCTCAAACCCCGACAGATGTAAGCTCGCAACCCGCGTCAAGGGTCCTCATGAACGCAACACGAACCCAAAAAACGTCCAAAAAACCTGGCCACATGTGACGTGTGTAGTGAAGCCGCCAAATAACAGACAACCCTTCAAAGGTCATCACGCCCCCACGGTGCGGCTCCTGAGGGGCACTCAAAATATGCCGCCAAAGTATCCTGCACTCGAAGGCCGGAAGAGAGAGGAATCACCGGGACAGTGTGGCTTGTGCCTGCATGTGTTAGGATATATTCTGCATCAAAGGTAGCATCATTAATGCGGCAGAAGTTATGCAGAACGACACACGCTTGTATAACATGTGTGACTTTCTGCATGGACAATTGCATTGTCGTCAGAAAGACACGCCACCTGTTCGACATAATGCCAAAAGGCACATTCCACACATCGACGAGCTCGGCCTAGGCGGAGATTGAACATGCGCCGACGGTCATCCAAGCCCCTTCTCGCAAAAGGACGCATGACTTGCCTTGTCAGGGCAAACCCCTCATCCGCCACGATGACATACGGGATTGGGGGTCCGCTGGAGCCCGGGAGGATGGAAGGTTCGGGCACCGCCAGTCGATTATTCACGAGTCGCTTGCCCATTCTTGATGAACGGAATATGCGGGCATCTGCCGAGCTTCCGTATGAGCCGATGTCAACAATAGTGAGACAATAATTCGTGTCCGCCAAGGCTAACAATACCATAGAAAAATACTGCTTGTAGTTATAGTATTGAGAGCCACTGCGTGGGGGCTCTCACACGAATGCGTTTGCCGTCTAGGGCACCAATGCAATTTGGAAATTCACTTGCTCTAAGAAACCCCTCTGAAATACTTAGCCACTGTTCTGTCGTGGGCTGAGGCATGACCGTGCTCTTTAACCTCTGCCACAACACGACACAGGTGGATGTGACAATGAACGAAATGGTGGTCACTCCCAAAAGAAATTCAAAATGTAACGAATGACAACTATTGCCTGTGGCCAGAAATCTATAAAACAAAGAGAAAGAAAAAGAAAGCCACAACACATGTTAGGGGGGGGGGGGCTGGTAAAGCAGACAGCGTCATTGTCTAAGTAATAGCAGCTGCACACATACCTCAAGGTCACAAGCAGACGTTCCTCGGGCGAAATGCAGCGTCTCATGTTGGTATTCTTGTAGGTGAGACCAGAGCGAATCTGCTCAAGCAGAAGGTCAAATGTGGCCACAGACATGCGGCAGAAGGCTCGAAATTTTTCAGGATGCCGTCGTAAGTCCTCATACAGGCTATGGAAATGGCCTTTCTTCGTACATTGGGCCACAAGTGGATGAACCCAAATGCGACATCTTCCAGGCGTCTGGTGCTGCAGCATGGGTCGACGCTCCCCAAAACGACGTGAGATCATGCAGGCAAGAAGCACACGTGCCAGCGACTGAGAAGGCATAATTGTGTCGTGCGAAGGCGATTCCAACCTCAATGGAAAAACACACACTGTGGTTTCTGCAGAGGGGGAAATAAGGTGCAAAACCGGCTTCTCCCATCAAGCAGGGGTTGGGCCAGCTGGCCTATTTGTAGGCTGGCCTCGCATTAATCCCCTCAGCGTTTTTTACGCGCGATGCAAACGCTAGTCGTGCGCGCGTTTAAAACGCAACAACGCTGCGTATACGCAGTGCAAACGCAATACCAACGCGCACAAAACGCCGCGTTTTTTCAGCGCGCAAAACGCACACGCTCGTGTAAATGAGGCCTTATACACGGTCAGAATCTTTCAGATGTTGATAAATTGGAAAGGTAGCAATCCGGCCGAGCTACATAAGGTTTACAAACAGGTAGAGTAGGCAATGAATCCTGTTCAAAACACAAGTAGTGTGTAAATCAAGGTATAAAGCTAGACACAGGGAGTGCACCGCTACAACTGGCAACAAGGAAAGATGCAGGAAAGTTTAAAAAGCGTACCCTATAGTGGAAGAAGCTGTACGCACTGCACTTTTGGAAACAGAAGGCTGTCACTAGAGCGTGGCAAGATAAGTTTATTACACAAATGCTCTTTTTATCTTGTGGGTCTTTCTTTATTTTAGTCACATACAGTATGTGATATTTTGTTACGTTAATATTATTCTTGTATCCTGTCGTGATATAATCTGTTTAGCCATAAAAATAAAAACCACTGACAGGTGAAATTAATAACATTGATTTCAATCAGATTCTTACACGGAGTTCATACGGGTTGGACACACTGCGTAAAGTTACACAGCGTATCCGCCCCGGTGGCCGGTTTTTCGCCCGGAAAGTCCGCTGCGGAAACCTGTATTTAGCCAGCCTGCTAGCAGGCTGGCCTCCTGGAATGACGTTTCATCCAAGGAGACTGCTGCAGCCTGTGATTGGCTGCAGCGGCAGTCACATGGGCGGAAACGTCATCCCAGGAGGCCGGCCCTGACTGCTAGCAGTCAGGGCCGGCAACCTGGGATGACATTTCATCCTAGGTGACCGCCGCTACAGCCTGTGATTAGCTGCAGCCGTCGCATGGGATGAAAGGTTATCTAAGAGGCTAGCCTGGAGGAAGAAACACAGACTTCTGGGTAAGTATAAGATCTTTTTTTTTTTTTTGGAGTTGCATTTTTGACACGAAATCGCTGTGATTCCACCGAAAAAAAAAAAAAGCAACATCTGATATTTGTAGCGGGTTTTACCTCCCCATTGAATTCAATGGGCAAAACCCGCAACAAATAAGCGCTTATGCAAATACAATTGACATGCTGCGGATTAAAAAAATGCTAAATTTCTTCGTATTTAAGCAGCGTGTGGATGAGATTTGATCTCTCTCATCCACTTTGCTGCTAATGTATTATGCTGCAGATTTTCCGCAACTAATTTAGTTGTGGGAAATCCACAATATTTATGCAACGTGTGAACTGACCCTGACAAGGGCCATATTGTGATTGCTAGATGACTGGTCAGAGCACCCCCAAAACAGGTCTTGTGGTGTGTTCCTGGTATGCAGTGGTTAGTATTTACCAAGGCTGACTGATGCGCATGGGGAGCGAAGGCTAGATCGTCTAGTCTGATACCACAAAAGAGTTACTGTAGCACAAATATGTGAAAAACTTAATGCTGGCTATGATAGAAAGATGTCAGAAAACACAGTGCATCTAATTTTTCTGCTTAGCCGCAGACCAGTCTGAGAGCCCATGCTGACTCGTGTCCACTGCTGAATGTGCCTACAATGGGCATGTGAGCATCAGAACTGGACCATGGAGCAATGCAAAAATGGGTCTGATCGTGTTTTCTTTTACATTTAGTGGATGGTGGAGTATGTGTGTGTCGCTTACCTGGGAAAGAGATGAAACGAGAATGCACTATGGGAAGAAAGCAAGCTGGTGGAGGCAGTGTGATGCTCTGGGCAATGTTCTGCTGGGAATCCCTAGTTCCTGGCATTCATGTGGATGTTACTTTGACACGTACCACCTACCTAAACATTGTTGCAGACCAAATACACCCCCCTCCAAGCAAAGGTATTCCCTAATGACAGTGGACTCCTTTAGAAGCATAATGCACCATGCAAAAATAGTTCAGGGATGGTTTGAGGTGTTGACTTGGTCTTCAAATTCCCAGATCACAATCCGATTGAGCATCTGTGGGATGTGCTGAAAAAAGTCAGAGCCTACAGTATTGAGATGTTCTGCTTCTAACATCTTGGTGCAAGATACTACAGAGCACATTAGGAGGTTTTGTGGAGTCCATGCCTCAACAAGTCAGAACAATTTTGGTGGCACGAGGTCGACCTACACAATCTTAGACAGTTGGCTTTAATGTTTTCGCTGAACGGTGTATAATCACAATATTGAACTCTATAGTTCATGCCCTTTCATATATTTTTAATGATACCTTTCTTTGAGGTATGTCAGGTGGTCATTTTGCATATACAGTGAAACCTCTCCTTTCTTTGAGAAGACCACTCACGACAGACAATAGACCAGATTTTTCTGTGATGAATTTCCAATTCCTTTAAATCCTGTCCATAATGTCTCTCTTCTTGAAGAGGACCACTTTGCAAGATTATTTTGGGTGGTCATCTCAAAAGTTTCACTTTATATGTTTCTGAGTTGCGGAGAATGTGTCCATAACCATAGCTCCTTTTTTTTGTAATCTTGATATGATTTGCCCTCGTCTTACTGCTTTTTCTGACTTTGATATTGTAATGCAGCCTTGAATTGTTGAATATAGTTGTGATTAGGGTTTTCAACTACTTTAAGAACATTCTCATCAATACCTGTACTTTGCAGGATCTCAACATTCAGGTAATGTTGGGAGCACCTCCGAACATGAAGGTGGTCAATTTCTTTTTTTTTCCCCAATTAAGTTTTTAGGTTTTTGAAACAATACACATACATAATGCAAGGACTCCAACAAGGAGCAGTCACGCAAAGAGCAGTTAACAATGGAATCAGGACAAAGGATTCCAACAACAGTAACAAACAAAATTGGCAACATAACATCTGCAAGTAAATGTGTCAGCATAGGCAAATAAATAAACAGATAATATCAGTGTGAATACAGGAATAATTGAAACAGTACAGTCACGCAAAATATGTAGATAAAATAAAAGGGGACAATCAGAATTCGCAACCAGTAAACTCCTCAGCTAGAAGAGGGTTACGGTAGGGGAGAGAGACCAGGAGGGGAAGTGTGTGTAGTCCTGAGAATTCTGTTCAGTATATCCACCGGGGAATCACATTTTTCTAAAGCATGTGTTCTAATAGCCTATGCTTTTCCCATCTGTTAAAGAGAAATGTATCGGATTTATCAATTCCACTTCTGAGAATATATCAGCGCATTTCCATTTACGGGCAATCATGAGTCTGGTCGCCTAAAGAATGACACGCTACAGTTCTTCCATGACTCAGGATACAATCTAGGTTCAGGAAGCATAAGGTCAGGCCAGGATCCAAGGAAACGTGCAGCTCCAGAGCCCCGGATATCAATTGGAAGGTGATATCTCAGAGATTATGGACTAAACCACACTCCCACCAATAATGTAAATAAGTACCTCTCACCCCATACCCCCTCCAACACATATCTGAAGCAGATGGAGATATTAAAAGGTAGTCAATTTCTTTGTATCAAGAGAAATGTGGCAAAAAATTAGATCAGGTTTAAGCTAAAATATCTCCATCTTAGCTCTCTGGTCTTGGTCCATCTTGGAAAACCCCCACAGGCCCACTTGTTCCATCAAAATATAACAAAATTGGTGCATGACCATACGGTGCCCTTAACTTTTAAACACCATAAGGGAATGTTCACACTGGGCGGATATGCTGCATAAAAGAACACAGGGTATCCGCCCTGTGCGCCGCAAAGAATTCCGTCTGAAAAACCGCACCAAAAATTGTGGTGCAGTTTTTCGGCCAGAATGTCCGCTGCAGAAAGCTGCACAGAAAATATATACTTACCATGACGACGTTTCCCTCAGACATCCTGCAGCCCTGGGATGAGGGCCTGGATGAAGAAACACAGAATTCTGGGTAAGTATAAGATTTTATTTTTCTGAGTTGCGTTTTTTTGCCACGGAATCGCTGCTTTTCAGAAACAAAAAAACGCAACATCTACTAGTTGTTGCGGGTTTTACCTCCCATTGAATTCAATGGGGAAAACCCCACAACAAATAAGTAGTGTTGACAATTGACATGCTGCAGACTAAATAACCGCACCGCAGTTCACGTTCTGAGCGTTTATTTCCCCCTCAGCATTTCTGCAGCGTGTGGATAAGATTTGTTCAAATCTTATCCACTTTGCTGTACTGTATTATGCCGTGGATTTTTCGCAACAAAGTCCATTGCGGAAAATCCGCAGTATTTACGCTATGTGTGAACTTACTCTAAGGCTGAATTCACACACAGGGTTTTGCGTGGCATTTTTTTATAAATTTTTGTGCGGCCAGATGTTACATTAAACTCTACAGTTCAATATAAAATGCACTACATACAACTGCATTTTGGTTTGTGACATTTTAGAGGCAATTTTGTGGTCAGTGGCGTATTTTCCTAAATGCAGCATGCGCTCTTTATGATGTTTTTTTTCAGGTATCTTTCCCATAGGTTTCTCTATTAGACTTCAAATACACCAGAAGAAAAACCATGTACAAAATGACACTAAATAGAAAACACCACTAAAAACACCTTAAAAAAACGCATGTTACATATTAATAACGCTGGCGTTTTGTGATGTTTTTTAAATTGTCAGAAAAATTGTGTGTGAAGGAGGCCTTAAGACATAAGGAACTTAACAAATGACAAGTTCTCAGCACAGGATGAATCCAAATCTAATATTTCTGGTTCAAACGTGAGACATTTTGTCCATCTAAAACCTGGAGGGAGCTACATTATTGACTGCAGCCAACTACTGCATAGAAGGTAGACAAATGGGGAAGAACAGATGAGGTAAAGGGAAGGAATTGCATACAATACGGTATAATTTTGTTTCATCAGACCTGTGTTTTATATACCAAAACCACACAATGCAGAAGAATATGATCACCTGGGTCAAATACACTGCTGAAAAGTCAGCAGTGTATCAGACTCAAAATCCACAGGGAAATCCGACCGAATATACACACCAAATCGTGCTTAGTTTTGTGCGTATATACAGGCAGAGTTTCTGCTGTGGAAATCAGCGGACAGAAAGGAAGCAAATAGGGCTAGATAAGAATGGTAAAATTTCTGGGGGACAGAATTTTTTTTCGAATCTAATACGACCGTTTTAAGGAATTCCGACATCCCACTATGCCTTTTAAAAGGGCCAGAGCGGTAAATGTTTTCTCAGCCAATGGCCTAGCAATTCGGACATCAAATCCTTACCTCAGCAGCAGGGTCCCTTGGTTTCCGGACTCTGTGAATGTGTTTTTTTCATGTATTCAGGATTGTTCCAGACTACACTAACAGATTATTGTCTACCCTGACCCATGCCTGTTTAAGCCTGGCAGAGTACTTTCATCACAGGTAAACAATACGGGGAAGCTCAGTCGTATTGAAAGTTCATGTTACCACGTTTAAACATATCTATCTACTTGCAGTCAGCCATTGCTAACCGAAACTATTTCAGGAGAGGGACCTGGGGATTCCCTCAGAGAAAGTCCATATCCCCATAAGGGGGCTTTAGAATAAACAAGAAATAATCCCGTAAACACCACCACCTTCCCTTATTTAGCCGCAAGTCATATATTAGTAACTCCGTGGGCAAACTAGCTGTCCATGACAGGTGCCAACTATCTATAACATTTGGTGCCAGTCATCTGTGGTACTGTGCTTCCTTCCAGTTTCAATCAAAGATTATTACTAATCCACTATTAAAATACTAGAACACTGGAGGGAAGTTTAATAACTCCATAGTAAATAGAACCTTACTGTAGTAGCCTGTCCACAAACACTATAATAAACATGTAGGACACTGAAAGAACAGATTGGGAAAGAGAAAGTACTGTCATATTTTATATAATTTTATTACATTATTGTGTTTATTTCTTTAAAACATATAAAAATAGTACATATGGCTTGTCATGGCACAAATCAGACATTAGATAAGAATCAAATATATGTACGGTCATATGCATGTACTTGGCCAAGAGCTTGTTGGTCTTACAATACATGATTTTAGCCTAGTATAATCAGAATTCTATTTTTAATGGTTTGTAATAACTCATAAAGATGCCAAAATTTCACTCAAAATATGCTTCCTGAACACATTTCACAAAATAAAAAAATAAAATAACCTTTTTATAGTTGATTTTATTATAACGGAGGTTCATGTGAACGTGTTAACCGTTCATGTGCATTTTTTTTAGAAACCAATGATATCAATGGTACAAACGGATGTTTGTTCTGCAGCTTAGGTGTTCACTATAGATGGCGTTGGCATTTTTTACAGCACAGTATTCGTATATGGTGCGGTTCACTGCAAAGATAAGTAGAGAGGTTCGACACCATACGTAAAATTCACCAAGGTTGAGAATTGCCGCACCAACTAAATTAAGCAAAAAGCCCTCCCTCATTACATTTTCTATTATTTGGATCTACTCCTTGCTTTGGCTGAAAAAAACAAAACCCTAAGACTAAAACTGCATGTGTAAATACAGCCTGAGGTGGTGCAGGTTGGGATCGATTTTTTTTTCTCGGTAAAAACAAGGTGTGAATTCTAGAGAGAGGAAAGGTATAAAAGAACGGAGTATTTTATTCTTTTAGATGAGAATACATAATAATAAAAATAAAAAAAAAGCGTCCAAGGGACATAGTCATCTTTTGTTTTTCTGTCATGTTCTGTATGAATCCTTAAAATGCCTCCAAATAAAAAATGGAGTATGGGGCGATATATTCTTCTATAGGTGTCAAAGCACCGTTCTGTAAAAATAGGCGGCCTTAATAAGGCCATGTGAATGTGCCCGAAGTAAAAGCATGATCAGATATCAGAGGGCCACTATCTCAAAGCAGGCTATGTAAATACCATACTGATAACGGCAGTGTAGAAAAATATAATAAACAATGTGGTAACTTATTGAGCATTCAGAACATAAGAAACTGCCACATAATATAGAAAATCAAGTAGCAAATGCATACAGAAATATTGGTGGAAATTTATGGAGCGGTCTACGCTACTTTTCTGGCGTAGAAAAGTTTCAATTTGCTCAAAAAGCAAGTTTTTATGCAAACAAAATGACCACTTCTATTTTTACGCGGACTCCGCAACTTTTTCAAAAAAGTGTGCAGGGCTTAGCTAAATAGGGTAGGGCCACAGCAGCCTGATCAATTTACTAAAATTAGGTAGAATACTGGCGTAAAACTATAGCGCAAATGTACTCCAGCTTATAGTTCGAGTGGATTTGATTTTCTGGCACAAATATGTTAATTTATTAGGAGGCTTGCACCTCTTAATAAGTTAAGCACATCTTACTCTAACTTTCTTTAGATTAAGATTGGCATATAAAATTGCAGTCCAAAAAAATTGCCCCCAGTGTGTATTGTTACTGGTCGAGAAGAGTCTTCATAGATGGATAAAAAACATTTTCAATCGTCTTTTAAACTAAGTGGCTGAAGAGCAGCTACATTGTGCGGTTCATGGACCACAACGGAATCTTGCAATGCATAGCATGTTATCCTTGATCAGATGTTCTCATGTTGATACTCTATAAAATACATTTATAAAATGTGCAAAAGAACAAGATTATGATTAACCTGAAATTCCAATAAAGGTAATGTTTATTCAAGTCCCCTCCTTTATCATGGATTATTAGACATTTAGTGTACTTCTGCTTAGATTTCACTTATTTTCCCATCTGGACTGTGAAAGTGGCTGTAACACACATCAGTCACTTACTACAGAAAAAGTAATCACAAATGCACCAATGGTGATAAAAGAGAATACAAAAAAAAGAAAAAAATATAGCAAATGTTTATATCAATTTGAATATAAAAAAAATATAGGTCTAACCTGACACTTTACATATCCGAATCCGCATACATCCCATTAATTAAATAATCTACTTGAATATAGTCTTTTTTCTTGTAGCTCTCGTAAGCCTGAAGTGCAAAGAGAACAACAACAGCTAAAAAAAACAGGTTTCCAAACAACAGGACTGCCAGCAAGAAGCTGGTATTCTGCACATGTTGTGTTACCTCCCCAGCAACAATAATGATACTGTCATTATCTTCCTTTGGGTCACCATCCTTGGAGGAAGGCACTGCCGATATCTTGGTAGCAGTTAACACATGAGAGTCTGGCTTGGACATATTGCTTGTGATTGGGTTACTGCTGCTGCTTGATGACATAGTACCTAGTATTGTTGTAGAGGTAATTATATTAAGTGAAGATGTCTCTAATAACTTTGTAGCAAGTGAAACTGGGATAGTAGTTTCCATCACTGTTGTCTCTGTCGTAATTAATTGTTTGGTTGGCTTCTTAGGGTTGATTTCTGTTGAAGTTGGACTCTTTGTAATATTAGCCTCTGTTGTGGTTGCTGGTGAAGGCTCCTTGGTACTAGTGAAGGGTTGAGCTGTCCCAGGAGACAACAAGGCTGAAAAAACTGTTGACTGAGTGCCGCTAATAGCTGTTGGCACCATAGTTGGGATTGTACTAGAAGTTTTTTCTTTATAGTTTACGTGCTCCGTTTTTAAAATTGTATCGGTTAGTACTGTTGCTGGCTTTGCTGTTATATTTATAACTAGAGGCTTCAAGATAGAAATAATTTTTGTTGCAGATTCTGTGTTGGTGGCCATTGCAGAGTAAACTTTTGTGGTTACTAGTTCTGTGCTTTTTGAGGTTATTTGAGAAGATCTTCTTGTTGTTGTAAATATGGCCTCTGTACGAATTGTGGATTCCGTAGTAATTGTTTTGAACGTTAATTTTGCTGTACTAGAGGTTGTTGAATTAGTATTTATGGTTTTCTCTGTGATTTCTATAGTTTGTTTTTCTGGATGTTCTGTACTTAAAGGCAAAGCTTTAGTGGTAGCCATTTTTGGTTCAGTTGTCTCTAGGGTAAATGTTTTTATACTTTTTGTTGTGGGCATTTTTGAGAGCATCGTGGTAATTGGGGGAGCTTGTTCTGTTACTGTCAGAAACAGTTTCTTGTTTGTAGGTTCTTTTTCTGTATTGCGTTTTCTTCTTTTCTTTAAATAATTTATACCTGTTCAATGTTTAAAAAAAAGAAAAATCAAACCACTTTAAAAAGGAAAAGTTTAATATCTGTAATAATTCAAATATTTTCCTGGTGTAGGAACCAGCACAGAATAATAAGATACCAGCAATGACACACTTGAACTTGTGACTTTGACAATTAAGTCAGGGTATAGTATTAAATCTTAAAAGGTGTTGACCCAACAACCCTTGTCAATTAGACAGGTGGTAAGGAAAGTCCAAAGTCTTACTTAGGGCGGATTTACACAAACGCGATATACGTCCGTGCCACCCGCGTGTTTTTCACGCGTGTTGCACGGACCTATGCAAGTCTATGGGGCAGTGCAGACTGTCCGTGATTTTTGCGCAGCGTGAGTCCGCTGCGTAAAACTCACGAGAGGTCCTATATTTCTGCGTTTTTCGCCAATCACGCACCCATTGAAGTCAATGGGTGCGTGAAAATCACGCGCACCACACGGAAGCACTTCCGTGGGACGCGCGTTATTCGCGCAACAGCAGTCAAAAGTATGTTTGGAAACAGAAAAGCACCACGTGCTTTTTTGTTTACAAACATCCAAACGGAGTGCCATAATGATGGCGACTGCACGAAAATCACGCAGCCGCACATCCTATGTGATGACACACGGAGCTGTTAAGTGCCTTTTGCGCCCGCCAAACGCGTTTTTTGCGTGCGCAAAAACGCACACGCTCGTGTAAATCCGCCCTTAAAGAGGCTGTCACCAGATTATAAGTGCCCTATCTCCTACATAATCTGATCAGCGCTGTAATGTAGATAACAGTGGTTTTTATTTTGAAAAACTATTTTTTTAGCAAGTTATGAACAATTTTAGATTTATGCCAATTTGTTTCTTAACAAAGGGGCATTTTTTTACTTTTTACCAATTGGGCACTGTAAAGAGAAGTGTATGACGCTGACCTATTAGCGTCATACACTTCTCTTCATTCATGTTTAGCTGTACTCACAGCACAGCGATATCTCGCGAGATCACGCTGTGCCGTCACTTACTCCCACAGTAACTTTAACGAAGTGTCTTAAGAGTGAATAGACATCGCCTCCAGCCAGGATGCGATTTCTATTCACACTTCTGACACTTTGGTAATGTTTCTTTGGGACTTACTCACAGCACAGCGTGATCTCGCGAGATCACGCTGTGCTTTGAGTACAGCTAAACATGAATGAAGGGAAGTGTATGACACTGATTGGTCAGCGCCATACACTTCTCTTTACAACTCCCAGTTGGTAAAGAGTTAAAAAAAACGCCCAGTTGTCTATTAAGAAACTAATAAGCATAAATCAAAAATTGTTCATAACTTGCTCAAAAATCAACGTTTTGCAGAATACAAAACACTCATCCACATTACAGCGCCGATCAGATTATGTAGGAGATAGGGCACTTATAATCTGGTGACAGAGCCTCTTAAACCCGTTAGTGACCCTGCTCGACCGGGTGAGATCGATATAAGTATCGTTCTCACCCTTTTAACCCCTCAGATGTGGTGCTGAATAGCGTGCACTGCATCGGAGTGGTTTTGGAGAGAGGGAGCTCCCTCTCATCCAACTGACACCCGGCGATAAGATCGCCGAGTGTCTGTTTCTCCGATGGCAGCCAGGGGCCTAATAAAGGCCCCCAGGTCTGCCTGTGGTGAATGCTTGCTAGGTCATGCCGGAGGCATGACCTAGCAGATGCCTGTCCGTTTTACACGGACAGGCATAATACACTGCAATACAGAAGTATTGCAGTGTATTATAAATGCGATCGGAGGATCGCATAGTGAACTCCCCTAGTGGGACTAGTAAAAAAAGTTTAATAAAAAGTGAAAAAAAATAAAAAAGTGAAAAAAAATAAAAAAGTGAAAAAAAATGAAAAACCCACTTTTCCCCCTTACAAACTGCTTTATTATTAACAAACAAAATAAAGTAAAAAAGTTAAACATACTTGGCATCGCCGCGTCCGTAACGACCCCAACTATAAACTTATTACATCATTTAACCCGCACGGTGAACGTCGTAAAAAAATATGCAAAAATTGCTGTTTTCTTTTAATCCAGCCTTAAAAAAAATGTGATAAAAAGTGATCAAAAAGTCGCATCTAGTCCAAAATGGTACCGGTAAAAACTACAAGTCGTCCCGCAACAAAAAAAAGCCCTCCTACAATTGCATCGGCGAAAAAAAAACGTTACGGCTCTTCAAATATGGAGACACAAAAACAAATAATTTTGAAAAAAAAAGTGTTTTCACTGTGTAAAAGTAGTAAAACATACAAAAAACTATACAAATTTGGTATCGTTGCAATCGCAAGAACCCGCTGAATAAAGTTAGTGTTATTTATACCACACGGTAAACTGCGTAAATTTAGGACGCAAAAAAGTGTGGCGAAATTGCAGTTTTTTTTCTATCCCCCCCCAAAAAAATTAATAAAAAGTTAAGCAATAAATTCTATGTACCCCAAAATGGTGCTATTAAAAATTACAAATTATCCCGCAAAAAACAAGACCTTATTCAGCTATGTCGACGCAAAAATAAAAAGTGTATAGCTCTTTGAATGAGACGATGGAAAAGTGTAAAAAATGGCTTGGTCATTAACGTCTAAAATAGGCTGGTCATTAAGGGGTTAAGCCTTTATGAACACAAACGTGTTTTTGCATCCGCAATTCATCTACAAGAATGCAGACCCATTCATTTCTATGGTCCCATGCACAAGACCGTGGTTTCCACGGTCCATGCATTGGCCGGTCACCGGACCGCAAAAAAAAATAGGACAAGTAATTTTACGGGCCATTTGTGGCCCGGGCGCAATGAAATCAATGTGTGCATGATCCGTGAATTGCAGACGGGCCGCAGATAACACTCCGCGGCTATCCGTGCCGTAATCACGGGCCGTGATTTTACTTTTCTGACCACGTGGACCCACATCTATACTACTTTTATGAACAAAAAGGATGGACAACACACTTTATGAAGCTAGATTAGTACAAAAATGTTATACCTGCCATAATGATGCTATTCTCCAAACGGTTGCTGATAATTGCTTTGATATTAGCCCCTGCCTTACTAATCTCCATATGTACCACTTTTATATGAGCCATAGACACAGCACATTCTAAAAAAGTAAAATGTTGTCCTGTCAGTCTGATGGTGGAAATAGCTCCATGTTATTCCGTTTTGAATCAATTGTGTAGCTAAGGTTTAGTTCACACTGGCATCGTGGGTTCAGTTTTAATAAGAGCCATGATGGTTCCCGTTGACTGATAATGGGATTAGGTCAGAGGAAAAAGTGGGCGCTGCGGTCATTAGAAGTCAACGATGTGTTGGTAGTGGTAAAGTAAATTTATTTACGGTGTCTTCATCTGGCCAAACAGATAAAAACGATACAATAAATACATAAAAAGGCGCATTAAAAAAAAATAATAGACGAGCTGTAGTTTTTATTGGTACTATTATTTGGTACATGCAACTTTTTGATCACTTTTTATTTCATTTTATTTAGAGCTTTGGTGACCAAAAAGTGATTTTGGCGGTTTAAATTTTTTATTTCTTACGGTGTTCATAATGCGCTATAAATGACAATTTTATTCTGCGGGTCAGTATGATTACGGCGATACCATATGCATATAGTTTTTTTATGTTTTGCAGCGTTTGCACAATAAAATCACTTCTTTATAAAATAATTTATTTTCTGTGTCACCATATTGTGAGAGCCGTAACGTTTTCATTTTTCAGTCAAAAAAACTGTGTAAGTGCTTCTTTTTTGCGGGACGGGTTGTAGTTTATATTGCCACTATTTTCGGGTACATGCAACTTTTTGATCACTTTTTATTCTATATTTTGGGAGGGGTGGTGACCAAAAAAATAGCGATTCTGGAATTGTTTTTAGTTTGTTTTTTGCGGCGTTCACCGTGCGTTAAAAATAACATTATAGTTTTATAGATTGGGTAGTTACGAACGCGGTAATACCAAATATGTGTACGGTTTAAGGGTTTCATTTTTTCCCTATAAGAGACTTCTTATAGGAAGAAAAAAAAATTATTTTTACACTTTTGTAAAACATTTATTAACTTTTTTTTACTTTTTACACTTTTTTTTTTACCTGCAGCTTTGATCGCTGCTAGAATAAATTACGCTACCTAGGTAGTGTAACGTATTCCAACTCTCAGTGTGACGTCACAGTCACTCTGACAGTAAGTCTACGAGGACCAGCCAGAGCTGGTCCTCATAGGCTTCCATACGTGGCAGACCCGGAGGCCGTTGTCTGGCCCCCGGGGTGCCATCACAAGCATCAGCAGCCCCCACAATTGCATGGGGGCTGCTGATGTGCTACAAACCCCCTACATGCGGAGATCGCAATCGAGCCCCGCATGGAACGGGTTAATTGCCGAAATCAGCGGCAATGAGCCGCTGATCGGCAACAGTAGAGTGTCAGCTGTCAGGGACAGCTGACCTCCCGGTTCCCGATGCACACTGTCACCGCGAACGGCAGTGACGTCCTGTCACTCTGACAGGATGTCTATCAGGAGGCTGGTCCTGATAGGCTTCCGTACATGGCAGACATAGAGGCCATTACTTGGCCTCCGATCACCATGCTAGCCATCTGCAAACCTCACAATTTCATTGTGAGGTCTGTCGATGTGCTAGAAACCCCTGAATGCGGTGACTGCAATCGATCACGGCAATTAAGGGGTTAATTGCCGAAATTAGCAACAACAAAAAAGCCGCTGATCGGCATACAGTTGAGTGTCAGCGACAGTTGGCCTCCCGGTTCCACCAGTAACTGTACGTCCCTGTGCGCTAAGACACTGGCCACATGGACGTACACTTGCGTCGTGGTGCGCCTAGGGGTTAAAATCTGCAATTAAGAAAAATGAGCAAAGTATTAAAAAGGGTCTGTTACCAAATGAAATGGACGAAGGACAAAAAAAAGAAGAAAGATATGCAGTAGTGTTAAAAAAAATATATCATCAGAGATAGCGTCCGAGATGGAACCTGTTTTAGGTAGTGACGATGACAGCGTCACTTCAGGTTCATCTTCAGGGGACGTTGCCCCTGATGCAGTTGAAACTGCAGAACTTGAAAGCGCAGGGCCAAGTAGCGCTGTAGCACGGGACAGCCTGGTCCCTTCAGTCCAGGCTCTTGTATGGGCACCTGCCCTATCTTTTGGGCCTAGAATCCACGGATTTACTGCCACTCCTGGCATAACCGTGGACAATACAAATTTTGTCCAAATGGATTACTTCCATTTATTTATAACGGACGACATCCTAAATCAGATTGTCCACGAAACAAATTTATATGCCACTCAATATATAAGGCAGAAACCTTCATCCACCCATGCCAGAGATTGGACGCCCACCAATTTGCTGGAATTAAAAAAAAATTTTGGGGCTCACCCTAAATATGGGTATTGTCAAAAAGCCCTCCATTAGGTCTTACTGGTCAACAAGACCCGCCCAAGCCACCCCAGTATATTCTGCAGTAATGCCCAGGTCTCGTTATGAGACAATAATGAGGTTCCTCCACTTCAATGACAACGCACAGGCCCCCCCAAAGTACCGATGCAAACCGGGATCGGTTGTTCAAAATAAGACCGCTAATAAATTCCCTGAATAATTTATTTCTGCAACTCTACACCCCTGAGCAGAATGTAAGTGTGGACGAATCCCTCCTCAACTTTCATGGCAGACTTAGCTTTCGCCAATATCTACCTTCAAAAAGGGCAAGATATGGCGTTAAGCTCTACAAATTGTGTGAAAGCGGGTCAGGATATACCACCGCCTTCAGAATTTATGAAGGGCGGGACCGCACAATAAATGTTCCTGGATGCCCCCCTGATCTTTCCACGAGCAGTAAGATCGTGTGGGAGATAATGCAGCCTCTGCTTCACAAGGGGTACCACCTGTACTGTGATAATTTTTATTCGAGTGTGCCCCTGTTTAGGCATTTGCATGCTGCAAGGACTGGGGCATGTGGTACCATGCGCAAAAACAGAATTGGTTTTACACAGCAATTAGTGGGGAAGCGCATGGTAAAGGGGGACTCCTGTGCTTATGCATCTGAAGAATTGCTGGCGGTCAAGTTCAGGGATCGCAAAGATGTGTATGTGCTAAGCACGATTCATACCGCAGGAACAGTGGCAGTGAGGGAAAGGGGGGCAACATCGGACAAGCACAAACCAGTGAGCGTGTCCGAATATAACAAGTACATGGGGGGGGTGGATTTAAGCGACCAGGTTTTACAGCCCTATTTAGTAAAACGCAAAACTAAAACCTGGTACAAAAAAGTGGCCATTTATTTGTTACAGGTGGCCATCCACAACTCATTTGTGCTCTACAAAAAAAACAGAGGCAGAGACACATACCTGGATTTCCAGGAAAAAATTATTGAAGGCCTCATTTTTGATGTTCAGGACACCCGAGAATGCCCCCAGTCTGAGGATGTCATGCGACTGACTGAAAGACACTTCATCAGTCGGATTCCCCCAACAGCAACCAGAAGCAACCCTCAGAAAAAGTGCCGCGTCTGCAGAAAAGACGGGCACCGCAAAGATTCCCGATATTTCTGTCCCTCATGTCCCTCACAACCAGGCCTGTGCATTGAGCCATGTTTTAAAAAATACCACACTGTTCTGAATTATTAGATTTTAGTTAATTCGTTGAAAATATATTTGCCCTACATTACGTTTTTATTTTTCCCCTGATTTTACTCCAAGGGTGAGGGAGGGAATGGGTGGGTGGGGGGTGGATGTCATGTTTGCATATTCTCTAAAGTTCATCTGCTGGAGAGCTCCATTTGCATAAACCTGCAATTTCTTATTTTAGAAAACCCCAAAAAATAAATTCCCCTTATACCCCTAGATGAATATTTTGGGATTTCTGCTTCAAGAGCAGATATTTTGGAAGTGTTATAGAAACTCTGTTGAGTTTGGTAAGACCAGCTTTGAAAAAAAGCGATTTGTGAAATAAGCTTCTTCTATCGTCCGCCCTCCTACTTCTCTATGTGATAAATAAGACACACATATTTGGTATCCCCATGCTCAGGAGAAGTGGAAGAATGTGAAAGGAGATGAATTTTGGCCATGGTCTATGCCGTGTGTGAAAAATGCTGGTATAAACTGACGCATTTGCTAAAAAATTGCTAATTTTATTTTGATCCATCTTATTCAAGAAACTTTCAGAAGAAAACTGGACTGTCTAAAAATATGATAAACCCCTTGAAGAAAACCTTGTGGGGTCTACTTGCGTGAATGAAGTCATTTATGGGGTGATTCTAATGTTTCAGCAGCATTACGCCCCCCAGAAAACAGTATGCGGCTATAAAATCAAATGCAAATTTCCTGGACCGAAAAGCCTCCTTTTATGCCAAGCCCTGGCACATGCCCGCACAGTGAATAAGGCACACATATTTGGTATCCCCATGCACGGGAGAAGTGGAAGAATGTGAAAGGAGATTAATTTTCTCCGTGGTCCATACCGTGTGTGAAAAATGCTAGCATAAACTGGCGCAATTGCTAAATTCTTGCATTTTTTTCCAATTTTGCCCACTTTAGAGAAAAAAAAAAAAATTATATATACTGACAAATAGTCATCTAAAGAAGCGCATAGCAAAATTGTGAAATTTGCTCTGGTCATTTAGCTGTAAAACAGCCTAGTCCTTAACCGGTTAAAGAGGCTCTGTCACCAGATTTTGCAACCCCTATCTGCTATTGCAGCAGATAGGCGCTGCAATGTAGATTACAGTAACGTTTTTATTTTTAAAAAACGAGCATTTTTGGCCAAGTTATGACCATTTTTGTAGTTATGCAAATGAGGCTTGCAAAAGTCCAAGTGGGTGTGTTTAAAAGTAAAAGTCCAAGTGGGCGTGTATTATGTGCGTACATCGGGGCGTTTTTAATACTTTTACTAGCTGAGCGTTCTGATAAGAAGTATCATCCACTTCTCTTCAGAACGCCCAGCTTCTGCCAGATCACGCTGTGACGTCACTCACAGGTCCTGCATCGTGTCAGACGAGCGAGGACACCGGCACCAGAGGCTACAGACGATTCTGCAGCAGCATCAGCGTTTGCAGGTAAGTAGCTACATCGACTTACCTGCTAACGCTGATGCAGAATCAACTGAAGCCTCTGGTGCCGATGTGTCCTCGCTCGTCTGACACGATGCAGGACCTGTGAGTGACGTCACAGATCTGCACTGCCAGAAGCTGGACGTTCTGAAGAGAAGTGGATGATACTTCTCATCAGAGCGCCCAGCTAGTAAAAGTATTAAAAACGCCCCAATGTACGCACATAATACACGCCCACTTGGACTTTTACTTTTAAACACACCCACTTGGACTTTTGCAAGCCTCATTTGCATAACTACAAAAATGGTCATAACTTGGCCAAAAATGCTCGTTTTTTTTAAATAAAAACGTTACTGTTATCTACATTGCAGCGCCTATCTGCTGCAATAGCAGATAGGGGTTGCAAAATCTGGTGACAGAGCCTCTTTAATGAACAAGCCATTTTTCAAGTTTTTTCCATCACCACATTCAAAGCGCTATAACTTTTTTATTTTTGCGTCGACATAGCTGTATAAGTTCTTGCTTTTTGCGGGACAAGTAATTTTTAATAGCACCATTTTGGGGTACATGGAATTTATTGATTACGCTTTGTTAAGAGAAAAAAACCCCAGCCATTTCGCCACACTTTTTCGTGTTCTAAATTTACGCCGTTTACCGTGTGGTATAAATAACACAATAACTTTATTCAGTGGGTTGTTGCAATTGCAACAATACCAAATTTGTATAGTTTTTGTATGTTTTACTACTTTTACACAATGAAAACACTTTTTTTTCAAAATTATTTGTTTTTGTGTCTCCATATTTGAAGAGCCATAACTTTTTTATTTTTTCACCGGTTCAATTGTATGAGGGCTTTTTTTTTTTTGCACAACGACTTGTAGTTTTTATCGGTACTATTTTGGAGTAGATGCGACTTTTTGATCACTTTTTAATCGCTATTTTTTTTTAAAATCCAGCCATAAAAAAAAAAATCAATTTTTGCATGTTTTTTTACGACGTTCACCGTGTGGGTTAAATATATACACACACACATATATATATATATATATATATATATATATATATATATATATATATTACACATACACGCATATACACACACACACACACACTCACACATATAAATATCTACACATATAAATATTGTGGTCAATGTTACCTACTCTAAATGTTCCCTGGTTATAGGTGGTGTAGCCCAGGGTTCCGTGCTGGGACCACTAATATTCAACTTCTTTATTAATGATATAGAGGATGGGATTAATAGCACTATTTATATTTTTGCAGAGGACACCAAGCTATGTAGTAATGTTCAGTCTATGGAAGATGTTCGTGAATTGCAAGGGGATTTAAACAAACTAAATGTTTGGGCGTCCACATGGCAAACGTACGTGGCAGACCGAGAGGCCATTGTTAGGCCTCCAGTTGCCATAGTAACGATCGTCATCCTCACGATCACATTGTGTCCATGCCGATCCCTACAAACCACTAAGATGCTGCGATCGCGGCATCTAGGGGGTTAATGGAAGGGATCGTAACTAGCTCCGTTCCCTGCCGTTACAGCAGACACCCGCAGCTGATATCGTAGGCTCAGCACCTGAGCCTGCACCATCTCCTTTTTGCGGCCGGAATCCTTTTAGGCCCTGCCTCCGGGCGGGACCTAGCAGGCTTGTACTTGGCAGACAGGAGGCCATTGCATTGCGGGGTTCTGATCTGCTAGGAAGCAACATAGATGCAGCGCTCGCTTTTGAGCGCTGATTATAAAGGGTTAATCGGCCGGATCGGAGGCTAGCTCCGGTTCTGGCCTTGCCCCAGGTTGTCAGCTGTAATATGTAGCGGACACCCGCTGGCGATGGTGTGGGCTCAGCTCCTGAGCCCTCATTAGCAACCCCATGTACCAGTATGTTGTGTTGCGTTAAGTCCTTAACGACAAGTATTAGTACGTTGGATGTCGTTAAGGAGTTAACCAATGTAGGTCCATGTTATTTTGGGCCTTGAAGACCAGACATAGTTTAGCCATTTTTAGCACGTGTTAGATTAATTTATTACCCATAACTTTATTTGTTGGATTGTTGTGATTGTTTTTGAGGGTTTTTTTGTTACTAATGCAAGTTTTTTTTTTCTTTTATCATTTTTAAAAACATAATTCTAGTTTTTAGATAAAATTGTTAGGCTTAGAAATAAATGTTTCAATTCTAGTTAATATTTATGGTACTTCTATGTTTATATATTTAGGTGTTATACTATTTTTATATATTATGTGATATAAACATTTTTTTTTTTTAATGTTTATTAAAAAAAACTACATTTTTATATATCATATGTCGTACTTAAATAATTGGGTCTGGGGCTAGCGCTAGAAAAACAACTGGTGGGAGTAAATTTTATGGTCTTTTGTTTTTTTTGCATGCGCTATATTTGTCATCTATCTCAAGACCATTGGGGGACATTATTATGTTATATATTTTTCCCACTATACTGTGGCTCCACAGCAAGCCCAATTAAAGGGGAAATCCACCCAGTTATAGAGACAATGGTCACTGAAAGCTGTGCCAGGTGTAGTCAGACCATGCAGCTTCTTACTGCTACTGGCGACTATGTGATTAGACACAGGGGGATACTCTTTTACACACATTAAGACACAGGGGGAGGCTGTATGATGAAGCTAATTATCCATGCAGCGGGTGTAGTATTCACACTGGATTTGGGGAGGGGGGTTCGCTTTGGCTCATAAAAGGGCTCCCGAACTGGGACCCCTCTCTATGACATCTGATGAGACAACCCCCTTTAAGAAAGAAAGCTGGCAGGAAGGCCTGATTATCAGGAAGAGTTTTGTAGCGGCTGAAGCAACTTGTGACCATGATTACCTGAACCTGGGTTTGCACTTGTTGTATGTACTTTGTTCCACATTCATTTTCTTTTTAAGTTTAGTACATGCTAGCATGATGTGCATGTTACAGGTTAGCTAATGCACTACTAGGTGTACAGTACTCAAAACTTTTAATACATTTTTCATGTATCTTACCTACAGGCGAATCTGTCATCATTCGGACTCCAGTTGTGTGACAAAACCTATTACAGAGCGTTATTGCACACCACTTGTTGAATATCAAAGATTTGCTGCAATAAAGATCTAAAAAGAATGACAGATTATTAATTTCCAAAACATCATTCACTTTCAAAGGTAGAAGAGAAATTAAAAATAAAATACTTTGCCCATTAAAGGGGTTATCCCACGAACCCTCTTATCCTGCAAAGTACGGGCATACACATTGTAATAAAAAAATAAAAAAAAATAAAAAGGACTATGCAAACTCAGAGATAGCCTGCTCGCCAGAGAAGGGAGTACCCCCGCATTAACGATTAGTCCTGGCTGAGCAAAGAAACGGCGCATGCCTGTCCACCTCAGAACATTATAGGGGCAGTATAGGGTTAGTGCAGAAAGGGTAGGTGGCGCTCTAATAAGTTTATAAGTTGTATATCGAATGATAAACAGTTTTTGAATGGGTTTAAATACACAATATGGTTAAAATCTGCGGCGATATTTAGGTAAACACCAGGAGGGAATTTATCTGGTGCAGAAAAGGTCTTGTGGTGCCAAAACAGTGGAAACACCCCAAAAGTTACCCCATTTTGGAAACTACACCCCTCAAGGAATTATCTAGGTGTATAGTTAGCATTTTGACCACAGGTTTTTTGCTAAATATATTGGAATTGGTCTGTAAAAATTAAAATCTACTTTTTTCCTGAAAAAACATAGAAATGTTTAATATTTACGAGGAATAATGAAGAAAATCTCCCCAACATTTGTAAAGCAATGTCTCCTGATTACAGCAATATTCCATATGTGGTAATAAACTGCTGATTGGACCCACAGCAGGGCTCAGAAGGGAAGGAGTGCCATTTGGATTTTGGAGCATGAGGAAGGACGTGCTGTACGTCTGAAACGCGTAGGCACCGTACCCATATTTTCACCCTTGCATTCGGGAATGATCTTGTTTTAAATCATCCAAATAAAATTGGAACTACTTTCTATTTTAAATTTGACTGCGCTGGACCATCTACTTTTGTTCGTTCCTTCTGTCTACAACACCGTGAGCCGTCACGGAGATCCAGGCTCTGCATCAAGGTGAGCTGGAGGATTCCTCCCACAGGTTTTTTTTATGTCAGATTCTTTATGACATTCTTTTCCTACAACTTAGAAAATCCCTATTAGGACATATGGATATCGTAGAGGGGGGGAAACTCTCTCTCTCTGGAGGACCCGCCATGGCCATGCATTACATGATCGGCCATCCATTTAAACGGCTGATGTAAAATACATTTCCAGGTGCAGTCAGCTGATCACGAGGGTGCCTCTATTTAGAATAGGTTATATCTTTATGAGACAACCGATTAAAGTGAATAACAGATATATTTGCATATTTTCTATATAGAATTGCAGTTATACTCTGTTTTTATTTTGAATGCATACTGTATGCTAACAAATTATTTCTAATGTAGATGGCATTTCAAGATTTTCTACCGAGGATATTGGTGTCAACCTCTGAGGTGATCTGTAAAATCACTCAATAAATTGTTGCGACAACGACCAGTTAACAAAGAGTTCCTGAAAACAGTGGACTTAAAATAAAGCAGTGAGTTACATATAATCCATCAGCATTAGTGTTTAGAAACACAAGATGCTGACTTGTTCAGCTCCAAATATGTTCAGATCACTTACAACAAAGTGTACAATGAGACGGAGCCTGGGAATTGATATTTGGTAAATGTAAACATAGTTTACAGATTCTGATTTCATATATCCAAATATAGCCCATTCTATACATATTAATGCTGCTATTGCAAATTCAATTTGTATACAAACAGATGAGCTATAACATTCAGAATTGTAGACAAGGGAGTGACGTTAGAGGTAGTGTGAATGGCGTTTTTAAAGAACAGTTGTACATTTTAAAATTCTCAACAGCAACTTCTTATTTTTTAAGGAGAGAAGAAGGTGTGAAAGTCCAGTTAGCCACAAAAATAGAATTACGGACAACCTTAATCTAATAAATACGGATGACAACCATGCCAGATAAGAAACACAAATCTAAGCACAGGGGGAAATGGGTGCAGAAGGAAAGGGCACACACTACTGCAATACAAAATCCACGTGTAAAGGATCTGCCAGACACAGCTTGTGTGTCAGACGCCCATGGTTAATCAGTCTGCATCTGCTCCTAGGTCTGATAGAGTGAGTCGATCTGCTACCACTCAGGCTGGTAGTCTGAGGAGTGGGAGAACCTATCACAGCCTGGCCAGACGGAGCTAGCTCCCGCCCTCGGTCTATTTATAACTTCATTTTCTGCTCTTCCTTTGCCTGTGATTCTGTCTGGTTTCCTGGCTCTGCTGTTCCTGCTAGTACTATTGACTTCTGCTTCAAATTGACCCTGGCTTTACTGACTACACTCCTGCTCTGCGTTTGGTACCTCGTACACTCCTGGTTTGACTCGGCTCGTTCACTACTCTTGTTGCTCACGGTGTTGCCGTGGGCAACTGCCCCATTTCCCTTAGCTTCTGTGTACCCTTGTCTGTTTGTCTGTCGTGCAATTATTGAGCGTAGGGACCGTCGCCCAGTTGTACGCCGTCGCCTAGGACGGGCCGTGCAAGTAGGCAGGGATTGAGTGGCGGGTAGATTAGGGTTCACCTGTCTGTCTCCCTACCCCGACATTACACAACGGCAAAGAAAGTATGTTAATATAGGTTTGTCCCAACTTTGTACCTAGAATGCGGACATGGAAATGGTAAACAGTGTAATATATATAGTCAAGTACACAAGAGCGACAGCTGTGAAGGGGGGTCCTGAGTGGGGGAAACACCTTTTCCGACATTCATATACTTTAATGGGGCAGAAGAACAGGAGTTACCCAATAGAACAACCTATTTAATACAGGCTATTTAAAAGGGGTTTTCCCAAGAACAAAAAAGAAATATATATATATATATATATATATATATATATATATATATGCCCAAACTGGTCAAATAATAAACATCATTTGCAACTTTCTTTATCATTCGAATGCTGCCGCTGTTCAGGAACCCTGGCCAGTCTGCGTGATGTCACATGAGTGGGCTGGCCTATAATGACCATTGCAGTGACATGTCAGCCATAGTGAGAACACTAAAGAGGGCTGTGACTTGCTGGCAGGTTCACATTACATCTAGTCCCTATGGAGCGATGAATTCTGGAGGTTAGAATATTGAGGAGTTCAATACTATATAACCCTCACCCCGAAAACCCCTTTGAAGAAACAGTGTTAGAAAAATGTTGCTAGAACTGATTCTATGGAAAAACTGGTCACGGTACCGCAAGTAAAAACGGACAACAGTGGAGGAAAAACCGTGACCAATCTGCAATGTTTAGGTTTGGATGGAGTGGTCATTTAATTCATGAAAGTTTTGGAAGGGATAAGGTTATGTAGGTTAGGATGCAAGATAAATCACAAATTTAATTTTGAGAAAATAATTTTGTACCATATATGCCAGACACCGAGAACAAACATGTTAAAGATGCTGCAACAAAGTCTGAAGAAATAAATGCATACTGGCGACAAAGGAAAGTGTAAACATACTTGTGGAATGACTCTCCCTGCAAATTTTTCTGCATTCAATCTCATTACTAATCTCAGAAACCTCCTGCAGATGGACTGCATTCTCTGCCGAATTCTTAATCCTGCTGTCAGATAGGCACAGACTCACTGACCAGAGCAGTGCAAGTGTCTTCCACATCATAGCTGAATTCTGCAGTCATCCACGGTAAGTCTGTTTCAGAGAAGCATGACCTTTAAAAAAAGACAAACAAGCATTTACATACATTGTGACAATCGGCAATACCATATTATTCATAGTGCACTGTATATGTAGTATAGTCAAGTCAAATCATAGTTTGAGTAGACACCAGAGGGTTAGCCAGAATCATTTGTGTTGAAGTGACCTATGAACGCTAAATTAAAAAAAAAGGTCTTTACAGGTAGCAACCAGAGCACCATTACGAGTATAAAGTACAGCCGTACCCATGCCACAGGGGGAGGCCGCATGACAAGGGAAATAGGAAGGGGAGTAGCCGAGGGACACTGGGAGGAACTGAGGGACACGAGGTGAAGTCAGATGGAGCTCTGGTTTGAGAGCCAGTTTGACCGGAAAGAGAACACAGAGCAGTTGTACAACTGCTCGCTCCTGCACCCGGCCTTCTCCAGTGTTTATTTCATTACACAGCTGCTGGAGCAGCTCCATTCACTGGCCGGCGAGCAGGGTTCGGATTGGCTTAGAGCCCAGCTCGCCGGTCTGGTAGGCGGCCCAGCGGGGCCTAGTGAGCTTGCGCCCTTGGCGAAGGTTGTGCATGGGGGAAGAGACTAGGGGTGAGAAGAGATCACCACTAGGATCTCCAAAAAACAGTGTGTCTGCAGCAGTCCAGGGGGTTGCGGCCGCCATCCAGATTGCGCCGGACCATGGGAGTGGTGATCAGGCTCAGAGTGGGGAGCCCCTACAGGGACCATGTAGGCGGGGATTCTGGGCCATCTCCTCCAGGCCTCGGTCTGGCTGGAATCCCACTTCCCTGCTGGATCCCGCAGTGGCAGGGGGACCAATCCTCTTGAGGCGGGGGACGACCCATGGATCACCAGGATCCACAGCGGGTTGGCCTGGCGATGCTCAGGTCGGACGGCCCGCCTATTTGCATGAGAGCAGTTCCAGGACCTACCGTCAGCCAGTCGGTGGTCGTGCGGTGCAACGGTGCCCATCTAGCTCAGCGGCAGAGAGACAATGGCCGTTCTAGCTCAGACGGAGTGTAGCAGGAGCTGGGTTAGACTTCTGGTTTTGTGACGCAAGCACCGGTGGACTTGGAGGAACTTTGGGATGGATGACTGGATGATCCTGTTCTTCTGGCTGGTGGGATCACAGCTCCTGCGCAGCCTGGTTAGTCCTTATTTTTTCCTTATTCAATTCCTGCCATATTTGGGACCCTGAGGTTGTGAAGTCCCTGTGTGGTGTAGTTAGGGGATCTGGGGTAGTGCGGGTCGTGAGGATAGTGAAAAAGTGTTCGCGAATTGTTGAGCAGCGTGCGGGAGTTGCTGTCACGGTGCCAGCACTATGGCTTAGCAGGGGGGGGGGGGTGTCACCGATCTCTCCTTAGACAGGAACTCGAGGGCAGTCGTCCCCGGGGAGATAGGTCATTAACAAGTGCGTCGGGAGTCCAAGGTGGTGGTGTCTGTACAAACGGACAAAGACTCGGAAGTCGATCGGGTCCGTTTTTATGATAGGGCAAAGGGGGAGTGTATGTGTGTTTCGAAGGCCCCCTTAGGGATCATTTGTAGGAGCTGTTGGGTTTGGCAATGGAAGTTTTTTGTACTTCAGCGTATGAGGCAGTTGTGTTTAGGGTGGCTTTTTTTCAGTGCGTTTCGGGTAGGGGGAGTTGGTGTCCCCCAGAGGATCACGGCCAGGTGGTCTGTTGGGGGAGTACGTAGTGCTGATGAACCAGAGGGTGAAGTTCCGGATTCGGCGCTCTAAGAAGGATCAGAGGGGGAAACTGGACAACCGAAACTGGAAAGTGTTGGAGGTGGTTCATGGTGCGCTCATGTGTCCTGTCTGCTCCCTCTTGGCTTACTGTAGGGATAAACTCTTAGCTGGTCCCTTCCTTACGGCATGCGATGGTGCGTTTTAGTCTCGTTATCAATTTCTGGTTGTTTTTTTTTTTAAATGTTTGATTTATGTCGGTCTCGACAGTAGGGCTCTTGCTCTACATTCTTTCCGGATAGGAGCTGCTACAGACGCGGCTGGGTGGGGGCTAGGGCCGGATGCGGTGAATCATATTGGAAGGTGGGAATCGCAGGGTTTCCGTTCACATGTTCGCCCTCATTTCCTTGTATAAATAGGGTTTATAGTTTTTAATTTGTTTTTTTGTCTAAGGAATAATGTTTGTTGCTAATCATTTTCAGTTTTATTCTTTCAGGTCCTTCCCTGTGCCAGACATGCATTTTTCTATACTCCTAAGTCCATTGTGGGGCAGTGCGAGAAGATGTTTGCCCGGACAGGCGGCAGCTTTGTTTTCCTAGATCAATGGCTATATTGCACTGGCTCAGATTCCGAAGCATGGGGTGGGGGAGGCGTATTTTCACCACTACGTGCTGCTGGATAGGGTACCGTATGTCCTTGCGTTGCATGTTGGGAAGGAACGATCTAGGAGTCAGGCCTTTCCGCGAGTTGATCAGGGACATCCGGTACGATTTGCTTAGGCTGTGGTCACTTTGTCCCCATGATTATGGTATGGTCGGAAATTGTGCATCGTAGGTCGTGGAGGGCTGTCAGGTCAGTAGTAGGGATTAATAAGGCTCGTGTGAAGGTGAATCGGGCTGTCATTTGTGGTGAGGAATGGTGGTGTGTTTGGCCGGCATTACGATTCTGAAGATGGCCTATGCAATTTCTGGTTGGCTGATGGTGTGCATTTGAATGCGGTGGGGATTGATTTGTGGGCATTGCGGATCCAGGAGGGAATTGAGCGTGCAATCTTATTGCTGGGGAATTTGCATACTTTAGGTGGTCAAGGTGTGCTTGTGGCAGGTTTTTTTGGGGGGGGTCCTTGGAGTTGGTTAAAATAGGTGGGGGAAGGATTCATAGTGGGTTTGGTCCCTCCCAAATTTATACGTTATGGGGGATCTGGCTTATTTGGGCTCCTGCTGGGTGGGGTCCCAAGGAGAAAAAGATGCAAATTTTAGAAATCTGCGGTTGGTCACGCTGCCCCTGCGCCTGTTGTAGTAATAGCTGTGTGTAAAATAGAGATATAGGCAGAGTGGCACCGGATCCTTTTCTTAGCTTGAAGGACCTCCTCATTTTTCCATAGGGTTGAATGGTTTTCAAGTGAATGTTGTCTGTACGGGTTTTCGTGAAAAAGTTACGTTTGTCACTTTTTAAATCAAATGTTTATTGATTTTCAAAAGTTTTACAGTACAGAAACAAAACTGAACATATAGAACACTCCCCTGACCTTCCGTCCAGGCACAATCACACATGACAAAACATATTAATACATGTTCCAAATATCAAAAAATTAATCCACAAGAGAAAATTTACAGTACATTTGGGACGTACTCAAGGTACTTCAAGGCATTCATAATCTTATTCCACACCGTATACATATCTGAGCAGGGTAGAGTAAGCCTCACTTATAGAACACAGATTATAGAAATAGGGATCATAGCCATTATCTTGCCAGCATCAAAGGTGTAAGTTCTAACATACTTAGCCATGGTCCCCAAATGGATTACATTTTTAAGTAGCATTACGTTTGACATAAATTTTTTTCCAGTATAATCATTGTATTCACTTTAGCAATGAACTCACTCCTAGTCGGCGGGGCGCCTTGTTTTCAGTGTAATGCAATAAGTTTTCTTGCTATGTAAAGCAATCTTGAGACAGCAAGCCTACCCAATATGTATCGGTACGTGTGTAACGCAACCTAAGACACATTACAGAGGAGTCCCCTGAAGTGTGATCCCATGAGTCATTAATCAGCTTCACTAGTGCAGACCAATAGGATATTAAAGGTGTACACGACCATAACATATGAATATGATCAGCTCCCTCTTCCGAACATCTGGGACAGGCAGAGTCACCGAACTCTCCAATATCAAAGAGAAATTTAGGTGTTTTATACACTCTATTAATAACTTATAATTGTGAGAGGCGCCCAGCCTCACTAGGAGAAATGTTCGGGACGGCTTCCATTATAATCGGACCACTGATCTTCAGAAATGGGGCCCATATTACGTTCCCCTTTTACGAGAGGCAAGCGTGAGATCCTAGAATTTTCCTAGAAATAATTGATAAATGGTGGAAACAGCACCAGAGGTGTCGCTCCCAGTATGCAGTATAGCCAACAGACCGTCTGAGTGTATAGTCACATCTGTGAGTTTACGATGAGTATCGTATACATGTCTGTTCTGCAAATACTGATAAAAACAACTATGCGACAGGTCAAATTTATCTTGAAATCGGTGGATACGTTTTAAACGTTGCATCATGCAGTAGCTGCGACAATCGAGAAATGGCAGCTGACCTCCACCGCAGGAAGCCCTCAAGGGAAAATAACTCCTGCATTGCCCAAGATAGGCATAAAAGCTGTACCCTCACCTATAGCTTTAATTGATCTTGCCCTTTCACAGACCTGAAGCATAAGAGTAAAGATGGGTATGTTCTTTTCCAAAAGCAAAGATTTTCCGGCCTCTAAAACGCAGCAGGGAGGCAGCTGACATTGCGCACCGAGTACGGCCTGACGACCTCTGGCGACATCCAGTATGTGAAACAGGCCTGTGATTCCTCTCTTATAAATTGCTACTCTTGAATGTTTGTGTACTTTTCTTGATGCTGAAACGACGCTGGGTATAAAGACCTCGATGACTTAGAACACACTAGTCAGGAAGAACCAGACTTTGAGATGCCTCAACCAAGTGTTACTGGAATGGTATACTGCTGTATATAATATATACCCACCTGAGCCTGCCTGCTGTATAATATATATGCTGTATGCACACCCCCTGGCTCTAAACCTTCTGTATACTAGTAGTATACAGCAGACTCCGGGGGTATATTATATAATAGTAGTATACAGCAGGCTCAAAAGATAAACATTAACTCAACAGTGTAGCATGTAAATAGGGGGCGTGGCATGCAAAAAGAAGTGTGGTCTAAATTATCATAATTGGGGTTGCATGTTCAATTTATCATGATTTTGATATAGGTCATAATCGTCCAGCCCTAATTAAAGGGCAACTAAACCTTCAGAAAACTTCTGACATGACATAGTGATATATCAGAAGTTTTGATCGGTGGGGGTCCGAGCACGGAGACCCCCCCCCCCCCCCCATCGCTAAAGCGAAGCAGCAGAATCGCTAGGGGTGAGCGCTAAGCCGCTTGATCTCTGATCGGCTTTTCTCGGAAAGGCGAGCAGTTGGTGTACAGACTCAATAGAAAGTCTATAGGCCTGTACACAAACTGCTCGGAAACTAAGCTGCGAAGCCCAGCAGCGCCCTTCTGCTGCTTCGCTTTAGCGATCGGTGGGGGTCTCAGTGCTCGGACCCCCACTAATCAAAACTTCTGGCATTTCACTATGACATGTCAGAAGTTTTCTGAAAGTTTAGTTATACTTTAATAGAAATAAAAATTGGAGTAAAGTGTGATAAATTTATTAAGAGGTAAAAGCCTCTTAACCCCTTCTAGACATTTGACGTAAGGCTACTTCATAGCCGGGTAGAGGGAAGTATGCGGAACAATGCGGGTGTCAGCTGTATGTTACAGCCGACATTTCACAGTAACGAGCAGGATCCCGCTCATTTAACCCTTTAAATGCCATGGTCAATTGCGACCGCGGCATATAAATATAGTTAGAAAGAGGGGGCAACCCCCACTAGCAGCTCATAGCACCCTCCACGCAATGCAATGGCGGGGTGGCGATGGTTGCTATGGCAGCCTGGGAGGAATAATGAAGGCCCCCAGGTCTGTCATCTTTGTGCTCCCATTAAGCTCTGCCTCATTTAAAAATGTAAACACCAGAATCGCTATATTTTTAGTCACCTCACCTCCCACAAAAAAAAAAAAAAAAAAAAAAAAAAGGAATAAAAAGTGAAAAATAACTCGCATGTACCCTAAAATGGTAGCATTTAAAACTACAGCTTATCCTGCAAAAAATAAGCCCTCCTACCGCTTAATCGATGGAAAAATGACAAAGTTATGGCTTTTAGAAAGTGGGGAGGAAAAAAAAAATGAAAATCTGAAAATTGTTTAAGACTGGAAGGTGTTAAAAATGTGTCACATATTTCAGCCAGGCCAAGCACCATTGTGGCGCAAGGACCATTACCATGCGCCATACATACCCCTCCAAAAATAAAAAGCACACTCATCTACCGTCCGAGTCCCTTCATCATTCCAGAGCGGCTCATACAAGGTCCTGATAACAAGCAGCGTCAGGGCCTTATATGCAATGCAGCACTTGATCAATGCTGCAGCGCATACGACGTTCTGACGCTGCCTGGCGTCATTGCATTGTATGAGCTGTGCTGGAATGATGAGGGAGCCTGAGGGGAGAAGAGGAGCGGCGACGTGAGTAGTGTGTATATATATTTATAGACACTATTATATAGTGGGGTATTTAAACAAGGGCTGAGGAGGGAGGTCAATGTAGAAAAAAAAAGGGGTAGTCAGGTTAGAGAGGGGTCAGACTATATTGGTGGGGGGGGAGAAACATCCTGTTGTCTAGTCCTCTCCCCACAGTCTAAGGCAGGGGTGGGCAAACTTTTTGACTCGCGGGCCACAATGGGTTCTAAAATTTGACAGAGGGGCCGGGCCAGGAGCATTTGGAGGGAGTGTTTGGGCCGGATATACTAAAGCATTAAATGTAGTGTGTGCAAACCTCATAGCACCTACACATACAGCCGTTGATCGGACTTCAGTGAAGAAGTATTTTGTTAAAGTGAAATAAAGAGAAATACGCGCCACATTAACAACGGTCAATGTGTTTTGAGTGCGCCATCTATTGGGAAAACGTGGGCATTGCAGGGAAAGGGGAAAAAAAAAAGGAGGTTTTTACTATAATTTGGACAAGTTCAGCGGGCCGGATTAAAAAGCCTAACGGGCCGTATGTGGCCCGCGGGCCGTAGTTTGCCCATGTCTGGTCTAAGGAGATCCTTTTTTACAAAACAGCAGTGTAAATAAAAATGCCCAAATAATGTCAAATCACATTTCTGATAATAAAAGTGAAAAAGGCAAGTTAAAGTGTATGTTCACAAATGCCAGAAGTCTAGCAAGCAAAATAGGGAAGCTGGAGGCCTTGGTACTGGAAGAAAATATAGATATAGTTGGCGTTGCTGAAACATGGCTGGACTCTTCACATGACTGGGCTGTAAATCTACAGGGTTTGATACGGTTTCTGAAAGACAGGACAAATAGGAAAGGCGGTGGTGTATGTCTGTATGTGAGAAGTGATATGAAGGCGAGTGTGAAAGAGACAATAGTGGGTGAATCCTGTGAGGAGGTTGAAACCTTGTGGGTGGAACTAGAAAGGGAGGTAATCACTGAAAAATTACATTTGGTGTAATCTATAGACCCCCCAATATAACTGAGGAGTTGGAAGGTCAGCTATATAAAACAGATGGAGCGGGCTGCACAGGCGGGTACTGTAGTGATAATGGGAAATTTTAATTTACGTGATATTAATTGGTGTCATGGTTCGGCTTCAACTGTAAAATGGAGACATTTCCTCAACCTGTTGCAGGAAAATTTTATGGGCCAGTTTGTGGAAGACCCGACTAGAGGTGAAGCTCTGTTGGATCTGGTCATTTCTAATAATGCAGAGCTTGTTGTGAATGTCAATGTTCGTGAAAACCTTGGTAACAGTGATCACAATATAGTTATATTTTACCTATACTGTAAAAAACAAAAACACAGGCTGGGAGGGCAAAAACATTTAATTTTAAGAAGGCCAATTTCCCCAGGATGAGGGCTGCAATTCAGGATATAGACTGGGAAGAACTAATGTCAAATAATGGTACAAATGATAAATGGGAGATTTTCAAATGTACTTTGGGTAATTATAGTGCAAAATTTATTCCTATAGGTAACAAGTATAAAGAACTAAAGTTAAATCCCACATGGCTCACACCTTCTGTGAAAGGGGCAATACATGACAAAAAAAGGGCATTTAAAAAAATACAAATCTGAGGGTACATCTGTAGCCTTTGTAAAATATAAAGAGCTTAATAAAATCTGTAAAAATTTAATAAAATTAGCAAAAATACAAAATGAAAGGCAGGTGGCCAAGGATAGTAAAACAAATCCCCAAAAAATCTTCAAGTATATAAATGCAAAAAAGCCAAGGTCTGAACATGTAGGACCCCTAGATAATGGTAATGGGGAGTTGGTCACAGTGGATCAAGAGAAGGCAGAGTTACTAAATGGGTTCTTTAGCTCTGTATATACAACTGAAGAAAGAGCAGCTGGTCTAGCCGCTGCCAGTGCTGTTAATATATCAGTTGATATACTGAATTGGATGAATGTAGATATGGTCCAAGCTAAATTAAATTAAATAAATGTGCACAAGGCCCCGGGACCAGATGGGTTACACCCTAGAATTCTTAAAGGGCTTAGTTCAGTTATTTCTGTCCCCCTTTTCATAATATTCAGAGATTCTCTAGTGACTGGTATAGTGCCAAGGGACTGGCGCAGGGCAAAGGTGGTGCCTATTTTCAAAAAGGGCTCTAGGTCTTCCCCGGGTAATTATAGACCAGTAAGCTTAACATCCATCGTGGGGAAAATATTTCAGGGGCTATTGAGGGACTATATACAGGATTATGTGACAAAAAAAATAATATTACAAGTGACAGCCAGCAGTTTTACTAAGGACAGAAGTTGTCAAACTAATCTGATCTGTTTTTATGAAGAGGTGAGCAGAAGTCTAGACAGAGGGGCCGCTGTGGATATAGTGTTTTTGGACTTTGCAAAAGGCATTTGACACTGTCCCTCAGACGTCTAATGGGTAAATTAAGGACTATAGGTTTAGAACGTATAGTTTGTAATTGGATTGAGAATTGGTTCAAAGACTGTATCCGGAGAGTTGTGGTAAATGATTCCTACTCTGAATGGTCCCCAGTTATAAGTGGTGTACCCCAGGGTTCAGTGCTGGGACCACTATTATTCAACTTATTTATTAATGATAGAGGATGGGATTAATAGCTCTATTTCTATTTTTGCAGGTGACACCAAGATATGTAATATAGTTCAGTCTATGGAAGATGTTCGTGAATTGCAAGCGGATATAAACAAACTAAGTGTTTGGGCGTCCAGTTGGCAAATTAAGTTTAATGTAGATAAATGTAAAGTTATGCACCTGGGTACGAACAACCTGCATGCATCATATGTCCTAGGGGGAGCTACACTGGGGGATTTACTTGTTGAGAAGGATCTGTACTTGTAGATCATAAACTAAATAACAGCATGCAATGTCAATCAGCTGCTTCAAGGGCCAGCAAGATATTGTCGTGTATTAAAAGAGGCATGGACTCGCGGGACAGGGATGTAATATTACCACTTTACAAAGCATTAGTGAGGCCTCATCTAGAATATGCAGTTCAGTTCTGGGCTCCAGTTCATAGAAAAGATGCCCTGGAGTTGGAAAAAATACAAAGAGCAACGAAGCTAGTAAGGGGAATGGAGAATCTAAGTTATGAGGAAAGATTAAAAGAATGAAACCTATTTAGCCTTGAAAAAAGACGACTAAGAGGGGACACGATTCATTTATATAAATATATTAATGGCACATACACAAAATATGGTGAAATCCTATTCCATGTAAAACCCCCTCAAAAAACAAGGGGGCACTCGCTCCGCCTGGAGAAAAAAAGGTTCAACCTGCAGAAGCGACAAGCCTTCTTAAAGGGGTTTTCCGGAAGTAAAAAATTACATTCATTTAAATTAAACAATGAAAAATATATAACTTTACAATGTACTTACGTTTCATCAGATGGCTGTAGCGTCGTATATCCTCTTCCGTCACCGCCCCCTTAGTGACGCAAAATCTGCACTTCCTGTGCAGACCCGTCCATTTGGTCTGCTACCTTACTTCCGGTTTCCAGCTTTCACTGTACGGTTACGTCACAAATGACGTAACCGTACCACGTGCTTCTTTATCTGATTAGAGCATGCGTGGTTAACACTCCACCACGCATGCTCTGTGAAATTAGCAACGGAATATGAAGTTGCGGGAATAACGGCCGTTTCGGCAGTCTTCCCGACAGATGCAGGAGCTGTGACAGCTGCTGTCTTGTTCAGCAGCTGTCACAGCTCCTACAGCGGGGACCGATCGCTGTGTTCCCGCTGTTTAACCCCTTAAAAGCCGCGTTCAATAGAGATCGCGGCTTTTTAGGGGTTAAGTTACCATCGCCGGCCTGCTACACGATAGCGGCCGGCGATGGTTACTATGGCGTGCGGCTATGCCATAGACGGAAGCCTAGTGGGTCCTGACAACGTCAGGACCCACTATGCTTGCTGTCAGTGAGTAGCTGACAGTTCTAATACACTGCACTACGCATGTAGTGCAGTGTATTAGAATAGCGATCAGGGCCTCCTGCCCTCAAGTCCCCTAGTGGGACAAAGTAATAAAGTAAAAAAAAGTGTCAAAATAAGAAAATAAAAAAGTTTTAAAAGTGAAAAAAATCCCCTTTTTTTTCCCTTATCAGTCATTTATTATTAATAAAAATATCTAAATAAAAACTATACATAATTGGTATTGCCGCATCCGTAACGGCCTGAACTACAAAATTGTTTAGTTATTTATCCCGCACGGTGAACGCCGTAAAAGAAAATAATAATAAACCGTACCAAAATCACAATTGTTTGGTCACTTCACCTCCCCAAAAATTTATTAAAAATAGATCAAAAAGTCGCATGTACCTAAAAATGGTACTGATTGAAACTACAGTTCGTTACGCAAAAAATAAGTCCTCGCACGGCTTTATTGATGGAAAAATAATAAAGTTCTGGCTCTTAGAATAAGGTAACACAAAAAGTGAATGATTTTTTACAAAACGTATTTTATTGTGCAAACGCCATAAGACATAAAAAAAAAAACTATAAACATCATTATGGCACTCCGTTTGGATGTTTGTAAACAGAAAAGAACGTCTTGCTTTTCTGTTTTCATTCATCCTTTACAGTGCTGTTGCGCGAACCACGCTTGTCCCACGGAATTGCTTCCGTGCGACATGCGTTTTTTTCACACACCCATTGACTTCAATGGGTGCGTGATGCGCGAACAGCGCACAAATATAGGACGTCGTGCATTTCACGGAGCGGACATACGCTGCCTGAAAATCACGCACCTGGCTGCACGGCCCCATAGACTAACATAGGTCCCTGCGACGCGCGTTGCACGGACGTATAACACGCTCGTGTAAATGAGCCCTAATCGTATCGCCCCATAGAATAAAGTGAATGTCATTTATAGCGCACGGTGAACGCTGTAACAAAAATAGAATAAAAAAAACAATAATAGAATTGCTGTTTTTTAGTCACCACGCCACTTAAAAATAGAATAAAAACTGATCAAAAAGCCGCATGCACCCCAAGAAAACTACAATGAATTCCTCAAGGGGTCTAGTTTCCAAAATGGGGTCACCTTTTGGGGGTTTCCACTGTTTTGGTACCACAAGACCTCTTAAAACCGTTTAACCCCTTAATGACAAGGCCATTTTGCACGTTAATGACCAAGGATTATTTTTTGTTTTTTCACGGTCGCATTCCAAGAGTCGTAACTTTTTTTTTATTCTGTCGACATAGCCGTATAAGGGCTTGTTTTTTGCGGGACGAGTTATATTTTGTAATTGTACCATTTTTAGATGCTTATAATATATTGATTAACTTTTATTAACTTTATTTTCGGAGAGTATTGAAAATAAGCAGCTATTCCAGCATTGATTTTCACGTTATAAATTTACGCCATTTACTATGCAGCGTAACTAACATGTTAACTTTATTCTATGGGTCGGCACGATTATGGGGATACCAAATATGTAAAGGTTTTATATGTTTTTCCTACGTTTGCACAATAAAAAGCCTTTTAGAAAAAACGTACTTGTTTTTGCATCGCCTCATTCCAAGAGCTGTAACGTTTTTATTTTTCCGTCGATGTGGCCATACGTGGGCTTAATTTTTGCGGGACAATGTGTAGTTTTCATTAGTACTATTTTGGGGTACATAGGACTTATAGAATAATTTTTATTTAATTTTTTAGGGTGGAATGTGAAAAAAGAGCGAATTTTGCCGTTTTGTTGCGTTTTTTTGGGATGCCGTTCATTCGGCGGTTTAATTAATGTGTTAATTTTATTGTTCAAGTTGTTACGATCGCGGGGATACCATATATGTGCATGTGTGATTTGTTTTGACACTTTTACTAAATAAAACCACTTTTTGGGCAAAAAAAGTAGTTTTATTTGATTTTCACTGTAATTATTTTTTATTTTTTTTCAGCAACTTTATTTAACTGATTGACATTTTTTTTTTTTAGTCCCACCAGGGGACTTCACTATGCGATATGCCGATCGCGTATATAATGCTTTGGTATACTTCGTATACCAAAGCATTATTGCCTGTCAGTGTAAAACTGACAGGCAACCTGTTAGGTCATGCCTCCGGCATCGCCTAACAGGCAGATGCTGAAGACAGACCTGGGGGTCTTTGTTAGACCCCCGCTGCCATGGAAACCCGACGGCGACACGCGATTTCTTTGCGGGGGCGCCAATGGGTGACAGAGGGAGCTCCCTCCCTCTGTCAAACACATTAGATGCCGCTGTCACTATTGACAGCGGCATTTAATGGGTTAAACTGCCGGAATCGGAGCGCGCTTCGATTCCCGCAGTTGCAGCAGGAGCCAGGCTGTGTATAACAGCCGTGCTCCTGCCGCTGATCGCGTGGGTACAGTGACAGTACCCGCACGATTACAGGACGGATATATCCGTCCTCCTGCGCGAACAAGCAGCTGCTGAGGACGGATATATCCGCCCTTCGGCGTTAAGAGGTTAAAAACGCAGATATCCAGTGATTTCAGCTTGTGCCATCAGTAATAGAATGAGAGCACCAAAATGAAGACTGAGATTGCAGAAGTTAGTAGAACTGGGTGTAGTAGGCGGAGCAAGTGCACTGCTGCATGCACATTGCATGCTGGGACTAGAGCAGTGCATGCAGGGAGAGAAACACAGGAAGAGAAGAGGAATTAACCCCTTTAGGACACAGCCTGTTTTGGCCTTGTGGACACAGCCTATTTTTTCAAATCTGACATGTGTCACTTTATGTGGTAATAACTCCGGAATGTTTTTACCTATCCAAGCGATTCTGAGATTGTTTTCTCGTGACATATTGTACTTTATGTTAGTGAAAACATTTGGTCGATAAATTCAATATTTATTTGTGAAAAACTTCAAATTTTAGCAAAAATTGGCAAAAATTAGCATTTTTCTAAATTTAAATGTATTTGCTTGTGAAACAGATAGTAATACCACACAAAATAGTTACTAGTTAACATCCCCTATATGTCTACTTTATGTTTGCATCATTTTTGTTCACGTACTTTTATTTTTCTAGGACGTTACGAGGCTTAGAACTTTAGCAGCAATTTCTCATATTTTCAATAAAATTTCAATAGGCCATTTTTTCAGGGACCAGTTCAGTTCTGAAGTGGCTTTGAGGGCCTTATATATTAGAAAGTCCCCATAAATCCCCCCATTTTGAAAACTGTACCCCTCAAGGTATTCAAAACCACATTCAGAAAATATTTTAACCCTTTAGGCGTTTCACAGGAATTAAGGCAAAGTAGAGGTGAAATTTACAAATTTCATTTTTTTTGCCGAAATTCATTTGTAATAAAAAAAAATCTGTAACACAGAAGGTTTTACCAGAGAAACGCAGCTCAATATTTATTGCCCAGATTCTGCAGATTTTAGAAATATCCAACATGTGGCCCTAGTGTCCTAATGGACTGAAACACAGGCCGCAGAAGCAAAGGAGCAGCTAGTGGATTTCGGGGCCTCCTTTTTTTAGGAATGTATTTTAGGCACTATGTCAGGTTTGAGGAGGTCTTGTGGTACCTAAACAGCCGAAACCCCCCCAAAGTGACCCCATTTTGGAAACTACACCCCTCAAGGCATTTTTCTAGGGGTATAGTTAGAATTTTGACCCCACAGTTTTTTTGCAGAATTTAGTGGAATTAGTCTGTGAAGATGAAAATCACCTATTTTTCTGTGGAAACATAGAATTTTTTCATTTTTACAAGGAATAAAGGAGAAAAAGCACCCCAAAATTTGTAACGCAATTTCTCCCGATTACGGCAATACCCCATATGTGGTCGTAAACTGATGTTTGGACCCACAGCAGGGCTCAGAAGGGAGGGAGCGCCTTTTGGATTTTGGAGCGCAGATTTTGCTGGATTGGTTTTCAGTGCCATGTCGGGTTTGCAACGCCCCGGAGGGACCAAAACAGTGGAAACCCGCCAAAAGTGACCCCATTTTGGAATCTACACCCCTCAAGGAATTTTTCTAGTGGTATAGTGATCATTTTGGCCCCTCAGGATCTTTTTTAGAGCTAGGGTGACCAAAAAACAGCGATTTTGGCGCTTTAAATTCTTTATTTATTACAGCGTTCACCGTGCGCAATAAATTACGTTTTAATTTATTCTGCCGGTCGGTACGATTACGCCGATACCATATGTGTATAGTTTTTTTTACGTTTTGCAGCGTTTGCACAATAAAATTAAGTTTCTATAAAATAATTTATTTTCTGGGACACGCTATTCTGAGCCGTAACTTTTTTATTTTTTCGTCAAAAAAGCTGAGGGAGGTCTTGTTTTTTGCGGGACGGGTTGTAGTTTTTATTGGTACCATTTTGGGGTAAATGCGACTTTTTGATCACTTTTTATTCTATATCTTGGGAGGGGTGGTGACCAAAAAATAGCGATGCTGACAGTTTTCCGTTTATTTTGTTTGCGGCGTTCACCGTGCGGAAAAATTAACATTATAGTTTCATAGATTGGGTCGTTACGAACGCGGCAATACCAAATATGTGTACTTTTTTTTAACGTTTTCATTTTTTCCCTATAATAAATGACTTATTATAGGAAAACAAAACCATTTATTTTTACACTTCTATAAAACATTTTTATTAACTTTTTTTTACTTTTTACACTTTATATTTTTGTTTATTAACTTTTCTATTACTTTTTACACTTTCTTTTTTTGACCTGCAGCTTTGATCGCTGCTGGAATACATTTCACTACCTAGGTAGTGTAACGTATTCCAACTGTCAGTGTGACGTCACAGTCACTCTGACAGTTGGTCTACGAGGCTCAGCAGAGGCTGATCCTCATAGGCTGACATACATGGCAGACTTGGGGGCCGTTGTCTGGCGCCCGGGTGCCATCACAAGCATCAGAAGCCCCCACGATTGCATGGGGGCTGCTGATGCGCTACAAACCCGCTACATGCGGAGATCGCAATCGAGCCCCGCATGTAACGGGTTAATTGCCGAAATCAGCGGCGATGAGCCGCTGATCGGCAACACTGGTGAGTGTCAGCTGTCGGGGACAGCTGATCTCCAAGTTCCCGATGCACACTGTCGCCGACAGTGTGCATCGGGAACGGCACAGTGACTTTCTGTCACTCTGACAGGAAGCCTATCAGGACCAGCCGAAGGTTGGTCCTGATGGGCTTCTGTCCGTGGCAGACCCGGAAGCCATTGTTTGGCTTCCGTTTGCCATACTAACTATCGGCAGACCCCGCGATTTCGGACGGGGGTCTGCCGATATGTTAGAAACCCCTAAAATTCGGCGATTGCACCCGATCGCCGAATTTAAGGGGTTAATGCGCCGAAATCAGCGGCAAAGGACCGCTGGCCGGCAAGAGGGGAGTGTCAGCTGTCGGCGACAGCTGACCTCCTGGTTCCCGGTGCACACTGTCGCCGACAGTGTGCACTGGGATTAACTCAGTAACTGTACGTCCTCGTGCGGGAAGTAACTTCCCGCAACGACGTACAGTTACGTCCTGGTGCGGGTAGGGGTTAACTTACTGAGCAAAACAAACCTCTCAAGGTAAACAATAGGGAGTAGTGTTACTAAAACCATTTATTATCAGGAAAAAGATAGTCAGAGTGCACTAATATATTAATAGAGGAACATTGCATTGATTTAAAAAAAAAAAAAAAAAAAAAAGGATTGGAAAACCCCTTTAACCCCTTCAGGACCCAGCCACTTTTGGACCAAATGACAGCCTCATTTTTTAAATCTGACGTGTGTTACTATATGTGGTAATAACTTTTACCTATCCAAGCGATTCTGAGATTGTTTCCTCGTGACATATTGTACTTTAAGTTAGTGAAAAAATTTGGTCGATATATTCAATTTTTTGGTGTGAAAAACACCAAAATTTTGAGAAAATTTGCAAAAAATTAGCATTTTCTAAATTCAAATGTATCTGCCTGTAAGACAGATAGTTATACCACACAAAATAGTTACTAGCTAACATTTCCCATATGTCTACTTTAGATTGGCATCATTTTTTCAACATCCTTTTCTTTTTCTAGGACGTTACAAGGCTTATAAGTTTAGCAGCAATTTCTCAAATTTTCATGAAAATTTCAAAAGCCTATTTTTTTTAGGGACCAGTTCAGTTCTGAAGTGGCTTTGAGGGCCTTATATATTAGGAACCCCCACAAATCACCCAATTTTAAAAACTGCACCCTTTAAAGTATTCAAAACAGCATTTAGAAAGTTTCTTACTCCTTTATGCGTTTCACAGGAATTAAAGCAAAGTGGAAGGGAAATTTGCAAATTTCATTTTTTTTTTGCAGAAATTCCATTTTAATAATTTTTACCTGTAATACTGAAGGTTTTTACCAGAGAAACACAACTGAATATTTATTGCCCCGATTCTGAAGTTTTTAGAAATATCCCACATGCGGCCCTAGTGCGCTACGGGCCTGAAACAAAAGCCCCAGAAGCAAAGGAGCACCTAGAGGATTTTTGGGCCTTCCTTTTCTTAAATTATATTTCAGGCACCATGTCAGGTTAGAAGAGGTCTTGTGGTGCAAAAATAAAGGAAACACCCCCAAAAAGACCCCATTTTGCAAACTACACCGCTTGAGGAATTCATCTAGGGGTGTAGTGAGCATTTTGACCCCACAGGTGTTTCATAGATTTCATTAGAATTGGGCAGTGAAAATGAAAAATAACATTATTTTCAACAAATAAATGAGGAAAAGCACCCCAACATTTGTAAAGCAACTTCTCCAGAGTACGGAAATACCAAACATGTGGTCATAAACTGCTTTTTGGCCAAGCAGCAGGACTCAGAAGGGAAGGCACGCCAATTAGCTTTTGGAGCGCTGATTTTGCTGGATTAATTTCTATGAACCATGTTGCATTTGTAAAGCTCCTAAGGTACCAGTACAGTGGAAACCCCCCAAAAGTGACTCCATTTGGGAAACTACACCCCTAAAGGAATTCAACTATGGGTGTAGTGAGCATTTTGACCCCCCAGGTGTTTCATAATTTCATTAGAATTGGGCAGTAAATATGAAAAATTTCATTTTTTTTCCACTAAGACGTAGCTTTAGCTAAAAATGTTTCATTTTCTCCTCAAAGGAGAAAAATCACCGTAACATTTGTAAAGCAACTTCTCCAGAGTACGGAAATACCCCATATGTGGTAATAAACCACTGTATGAATACACATCATGCCTCAGAAGGGAAGGAGCGCCATTTGGCTTTTGGAGAGCAGATTTTGCTGGATTGGTTTTTCTGCACCATGTCGGTTTTGCAAAGCCCCTTAGGTACCAGTACAGTGGAAACTCCCCAAAAGTGACTCCATTTGGCAAACTACACCCATTGAGGAATTAATCTAGGGGTGTAGTGAGCATTTTGACCCCACAGGTGTTTCATAGATTTCATTAGAATTGGGCAGTGAAAATGAAAAATCACATTTTCCAATAAGATGTAGCTTTACCTCAAAATTTTTATTTTTTTCAACAAATAAATGATGAAAAGCACCCCAACATTTGTAAAGCAACTTCTCCAGAGTACGGAAATACCCAACATGTGGTCATAAACTGCTTTTTGGGCAAGCAGCAGTACTCAGAAGGGAAGGCACGCCATTTAGCTTTTGGAGTACAGATTTTGCTGGTTTGAATTCTCGGCACCATGTCGCATTTGTAAAGCTCCTAAGGTACCAGTACAGTGCAAAAAAGTGACTCCATTTGGCAAACTACACCCATTGAGGAATTCATCTAGGGGTTTAGTGAGCATTTTGACCCCACAGGTGTCTCATATTTTATTAGAAATGGGCAGTGAAAATGAAAAATTACATTATTTTCCAATAAGATGCAGCATTAGTTCAAAATTTTTCATTTTCTCAAGAAAGAAAAGGCACCGTAACATTTGTAAAGCAACTTCTTCAGAGTAGGGAAATACCCCACACGTGGTCATAAACTGCTATTTGGACACACAACAAGGCTCTAAAGGGAAGGAGCGCTATTTAGTATGTGGAGTGGAGATTTTTATAAGATTCGTTTTTTGACACCATGTTGCATTGAGCTATAGTACCAGTACAGTGGAACCCCTGATAAATTACACCGTTTTGGAAACTAGATCCCTCAAAGAATTTATCTAGGGGTGTAGTGAGCATTTTGACCGCACAAGTGTTTTGCAAAAATGAGTAAACAATAGATGTTGCAGATTGAAAATTGCGGTTTTCCACAGATATGCCATTTCAATGCCCAATGTGTTGTGCCCAGCTTGTACCACCGTAGACACACATCCCATAAATTGTTAAGCGGGTTCTCCAGAATACAGTAATACCCCATATGTGGTCATAAATTGTCGTTTGGGCACACTGCCAAGAATAGTTGGACCACCATTTGGCTTTTGAAGCGCAAATTTTGCTTGGTATTTTAGTGGTATATTATCTTATAATGTGGGGGCATATGTAAACTGGGCGGAGTACATCAGGGTATATGTAAGCTGGGCAGAGTACATCAGGGTATATGTAAGCTGGGCGGAGTACATCAGGGTATATGTAAGCTGGGCGGATTACATCAGGGTATATGTAAGCTGGGCGGAGTACATCAGGCTATATGTAAGCTGGGCGGAGTACATCAGGGTATATGTAAGCTTGGCAGAGTACATCAGGGTATATGTAAGCTGGGCGGAGTACATCAGGGTATATGTAATATGTGAGGCATACATCAGGGTATATGTATTATGTGTGGAGTACATCAGGGTATATGTAAGCTGGGCGGAGTACATAAGGTCATAATAAGATGATGTAATAATAGGATGATGTAATAATGGGGAGAATGAATAATTCATGGATTGGTGTGGTACACTTTGAACCAATCCTTTATGCACAGGCCGGGTTTATTGGGTATTATACAAAATGTCTGCACTCCACCATTGCCTAATCTTAGACTTCTTCACTAGCCCTATAAGCAGCACAAGGCCCTAATGCTTCCTCATCTCCGCTGAATCGACAGGGTCTACCTGCGGGGTCCAGCAAATGACGATGTCGGGTATTTAGTGAAATTCTACTGGATCTAAAAAATGAGTCTGGGCCGTCATTTAGCATCATTTGAGAGTCATAACGTGTTATTTTTCCGGTGACGGAGCTGTGTGAGGGCGCGTTTTTTGTGAAACGAGCTGTAATTTTTATTGGTTCCATTTTGGGGTACATGCGATTTTTTTCATCACTATTTATTCAATTTTTTGGGAGATGAGGAAACCAAAAAACCGCCATTCTAGCACGGTTTTTTTTTGTTTTTTATTTTCAGTGTTCACCGTGCAGTATAAACAACATGTTAACTTAATTCTGCGGGGCGATACGATTACAGTGACACCAAATTTATATCGTTTTTTTACGTTTCACTACGTTCCCACAACAAAAATACTCTTTTCTAAAAAAAATCATGTTTTAATGTCGCCATTTTCTGAGAGCCATAACTTTTTTATTTTTTAGTTGATATCGCTGCGGGACAGCTTGTTTTATGCGTGACGAACTGTAGTTTCTATTGGTACCATTTTGCGTTACATGCAACTTTTTGATCACTTTTTATTACATTTTTTTTGAGACAAGATGACCAAAAAAATAAAATACTGTCATTGTTTTTTATTAAAAAACATTTGACGGTGTTCACCGTGCGGTAAAAATAATGTGACATTTTTGTAGATCAGGCCGTTTAGAACGCCGCGATACCTATTATGTATAGTTTTTTTTTCAGGTTTTCATTTTTTTTCTAATAATAAAGGAGTTGATCAGGGAAACAAGGCAAGTGTTTTTTTATTTATTTATTTTTCTTTCACATTTTTTTTTACTTTTACACTGACCTGGGGACTTGAAGATCTGGTCTTCTGATCCCCGCTACGATGCACTGCACTACTTATGTAGTGCAGTGGATCGTAACTGTCATTCTTCATTTGACAGTTAGCGTATTAGGTCCTGCCTCGGGCAGGACCTAATAGACTTCCGTACCTGGACAACCAGGAAGCCTAGTAACGGCTTCCTGGTTGCCATAGCAACAATCGGCACCCGCGATCCATCGTGGGTTGAAGGGGTTAAATGGCTGCGATCGGCGGTAACAGCCATCGCAGCCATTGCAGCGGCATGTCAGCTGTGTATAACAGCTGACAGCCGCTGAAGATAAAGCGCGCACAGCTCCTGTGCTCTCTTTATCTCCAGGGCGTGACTGTACGCCCGAATGCGGGAACTCACTTGGAATTTGGATGTACAGTCACGCCCAATCGCGGGAAGGGGTTAAGGGCGGATTTACACGTGTCTGCGTTTTGGGCACGCAAAAAACGCGGCGTTTTGCGTGCGCAAAAGGCACTTAACAGCTCCGTGTGTCAGCCCCGTATAATGCGCGGCTGCGTGATTTTCGCGCAGCCGCCATCATTATGACACTTATTTTCACGCACCCATTGACTTCAACGGGTGCATGATGCGCGAAATACGCACAAAGAACGGACATGTCGTGAGTTACGCAGCAGACTCACGCTGCGCAAAAATCACTTACGGTCTGCACTGCCCTATAGACTAATATAGGTCCGTGCGAGGCACGTGAAAATCACGTGCGTTACATGGACGTATATCACGCTCGTCTGAATAAGCCCTTACTGTGAATCTATGGAATAGCCTACCGCAGGAGCTGGTCACGGCAGGGACAGTAGGGGGCTTTAAAAAAGGGTTTGATCATTTCCTAGAACAAAAAAGTATTAGCTCCTATGTGTAGAAATTTTTTCCCTTCCCTTTTCCCGTCCCTTGCTTGAACTTGATGGACATGTGTCTTTTTTCAGCCGTACTAACTATGTAACATATATATATATTATTGCTGTTTAATTTAAACTGTCCAATAGAGGGGGGCAAGGTACGAGGCACAGCACGGGCCTCTACCTTGCTACGCCCCATAGAGTAAAATCTACACCAGTGATCTCAATTATAATGGACACCATTTCCTGGCATAAATAATACATTAATCAGAGCGCAGTGGCCATGCCCCCTTTCCCCGAAGCCATGCCTTCTTTCCACAAAAGTGGCGAAAGGCCAAAAGTCACAATTTGCACCGCAAGTGTGTGCAATTCCTCTTTAAATTGAGCCTTTTAGGCCCCATGCACACGAACGTACTTTTACGGTCGCAATTGCCCCGAAAATCCACGGGAGAATTGCGGCCCCATTCATTTCTATGGGCCCATGCACCCGACCGTGGTTTCCTCCTTTGTCACATCTATTCGACCCGAATTCCACCCGTATTTACGGACCCGTTTTATCTGCACTAATCGGCAGCCCCTTCCCTCTATCAGTGCTGGAAAGAGAGAAGGGGCAGCCCTTTCAGGCAGAGTTTCCGCAGCGATTGAAAGTAAAAGAAGTTCATACGTACCGTTGTCTTGGTGACGCGTCCTTTTGACATCCAGTCCGACCTCCCTGGATGACGCGGCAGTCCGTGTGACTGCTGCAGCCTGTGATTGGCTGCAGCGGTCACATGGGATGAAACGTCATCCCGGGAGGCCGGACTGGAAGAAGCAGGTAAGTTAACTTTTAAGGGTATGTTCACACTCAGAAAAAATGCCCCTAATACGCCTACAAACATCTGCCATTGCTTTCAATGGGAATTACGATGTTCTGTTCCCACGAGCCTTTATTTTACGCGTCGCTGTCAAAATACGGCGCGTAAAATGATGGCTCGTCAAAAGAAGTGCAGGACACTTCTTAGGACGTTTTTGGAGGAGTTTTTCATTGACTCCATTGAAAAACCGCACCAAAAATGTCGGTGAAAAACGCAAGTTGTTAAAAAAAAAAACGCTGCAGTGGTCACATGGGCTGTAACGTCATCCCAGGATGCCGGACTGGAGGAAGAAGCAGGGAGTTCTGGGTAAGTATGAACGTTTTTGTTTTTTTTTACAGGTTGCTCTATATTGTGATCGGAAGTCACTGTCCAGGGTGCTGAAACAGTTACTGCCGATCGTTTAACTCTTTCAGCACCCTGGACAGTAACTATTTACTGACGTCACCTAGCAACGCTCCCGTAATTACGGGTGCACACACGTAGTCACCCGTAATTACAGGAGCCCCATAGCCTTCTATGGGCCTGCCCGTGCAGTAATTACGGCCTGAAATAGGACATGTTCTATATTTTTCAACAGCCCGGGCACCTTCCCGTAAGCATACGGGGAGGTACCCGTGGCCAATAGAAGTCCCTGGGCCCGTAAAAACATGCCGTAATTACGGCCGTTTTTACGTTCTTGTGCATGGGGCCTCACTGTGGGATATCCTTCGACATACAATGATTGTGACACAATGATTTACTAGAATTATCCTTGTGTGCCATCTAGTGGTATACTTGCTTTAAGAACACACTTACCCATCAGTGACCGTGTAGTACTTGACTTATCCTTGTGCACCCTCTAGTGGTATGTAAACGTGTTTATTTTATATTTCCATGTTTAGTGCAGAGAGGGTTGTACTAGACTTTTCAAATAAATGAATTATTAACCCCTAGGCGCACAAGGATGCAACTGTACGTCCTTGCGGGAAGTTACTTCGCGCATCAGGACGTACAGTTATTGAGGCGTTTCCGATACACACAAAGTGACAGTGTGCACCGGGAGAGCGGCTGTCCCCGAAGCCAACACTCCCCAGTCAGTGGCAATGGACCCGTAAAAGCGGTCCAATGCCAGCGATCGATGTGATCAGTGGAGCTGTACAGATCCACTGATCACATTGTTTCTACCGTAAAAGTTTTAAAAACCGTTCACGGGACTTGTAGCCAAGTCCGGGAACAGTTCCTATGGTCCCCACCCTGCCTCATATGACCGGCAACAGACCAATAGCAGCGGTCCATTTTCGGCGATTGCAGTGATAGGTGGGTCTGTTCAGACCCACCAATCAGTAGGTTTTCACCCAGGGAGGGTGAAAAATAACGGATACAGGCACTGATCTCTTAGTAGGTGAAGAGAAGCTGTAGAGATCAGAGCCTGTGCCGTTTTGTGTGCCCCTCACAAGTGAAAAACAGCATTAACTCCTCATATCCAGCTCCCTGTTCCCAGTGTGTGACCCCACCACCTCCCACTGTATAAGGGGGATTTTTTTCCCCCCATAATTCACTAAAAATAATTTTATTTAGTTAAAGAGGCTCTGTCACCAGATTTTGCAACCCCTATCTGCTATTGCAGCAGATAGGCGCTGCAATGTAGATTACAGTAACGTTTTTATTTTAAAAAAACGAGCATTTTTGGCCAAGTTATGACCATTTTTGTAATTATGCAAATGAGGCTTGCAAAAGTCCAAGTGGGTGTGTTTAAAAGTAAAAGTCCAAGTGGGCGTGTATTAGGTGCGTACATCGGGGCGTTTTTAATACTTTTACTAGCTGGGCGCTGTGAAGAGAAGTAACATCCTCTTCTCTTCAGAACGCCCAGCTTCTGACAGTGCAGATCTGTGACGTCACTCACAGGTCCTGCATCGTGACGGCCACATCGGCAGCAGAGGCTACAGTTGATTCTGCAGCAGCATCAGCGTTTGCAGGTAAGATCGACTTACCTGCAAACGCTGATGCTGCTGCAGAATCAACTGTAGCCTCTGGTGCCGATGTGGCCGTCACGATGCAGGACCTGTGAGTGACGTCACAGATCTGCACTGCCAGAAGCTGGGCGTTCTGAAGAGAAGAGGATGTTACTTCTCTTCAGAGCACCCAGCTAGTGAAAGTATTAAAAACGCCCCGATGTACGCACATAATACACACCCACTTGGACTTTTACTTTTAAACACACCCACTTGGACTTTTGCAAGCCTCATTTGCATAACTACAAAAATGGTCATAACTTGGCCAAAAATGCTCGTTTTTTTAAAATAAAAACGTTACTGTAATCTACATTGCAGCGCCTATCTGCTGCAATAGCAGATAGGGGTTGCAAAATCTGGTGACAGAGCCTCTTTAAGTAGTGGTCCGGCTATCCCATCGGTTCTACACTGGGTTTCTAAAGTCGGACAAATAGCTAGATTAGAAGATTTATCTCATTGGGAATAGCGCACGCACCATAACTTCATTCAGCTTTGGAAAGACTGGATAACTCAGAAACCTCATATATACAGTTCTCTAAGTAACAGACACACACACATTATATATATATATATATATACACGTGTGTGTGTGTGTGTGTGTGTGTGTGTGTGTGTGTGTGTGTGTGTGTGTGTGTGTGTGTGTGTGTGTATATATATGTACACACACACACATATATCTGTGTGAGATATATATATATACACACACACACACATACACATATATACACGCACATACATATATATATATGTGTATGTGCGTGTATATATGTGTATGCGTGTGTATATATATATATATATATATATATATATATATTACACATACATATATGAATCACACACGTGTGTGTGTGTGTGTGTGTGTGTGTGTGTGTGTATATATATATACACACACACACACACACATACACACGTGTGTGCGTGTATATGTGTGCGCGTGTGCTATATATTTATAGTGTGTGCGCTATATATATATATATATAGCGTGTGCGTATATATACGTGCACACACACGTGTGTATATGTGTGCGTGTATATATACACGCACACACTATATATATAATATATATATATATATATATATATATATATATATTTATATATAGCGCGCGCGCGCGTGTCTGTATATGTGCGTGCGTATATATGTGCGTGTGTGTATATATGTGCGTGTGTGTATATACACACACACACCCCCGTTCAAAAGTTTAGGGTCACTTAGAAAGGTCCTTAGTTTTGAAAGAAAAGCACAGTTTTTTTCAATGAAGATAACATTAAATTAATCAGAAATACACTCTATACATTGTTAATGTGCTAAATGACTATTCTAGCTGCAAACGTCTGGTTTTTAATGCAATATCTACATAGGTGTATAGAGGCCCATTTCCAGCAACCATCACTCCAGTGTTCTAATGGTACATTGTGTTTGCTAACTGTGTTAGAAGGCTAATGGATGATTAGAAAACACTTGAAAACCCTTGTGCAATTATGTTAGCACCGCTGTAAACAGTTTTGCTGTTTAGAGGAGCTATAAAACGGACCTTCTTTTGAGCTAGTTGAGAATCTGGAGCATTACATTTGTGGGTTCGATTAAACTCTCAAAATGGCTAGAAAAAGAGAGCTTTCATGTGAAACTCGACAGTCTATTCTTGTTCTTAGAAATTAAGGCTATTCCATGCGAGAAATTGCCAAGAAACGGAAGATTTCCTACAACGGTGTGTACTACTCCCTTCAGAGGACAGCACAAACAGGCTCTAACCAGAGTAGTAAGAGTAGTGGGAGGCCCCGCTGCACAACTGAGCAACAAGACAAGTACATTAGAGTCTCTAGTTTGAGAAATAGATGACTCACAGGTCCTCAACTGGCAGCTTCATTAAATAGTATCCGCAAAACGCCAGTGTCAACGTCTACAGTGAAGAGGCGACTCCGGGATGCTGGCCTTCAAAAGGAGTGTCGATTTGTACTGTTGAACATAAATGCGCCTTGTTCGCTGATATATTAAGGTTTATTACATCACCACTTACTACATTGCCAAACCTATTTCATATTCTTGCTACTTTTGGGAAACTGTCAGGACTACGTGTTAATCATCAAAAATCCTCTCCCAGGCAGAGTAGTCAAACTATTGAAGTTCAACTTTGATTTCCAATGGGCATCCCAGAAATGAACTTATTTGGGAATCAAGATCACTTCCTCGGTAGATACTTTATATAATGCAAATTTTACCCCTTTATTTAAGAAGTTGGAGATGGATCTTATGGCTTGGTCACATTCTCTCTCCTGGTTTGGTCGTATCTCCTCTGTCAAGAGGACACTATTACCCAGAATTCTGTATTTGTTTCGGACTATACATATTAGAATACCTTCATTGGATTTGAAGTGCTTCCAATGTGCCCTTCTGAAGTTTATCTAGGGTGATAGAGGTCCCGGTATTGCAAGGTCGAATACGTATACCCTGAAAAACGTCGGTGGGTTAGGAGTTCCAAATTTGGTTAATTACTACTATAATGCGGCTCGCTTAGCTCAGACAACTGATATTTTCTCTAGAACATATTGTCCTCAATGGGTGAAACTAGAAGCATGTGCATGCTATCCGATTCTTATTGAAACTGTTCTTTGGCTTCATCCTCATCTTCAGCCCACCATTCCGGCTCCAATATTGTCTCAATCATTGTGTTTGTGGGATGCGCTGGCCAAGAGGTTCCGACAAAGATCCCCTCACGTCCCGCTTGCTACTATATGTTGTAATCCTGATTTTCCCCTTGGTCTACGTCTGGCCTTTTAAGGACATTAGAACCTTAGATTTTTTTCCATTCCCTGCCGATGGGACCTTAGAGTCCCATTCCCTGCCAATCTCCGAAATATTCCGCTGCTGACAGATTCATCATTTCCTGACCTCCTGGAAATCTGATTATGATCACATTTCCACTCTATGGCACCATGCACACGACCGTAAAATCGCCCGTAATTATGGACCCATTAATTTCCATGGCCGACGTACACATTCCCATATATATTTACGGCAAGGTGTCAGTGCTGTAGAATCTCGGCAAAAAAAAGAAATAGGCAATTTCCTATTTTTTTATTTTACGGACCGTGCTCCCATACTTTATAATGGAAGCACGGCCCGTAAATACTGCCGGCTTTGCGGCCGTTATTACGGGTCGTAATTACAGGCACGGACGTGTGCATGGAGCCTTGCAATTTTTGAGCGTCTGTTGGATACCTACCTCCATAGAGAAAATCTCCATTATATTCAGAGCTGTTTTCTCCACCAGGAAAATGATCATATATGACGAAGTGGGAATAGGAGGTTGGCAGGGAGTTGGAATTAAGACAATGGCAAGACATAGTTAGTACGGTTGAAAAAAGACACATGTCGATCAAGTTCAACCAAGGGATGGGTACATTTTCCATTAATACCTCCTTAGTGGAAGCTGGTTATAAAGTACTCATTAGATGGTACATGGTGACTTCCAGGCTAGCTTGTATGTATCCTGATGTTGACAGTTTTAGAAAATGTGGTAATACAGGAACGGTGTTTCATATTTGGTGGGGATGTCCCATGTTAAAAGAGTTCTCCCGGGTATCGCGATGCCATATATGTGGAAGTAAACAGCTGTTTGGGGATGCTGTAGGGTTCAGAGGGGAGGGATCACCATTTGGACTTTGGAGTGTGGATTTGCTTGGTAGTAGTTTTGTTTAGTTTATAATGCGGGGGTATAGTCAGGTGGTATAATAATTGGGTTAAAAAAAAAAAAAACTGTAAAATAATCCATAGATGTGTGTGTGTTACAATCCTTTCTGCACAGGCCAGTGTCTTTCTGATAAATGTCCTTCCCTATCCCCCTTTTGGTCCACACCCTGCACCTTTGCAGTTTGGGGATTTTTGCTGGGAAGTGTTTTCCTGGTATAACACGGGCACCGTCGCTACCAGCAGATATGTTTGGGCCCTCCCCTTCCTGGTTCCCCGATTTTAGGGCCTTGATAAATCGCATCTTGAAGAAATGTTCCCCTCGGGCCTGCACAACTGCATATTTTTTATTTCCTGACTTATGGAAGCCTTAACTAATTTTATTTTTTCATAGACGTAGTGGTACGAGATCGGTTTTTAGCTGTAGCTATCATGGTTACCATTTTGGGGTAAATGCGACTTTTTGATCACTTTTTATCCTATTTTTTGGGAAGCAAGGTGAATTGTTTTTTTTTTGTTTTTCTTTATAAAGTGTTCACCATGCGTTACGAACTACATGTTAACTTTGTTCTGCGGGTCAGTGTGATTCCGGCAATACCTAATTTATAGCACTTTATGTTTTACAACTTTTTCCAAATAAAATTACTTTTGTAAAAAGAATGTATTTTTTGTCGCCAAGTTGTCAGAACCAGAACGTTTTAATTTTTTCAACAACGGGGCTGTATGTGGGCTTGTTTATGGTGAGATGAGCTATGGTTTATATAGGTACCATTTTTGGATATAGGCTACTTTTTTTTTTATCACATTTTATTCCAATATTTGTAGGACCAAACTACTAAAATTCTGGTATAGTTTTTTTACGATTCTTTTTTACACTGTTCACCGCGTGGAATAAATAACATTTTTATAGCTCAGGTCGGTATGGTTGCGGCGATACCAAATATGTATGGTTTGTTTTTGTTTTTTCAATAATAAAAAGGACTTGATAAGGGAAAAGGGAGATTGTGTTTTATTTTATTACTTGAAACTTTTATTATATGTTTTAAAACTTTTTTTTTTTTTTTTACACGTCCCACTAGGGAACTTGAAGGTCCAACTGTCTGTCTGTTTTGTTTGTTTTTTCTAATACATTGCACTACAGAAGTAGTGCAATGTATTAGATCTGTCAGTCATTCACTGAAAGCAAGCCAATTAGGCTTCGCCTCCTGGCGGGGCCTGATCGGCTTCCGTATCGGCAGAGCAGGAGGCCATCGTTAGGTCTCCTGTTGCAATAGAAGCAGTAGGCAACAGTTGCTAGCAACCTCTAAGATGAAGCTAGCTCCTGTTCCTGCCGTTACAGATGGATGTCAGCTGTAACATACAGCTGACATCCACCACTGATGACGCCAGCTCAGCACCAGATCTTGCCGTAGCCTGGAAGGCTTCCATGCTACGCAGACCGGGAGGCCTCCGGTTTGCCATTGCAGCCACCGGAACCCGGGGAATTTCATTGCTGGGTGCCGATGAGCTGCAAACAAATTAAATGCAGCGATCACTTTTGACTGCTGCATTTAAGGAGTTAATGATGGGGAAGCCTTAAATCTTTTTCTAAGTCACGCCCAGTTACCTCACCAAGACATCAGCAGCAACCGGAGGACAGTTCAGGTGCTCGATGTGGGACTATGTAGAATATCAATTAAGTAGAAGCGACACCTTACATGCCCCGGAGCTGCACGTTACGCCTTTAGCGGATGTATAAATCGTATAGTGGAGAGGTCCTGGATCACCGATAGCATAGATCCCAACCGTCCTGGATCCGGTGGGACAGTCCCGGTTTTTCACCGCTGTCCCACCGTTGGACGGTCTGAACAATCTCCTGCCCTGCCCCAGACCCTCCCTGTTCCCACACGCCCCCCCAGCAAGGATGCTGCCTGTGCTCAGCGTGACCACGTCACTGTGACATTCGAGGGAGCATTGCAGAGCAAAAGAAGCCACAGGACAGTGTGTAGAGAGTTTAAACAATTTAGTGGCTGGGAACAGTGGCATTTCTAAAATCATAAAATAAACATTATTTTATGAATTCAGAAACACATTCTTTTTGCGCCAACCCCCCCGCACCCAACCCCTTGTGCGACTGCTGTAAGTGGGAGAATAGGAAGTGTGGTAATATAAAAGAAAACATTTCTCCATTAAACATCTATCTATCGAATGTGGGGCTGCAGAGCTCGAGTAGCCACTCATCTTTTTTTCCTGCATTACATCACTCCTGACTTTGGGCTTAGTTTACACTGCACATCTATTATACAGCTTGTATTACTCCCACCTTAGAGAGTCCCTTTAGGCCAGAATCAGTGTATTGATGCAGTTTTTGACCCAGTTGTTTTTAGCCAAAGCTAGAAGTGGATCCAAATACATAGCTCCCAACCATCCCGTCCCCGGCGGGATAGTCCCAGATATTCACCACTGTCCAGTTTGGTCTGAAAAATGCCCTGCCGTGCCCCGGACCCTGCCGGTTACCAGGCAAGAGCCCCCCATCCTGTTATCCCTGACCTTTGAGTTGCCTGTGCTTAGCGTGACCACGTCACTGACTCTCTGCGCAACACAGCAGCAGTCTACCTGGAGTGAGGGAGCAGGGTAACAGAAACCACGAGACAGTGAGTAGAGTTTAAACAATTTAGTGCTTAGTGTTTCTAAAACCATAAAATAAATGACATTGTCTCCAGGCACATTATTTTTAAATAAAAATACCCAGGTGGATGCCCGATATGGAGTTAAAGGGGTTTTCCAGTCCCTAAAAATTGATGGTCCATTCTCAGTATAGGCCATCAATTGCTGGATGGGTTGGGGACCGACCCCCGAGACTTCCAGCTGATCATGTTTTAAAGAGGGTGCAGCGCTTGTATGAGCGCTGCGGCCCCTTCATTTCTACTTGCTCACTGTGAATTGACACGGATGTAGCTGCGATTTACTGGTATTGCAGCCTTCTTCTCCCATTCACTTCAATGGGAGAAGTCTGCAATACTGTGAATCACCGCTAGAAATTAAGGGGAAGCAGCGCTGCACCCCCTCCAAAACATCTGATCGTGGGGGTCCCGGGAGTCAGACCCCGACCAATCAGCTTTTAGGGACTGGAAAAATCCCTTTAGGGCCTGTTCACATCAGTCGACTACTGGTCAAAACAACGGAACCCTGTCACAATGGTGACCAATGGACCATTAACAAAGTTTCCGTCACCATTGAGATCAGCTAAGGTTTCAGTTTGCCTTTCCCTTGAGGGATTAACCGGACGAATAGCTCAGATGGAACCCCTTAACAGAAGGGAAACGCTGATGTGAACAGGCCCTAAAGGGGTTTTCCCACAACCACATGTATCCCCTATCCACAGGATACTGGATACATGTGATCGCTGGGGTCTGACCACTGAGACCCCCAGTGTTGAGAACGGACCACTGAAATTCCCCGAAGTGGTCCATGAGAAAAACGCTGGTGCACTTGCTCGACCATTGCTCCATTCATTTTTATGGAGCTGCCGGAGACAGCGGTCCCATAGAAATTAATGGAGCGCTGGCCACTTCAGGGGAATGTCAGGCCCCAGTTCTCATTTCTGGTGTTACCAGTGGTCGAACCACCAGCGATCACACGTGTATCCCCGATCCTGTGGATAGGCGATACATTTGTTTGTGGAAAAAACCCTTTAATTTGTAATATATGATGTTTCAGAAGTTCATTGATGTCTAGTTTATATTGTGGCGCAGGGGAGAAGACAGAAGACTGCTGGAGGGGAGTAGAAGTTTTTTTTAATATTACTAACTTTATTTTTTTGTTTTGCAGGTTCCGCTGGACCGTTTGGACTAAGTCGTAGATTCGCTGGACTATTTAAAGATTTAAGTTTTTTGTTTTTTTAAATAAAATGGTGAAAGAGGGTTGTGTGGGGGAGTTTATTTCAATAGAAAAATATTTTCTTATGTCTGTTTTTTTTTTTTTAATACTTTATTAGCACCTTAGTAATGGCAGTTTTCTGATTGACAGCATCCATTACTAAGGAGGGGATAAAAGTTAGCCAGTGCAGAGGCTAACACTAACCCACATTATTACCCCGGTACCCACTGCCACCAGGGGTGCCGGGAAGAGACGAGTACGATCCAGTACCCGCCCATATGTAGGGATTGTCGGGTACTGGGGCGGCCGCAGGTTGGCATTATTAGGCTGTAATGCTAGCCTGCTGCTGTGTTGTATCTGGCTGGTTATAAAGATGAGGAGGGAGGGGGGCCACGTCGTTTTTTTAATTTAAACAAAAAAAAAATAAGAATAATAATTGAAGAAACCGACATGGGGGCACTCCCACTTTTTTCCTAACCAGTCAGATACAATAAAGTAGCAGCAGGCTATCATTACCAGGGTGGGAAGGGCCATGTTTTTTGGCCCTTCCCAGCCTAATACCAGCCTGCGGCCGCCCCAATTACCACCAATCGCTAGAGATGGTCGGGTACTGGATCGCACCCGACTCTTCCCGATACCCCTGGTGGCGGTGGGTACCAGGGTAATAATGTGGGTTAGGGCTAGCCTTTTTACTGGCCTTAGTAATGGACGTCGTCAAACAAAACTGCCATTACTAAGAAAATATTTTTTTATTGAAATAAAAATTGCCACAAATTCCTTTGACCATTTTATTTAAAAAAAAACATACATCATCGCAGTAGTCCACCAAATCTATGACGTAGTCCTAACGGTCCAGCAGAACCTGCAAAACAAAACAAAAAAAGTTTGTAGTATGAAAAATAAAAATACTTATACTCACCTACAGCGACTTCTGTCTTCTCTCCTGCATATAACTCTGCTACCTGTCAACTGAAAAGTCATCCACCTCAGGGAAAAATATGTTTCCCCATCATGTCTGATGCCCAGGTGTTTCTTTGTGGTAATACGCTGACAGGTAGCAGATGGGAAGTTATTTCCCGCTCATGTCTAATTACTAGTTGATGCATTCAATGTCCTTCTCCATGGGGAAACATTTTTCCCTCTGGCGCATGATTTTTACATTGACAGGTAGCAGAGTTACACAACAGGAAAAAAAATTCCACATCATGTAACTCTGAAACCTGCCAACTGAAAAGTCATCCACCACAGGGTCTCCCTCTTGACTTTCATCATTCTCAACCTTTTGGTGTGATCTGTAGCTTCTGCTGTCGTGATCACGTCCTATCATTGTAGAGTCACTCAAAACATGGCGCTGCACTGGGCTAGACAATTTGAAGACACCCCCTCCTGGGCTTGTAGACTTTTTTTTTTTTAAGTCTAGAGATCTGCAGTGAGAATATGCTCTTGTTATTTGAAGGAGGAGCTGGGCATGATTTTATGTGCTTGTGCGGGATATCGGATGTGGTTAGTGGGCGTGGCTTAAAATATGGCTATTGAGCACTGCATCTGAGGGGTTAAATGGGTGAGCGATACGGATATCGATCTCGCCTGTTAGAGCAGGGAAGCCCCCATCTACCTCTGGTAGCTGAGAACAGGGAGATTTAAAAGCTCCCTGCTCTGTTTATTTATTCCGATTCAGCGCCGTAAAAAAGCTATTGCATCGGAATAAGGCCCGTTAGTGGCCGCCTAAAAAACACTATGGGGCGGTCACTAACGGGTTAAGGCTGCATTATTACATCACCAATGTGGCAACAGCTAACGGTTTGTTGACTCCGCCTACTTGTGCTGGCTCCACCCACAACATGGTGCCACGTGTAGATATTTTTCCAGGGCCACTTTAACCCCTTAATGACCGGGCCTGAAAAGACCTTAAAGAGGCTCTGTCACCAGATTTTGCAACCCCTATCTGCTATTGCAGCAGATCGGCGCTGCAATGTAGATTACAGTAACGTTTTTATTTTTAAAAAACGAGCATTTTTGGCCAAGTTATGACCATTTTTGTAGTTATGCAAATGAGGCTTGCAAAAGTCCAAGTGGGTGTGTTTAAAAGTAAAAGTCCAAGTGGGCGTGTATTATGTGCGTACATCGGGGCGTTTTTAATACTTTCACTAGCTGGGCGCTCTGAAGAGAAGTAACATCCTCTTCTCTTCAGAACGCCCAGCTTGTGACAGTGCAGATCTGTGACGTCACTCACAGGTCCTGCATCGTGACGGCCACATCGGCACCAGAGGCTACAGTTGATTCTGCAGCAGCATCAGCGTTTGCAGGTAAGATCGACTTACCTGCAAACGCTGATGCTGCTGCAGAATCAACTGTAGCCTCTGGTGCCGATGTGGCCGTCACGATGCAGGACCTGTGAGTGACGTCACAGATCTGCACTGTCACAAGCTGGGCGTTCTGAAGAGAAGAGGATGTTACTTCTCTTCAGAGCGCCCGCCCAGCTAGTAAAAGTATTAAAAACGCCCCGATGTACGCACATAATACACGCCCACTTGGACTTTTGCAAGCCTCATTTGCATAACTACAAAAATGGTCATAACTTGGCCAAAAATGCTCGTTTTTTAAAAATAAAAACGTTACTGTAATCTACATTGCAGCGCCTATCTGCTGCAATAGCAGATAGGGGTTGCAAAATCTGGTGAGAGCCTCTTTAATGAGCAGCTGAATTTTTCTGTTTTTGCCTCTGCTTTTTTTTTTTACGGCGTGAATATAGGATAAATGGTGAATAAAGAGTCTCATCACATACCCCTCCATCTGCAGCCAACCGAGGGGTAATTAGTAGCTTTTTATTACATTTTAAACAAAAAAACTTTTTTTTTCTGATTTGCCATTTGTTGTGGGTTTTACCTCCTATTGAATTCAATGAGAAAAAAGCCGTAACAGACGAAGAGCAGCGATTCCGCGGGATGAATGGACATGCTGCAAATTTTTTAAATAAAAAACCACGCACTGCAGGACTAGTTTTCGCTGTGTATTTTTCTGCAGCTTGTGCAGGAGATTTGTTTAATTCTCATCCAGTTTGCTGCTGCTGTAAATGCTGCAGAACGTCACAGAATTCGGTTGTGGAAATTATGCAGAATTTACGCACATGGGAACCGTGTCCAGCGCAGTGGCGATACTCCGGCCGGTCGCGTACTACATTTATTTCCCACAGATACCCTACTATTAGTCACTACAAGCATTACGATACAAGGCAATCTTCCTAAGTGTTCGAGAAATACGCCGTTTTCTTCCTCAGGGGACGTCAGGTTTATTATGAGTGATCTACTAGGCAGATATACATCCACATTACCGGTAGGATTTATATTTGGAGTTTGGCGCCAGGGTCTCAATTTAAAAGCACAAAATTAGTCGATTACATTCCTGAACCAGAGATTATTTGCGGCACAGTGTCGCCTGCAACCATCACTTCTGCCAAAACTTCCCCCGCCCCAAAACTAGCGGACGCCTCCAGCTGAGAATCACTGCTCTACAAAAATATACTGTGACAGGCTCTCAGCTGTGTGAGCAAGACTAGGTCAGGACATTCTCATTCACTGACAAAAAGCAGAGATCTTGTAACAAAGTCAATTAGAAAGCGGCGGAAAAAGATACAATGACGAAGCTCTATTTACATAGGACTGCACCTCTCCTATACGTAGGATACATATTTCCAGTTAATAGGATTGAAGTAACCTAACCCGACCGGTAACGTCAAATTGCGGTTGCAGACACTACGTGTAAGTTATCCGATAGTCATGTGACCTGCCCTGAAATCAGTGAAATAGTAGCTTGTGAACGGCGACCATCAGTGACGTCCTATCACAACGATTTATTGTAGAATTAATTTTCCCGTTACCGTCCTGACCATATATCTACATACAAAGAACATGCAGATAATAACCAGGATGCTCGTCTAATAGCCGTCAATATCGCTCCCTATAAACTCAGCATTACACCTTCAGAAATCAGAGCTGCATCCATTGAGATTTTACTCACGCACCGAGGAGAAGAGGACGACAAAAGGTGGCAGGACCACGAGCAGCCAGCGCGGCGATCCCATGGGCTACGCAGTTGGCGACCGTACCCGGCTTGGAGCTGAATATTGTGGCTCGCCATCAGTCAGCCGCATCTCACTGTTGCAGACAGATCCCACTCCGCTTGAAGGTCAATAAACCTTATGAAGACAACGGATTAGGTCGCAGCGAGGAATAAACTTTGCAATAACCTCCTTTTGCCTCGTGGTTTTTGGGGATTTGTGGACTTTTCCACTGATTTACGTTCTGCACAGGTGCAGCGGTCACTGCCCGAAACACGCGCTGAATAACCGACCAAACTCCTAAACTTCAGTAACAAAGCCCACAGGACATGAACTCTCCCCACAAAACACCCCTCTCCCACCCCCAGTTCTCCTCCATATACAGCAGACGTGTGGCAGAACAGAAAACAAACATGACCAATGTATGGCTAGAATAACAAATTATAGCCAGTGTTATACTCCGGAGCTGCACTCACTATTGTCCTGGTGGAGTCACTGTGTACATACATTACATATCCTCTACTGATCCTGAGTTACATCCTGTATTATACTCCACCAGCAGAATAGTGAGTGCAGCTCTGGAGTCACTGTGTACATACATTACTTATCCTCTACAGATTCTGAATGGTTTAGATTCTACTCCACCAGCAGAATAGTGAGTGCAGCTCTGGAGTAGAATATAGGATGTAACTCAGGATCAGTACAGGATAAGTAATGTAATGTAATTGTTTTCGCGTACTGTTTTCTCTCCCTGACAGCCTGCCAAGAGGGAGAAGTTACGGGGGGGCGGACAGAGGTGCCGCGGGAATAGAAAAGCCTGAGAGGAAGGGGAGCACTGCAGAACAGCCCTATCAAAACAGCTGATCGCAGCTCATGGGCGCCCTGTAGTGTGGTAAAACAGTCGTCCGTAGTTCCCCCGTCTCTGCCCCCCACGTGGCACAATCCCCACCCCCCCCCCCTCTCCTGGCAGGCTGTCGGAGGGAAAACAAATGAAAACACACACCACCTCACATCTGTCTATCTAGGGGCATAGCAAGGGGGGGCAGACAGGGCTACAACTATGATGTAGGGAAGGGGGGGTGCTGAAAGGCAGCCGTATCAAAACAGATGATCGCTGCTGATAGGCGCCCTGTATCCTGGGCGGCTGCAGGGCGCCCTTGAGCTGCGATTTGCCGTTTTGATACGGCTGCTCTGCTGTGAATGAAAAAAAAAAAAAACCCAGGACATTTTTTTTACAATACGTAGTTTTGGCTAAAAATTTCTTATTTTCACAAAGCATAAAGTATCCCATTTTGTTGGCCAGTTTGTCCCGAGTGTGGCAATACCTCATTTGTGGTGATAAACTGCCGTTTGGGCCCATGGGAGGGTTCAGAAGGGAAGGAGTGCTATGCGTTCTTTGGAGTCCAGATTTTGCTGGATTGGTTTTCGGGTGCTATGTCGCATAGGGTCTGTCTTACAGGGGTTGTCTAATCAAAGACAATCCCTTGCACATTGGAGATCTGCTAAACACAGCAGATTTTGCCTGGGGAACCAGCCTGAAATGTAGTATTAACCCCTTAACCCAAAATATGTACATGTATGTCATTGGCGGGATGTAGTTTGTTATTGAAAAGCTTTGATCCCGTCCAATTAACCCCTAAAACACAGCAATTTTTTTTTAAGCCAAGACCTGGAGTGGATCATAAGGGAGATAAAGTATAAAATGCAGATACTACTTCTCCTCTTATTTGAATCCTCTCTGTGAATGCATTCCAAAACTGTGCAAACCTACAGAGCCAAAGTATTTGAGCTGCTCCAATAAGCTGATTTTCACTTTCGAACTCTTCCATCCCTCCCAACTTTCAAGTATTGCAAAGAGGGCCAACCGATGTCCATGTATCCTGATCCCATAGTGCCTCTCACACAGGATAATGCCCAATAGAAGCCCACGCAAGTATAATGCCCACTAGCCGTCACCATACAGTAGAATACATGCTGCGACACCATTGTTCTGCAATACAAAACCCTTTAACAATGTATGCCGGGTGTTAAACGTTCTTTCGGACTCATTAAATAGTTGATATTGACCGTGTTTCCTTCAATATTGTTGATCAGTATTCAATAGGAGGAATACAGAACTTATACAAAAAATGGTCAGTTTATTTAGATATAGTAATACCATAGCAGAGATACATACATAGACACAGAACTATGTATGGAATTTAATATCGCAGCATGTCAATTTATGCTGCGTTTTAGTTGATTTTCCATTGCGGGTTTTTCCCATTGAATTCAATGGGGATGCAAAACCCGCAAAAGAAAGCACAGTGTTGCGTATTTGCTACGTTTACGCAAAAAAAGCACAAAGCAGGAAAAAAACAAAAACAAACAAACATACTTACTCGGAATGCCCACCTTCATGCAGTCCGACCTCCTGGGATGACGTAGCCCATGTGACCGCTGCAGCCAATCAGAGGCTGCAGTGTCACATGGCTTGAAACTTCATTCAGGGAGGCTGGAGCAGTTGTCAGAGGAGGGAGTGGGTAAGTATGGGCTCCCTAATTACGCAGGGGAATTTTTGTCAAAAAACTTGCACCACAATGTGGTGCGATTTCTCGGACGGAATGTCCTGCAGGTACCAAGTCAGATACGTTGTGTGCTTTTTACGCAGCGTATCCATCCCGTGGGAACCTGGCTTTACAGTAACAGAAAAGTGAATGAGAAATAGTAAAATATCATGCCCACGCTGCTGAAAAAAAACGAAACAAAAGTCGTGCGGAAAGTGGCGGGATTTTTTTTTTCAGTAGTAGTATCTCAATTGTATTACTTTAATTGTTTTTTTAATTCAACCTGAGTTGTGCCCATCTCATCTTTACTATCCCACTCGTGTGATCACTTATAAAAAAAAAAATTTTTACTTATGCTCTTCATTATCACTTAGGCCTCATGCACACGGGCGTAATTTTTTTTTGTTTTTGGAAATACTTTATTTAACCTTTTTTCAAAGCAAAAATATAATTACATAAGAAAAAAGGGGGGGGGGTAATACAGAAATAAAAAGGGAGAACCCGAACAGGCAGGGACAAAGGGATAAAACAAACATAAGGAAAGGAAGAAGGGCATGCTATGTACATGGGCACTATCTACATGGACACGGCCACTATCTACAAGGGCACTGTCATTAAAGAGGCTCTGTCACCAGATTCTCAAATCCCTATCTCCTATTGCATGTGATCGGCGCTGCAATGTAGATAACAGTAACGAGTGTGAGATTCCAGCAAGCCACGCGTTATCTCGCGAGATTACGGAGGTAAACGAGATTTTGTTTCCCTTGCTGGAAATCTCAAAGAAAAGAGTCAGAAGTGTCAGGATTCTGAATACACATGACGTCCAGGCTGGATGATCATGTGTATTCATTATCAGGACACTTGATTAACGTTAATCTCTGTTTATGTGGCTGCACATCGCTGCTGTGTAAATGAATGGAGAGGAGTGTATGACGCTGACTGGTCAGCATCATACACGTAAACACGTCCAGTTAAAAAAAAACACAATACAGGCCCAGTTGGACATAACGAAAAAAAAAACGCCCAGTTGTCCATTTCAAAGCTCATTTGCATATATATAAAATAGCTCATTACTTGGCCAAAAATGAACGTTTAAAAAAAAAACAAAAAAACACGTTACTGTAATTTACATTGCAGCGACGATCACATGCAATAGGTGATAGGGATTTGAGAATCTGGTGACAGAGCCTCTTTAACCCCTTCCCGCTCCTGGACATACTATTAGGTCATGGCAGCTGTATCGTTCGCGCTCCATGACCTAATAGTACGTCCTGCAATTAGAACAGCGGTGCTCGCGCCCGGCGCATTAATGCGCTGTGATAGCTGCTGTTTCTGACAGCAGGCTATCACGGCATAATGGGCCGGGACCATTTACTATAGTCCCGCCTCGCCGATCGCCGCTATTGGCTAGTCAGTGAGTAACTAGCCAATAGCAGCGATCGGTCTCTTCACTTCCTCTCTCTGACCTCACATCCTGCTGCAACCGCCCTGAACGCCCTGTTGGAGTTAGCGAGGCGTTGAGAGCGGTTGTGAGCAGAGAGTCAGAAGAGAAAAGAAGTTAAAAAAGCGAAAAAGAGTTTCTAAAACAACGTTTTTTTTGCTTCCCACCACCCCATCCACTACCCACTCCTGTTCCCTTCCTCTTTGAGTTCCACCCACGTTTTTTGGTCAGTGATCTCCTATCACTGACCACTTTTCAGTCTTCAGGACCAAATTTCTTGGTCCCTGGGGATTTTTTTTTCTATATAAAAAAACATAAAACAAAAAAAAAATATAAAAAGAAAAAAAAGAAACAAAAAAAAATAGTTAGTTTAGCCAATTTAACTTGTTAGTTTAGTATTAGGGTTAGTTAGCGTCAGGGAATCGTCAAAAAGCGTAGTTAGGTATAGTGCCAGGGAATTTAGTGTCAGGAATCGGTCACCGTAGATAGGCTTAGCGTTAGGGATCCATCACCGTAGTTAGGTTTAGCGTCAGGGAAGCTCGGAATAATCTAGATAGGTTTAGTGTCAGGGAATAGTCGCCGTAGTTAGGTTTAGCGTTAGGGAAGTCCACATAAAATTTAGTTAGGTTTAGTGTCAGGGAAGTCCACTTGCTCTCTAAAAACAAAAACACGCATTTGTGCTATCCTATTGCTCCCAGTTAGGGATTTATTTTTTTGCTGTATATAAATTTTGTCTTAGCACAACAAGCATGTCCCAACGGACATTTACTGCTGAAGAGGCGTATGCATTTCTGGCCTCCGACACAGACTCGTCAGATGGTGATACACTATTTTATTTGTCTACCTCCTCATCCAGCGATGAAGAGGAGGGACCCCCTAGGAGACGCCCCAGGACCACCACCTTAGTAGAAATCCCTGAGAGAAGTGACCCCACAACAAGTGATACCCCTGAGCGAAGTGACCCCATTTGGACGCCCACACCAGACCATTATGAACCCCAAATCCCTGAGTACACGGGCAGCCCAGGGATCAAAATTAACACGGCAGGGTTCAGTGAGATGGACTTTTTCAAGTACTTCTTCACTGATGACTTTATAGAGCTAATGGTCTCCCAGACTAATTTATATGCCCAACAGTATATCACCAAGAACCCCAACTCATTTTATGCCCAATCCCAGAGGTGGACTCCTGTAGACGCAGCAGAGTTGGGCAAGTTCTGGGGACTGCTCTTGAACATGGGGCTTCTGAAAAAGCCATCCATTAGGACCTACTGGAGCATGGACATCTTATACCACTCCCTGATGTACCGTATGGCCATGTCCACGATGCGTTATGAGGCAATACTTCGCTTCCTACATTATGCCGATAATGAGCAGTGCCCACCCCGAGATGACCCCAGTTTTGACCGTTTATATAAACAGAGACCCTTATTAGACCATATCAGTGCCCGGTTTGCCCAAGCATACACCCCCGAGAAGTGTATTTCCATTGATGAGTCCCTGGTACATTTTAAAGGGAGGCTTCAATTCCGCCAGTACCTGCCAAGTAAGAGGGCAAGGTATGGCGTGAAGTTGTATAAGCTGTGCGAGTGTGCATCAGGGTATACATATAAATTCAGGATATATGAAGGGAAGGACAGCAGTATTCAGCCCCCAGAATGCCCCCCCCTTACTGGGAATTAACGCAAAAATTGTGTGGGATTTGGTGCACCCACTGCTGGACCAGGGTTACCACCTCTACCTGGATAATTTTTATACCAGCGTCCCACTCTTCAAGTGCCTCGCTTCCAGAAGGACTGCGGCATGCGGCACTGGTAGAAAAAAATCTTAGAGGCCTCTCTAAAACACTGCTTGGGCAAACACTCAGAAGGGGTGAGAGCAGGGCACATTCTAGCAGCAACATATTGTGTGTCAAGTACAAGGACAAGAGAGATGTCCTTGTATTGACAATACATGGCCACACCAGTACCCATGTACCTGTACGAGGTACCAGTACAGAGACCCCCAAACCAGATTGCATCCTGGACTACAATAGGTACATGGAGAAAGGAGGAGAAAAAAATGGATCGTCTGGAGGCGCTGCTGCGTGGCGAAATTTGTAGAAATGACGGTAAAGTCCAGATATAATAAAATCGTTTATTTCAATATGTGGCTACGCGTTTCAACGCTGAACGAGCGTCTTCCTCAGGCCATGTACACATTGTGCTTCTGACACTTTATATAACATAGTGAGTTCAAATTAACAGGAGTGAAAAACCGCCAAATCTGCCGAGGTCAGAGTGCGACCGTGACGTCACACCCGGTTTTTTCAACAAAAGAGCAGTTAAAACAGAAATTAAACATTATAAAAATAAATACATTCTTTTGTTTACAAAACATAGACACTTGATGATAGGGATACAGTGGGATGGTGCCCGAATTGTATAAATTACAAAAATAACCTAAAAAGTAGTGGTCTTTAAAAACCGGGAGTGTGTTCTCATCTGCAATGCATTAAAACAGGTGCATTAAAACCAGTAAAACAAGCTCTGAATTGACATTTTTATATAAATGGTTAGTGAAACTTTCAATATTGTTGATAAGTTTAGCGTGAAGTAACTTTGTAATGAAAATAGTTGTGTTGCTAGGTTACACTGAACGCTGAGACGCGTCTCCGTGGCCGGGACAACCAAGGAAAGTCAAGACATCAGGGGGAACAAGACATGATGGGCCAAACGGACTGTAGGTAAGTTGATGAAGAAGTAAGAATACTTATGTGTATTTATTTGGCATATATAAGATAATGACAAACTTTTTAGTTATTACATCAAATGGTTTACATCGATATTGATATAAGATAGTAGGTATGCCAGAAGGAGTATCCATTAGGGATAATTTTATTCTTCTTTTCGTTTTATTTTAATTTCACTGTTATGAACATGTTAGCAATGGCTTTTGTTGATCACGTTGCCTGAAATTGAGATATATTAATCTAATCTGGACTCAGATGTCATTAAGACCCCCTGGGTGTAGTGTTTGTAGTCTGAATATCCAATAATTTTCCCTCTGTTTGAGTTTATTGAACCTATTGGGAACATCTGGAGGGATGTCCTCAATTGGTGTAATGTTGATTTGGTTGAATTGGCAATTGTGTACCTGGGAGAAATGACGGGACACGCTGTGTTTTAGAAAGCCCGTGTTCACATTAAATCGATGTTTGTTCAATCTAGATCGCAGACATTGTGTGGTTCTCCCTATATATTGTAAATGGCAAGTACATTCCATTAGATAAATTACGTAGGAACTACTGCAATTGAGGAATGACTTAATCGTAAATAATTATTTTGTGACAGTGGATGTGTATGTATATTTCTTGTGAGTGATGCTGTTACAACATAGACATCGTGAGTGACCACATTTAAAGGAGCCATTTAATTTGGACAAAATTTGTTTGCCGCATTTTCGGTTTCCGAACCCTGCTAGGGGCTAGGATGTTTTTCAAAGTCAGAGACCGTCTGAATGTGATGCTTGGTTGAGCCGGTATCGCATCCTTCAGATAGGGGTCATTTTTTATAATATGCCAATGTTTGTGCAGGATGGCCCTGACTGCTTTGTTCCCTTGATTGAAAGTAGTGATAAAATTCGTATTGTATTTATTGGATTCTAATTTTTTATGTGTTGGATTTATACAGAAGTCTTGGGACAACTCTGAGGCTTTACGACGTGCACCTTTGATGAGGTTTAAAGGGAAATTCTTCTCCTTGAACCTTTTTTCCAGGATGTTACATTCTTTTTTAAAATTTTCATCGGTGCTACAGTTTTTTCTGACCCTTCTGAATTGCCCGAAGGAAAAATTAGAATCCAATAAATACAATACAAATTTTATCACTACTTTCAATCAAGGGAACAAAGCAGTCAGGGCCATCTTGCACAAACATTGGCATATTATAAAAAATGACCCCTATCTGAAGGATGCGATACAGGCTCAACCAAGCATCACATTCAGACGGTCTCTGACTTTGAAAAACATCCTAGCCCCTAGCAGGGTTCGGAAACCGAAAATGCCGCAAACAAATTTTGTCCAAATTAAATGGCTCCTTTAAATGTGGTCACTCACGATGTCTATGTTGTAACAGCATCACTCACAAGAAATATACATACACATCCACTGTCACAAAATAATTATTTACTATTAAGTCATTCCTCAATTGCAGTAGTTCCTACGTAATTTATCTAATGGAATGTACTTGCCATTTACAATATATAGGGAGAACCACACAATGTCTGCGATCTAGATTGAACAAACATCGATTTAATGTGAACACGGGCTTTCTAAAACACAGCGTGTCCCGTCATTTCTCCCAGGTACACAATTGCCAATTCAACCAAATCAACATTACACCAATTGAGGACATCCCTCCAGATGTTCCCAATAGGTTCAATAAACTCAAACAGAGGGAAAATTATTGGATATTCAGACTACAAACACTACACCCAGGGGGTCTTAATGACATCTGAGTCCAGATTAGATTAATATATCTCAATTTCAGGCAACGTGATCAACAAAAGCCATTGCTAACATGTTCATAACAGTGAAATTAAAATAAAACGAAAAGAAGAATAAAATTATCCCTAATGGATACTCCTTCTGGCATACCTACTATCTTATATCAATATCGATGTAAACCATTTGATGTAATAACTAAAAAGTTTGTCACTATCCCATTACCATTCATTATCTTATATATGCCAAATAAATACACATAAGTATTCTTACTTCTTCATCAACTTACCTACAGTCCGTTTGGCCCATCATGTCTTGTTCCCCCTGATGTCTTGACTTTCCTTGGTTGTCCCGGCCACGGAGACGCGTCTCAGCGTTCAGTGTAACCTAGCAACACAACTATTTTCATTACAAAGTTACTTCACGCTAAACTTAACAATATTGAAAGTTTCACTAACCATTTATATAAAAATGTCAATTCAGAGCTTGTTTTACTGGTTTTAATGCACCTGTTTTAATGCATTGCAGATGAGCACACACTCCCGGTTTTTAAAGACCACTACTTTTAGGTTATTTTTGTAATTTATACAATTCTGGCACCATCCCACTGGATATTCACTGAAGTGAAATATGAGTAAAATGTATAACTTTTATTTCATAACTCTCTAAAAACAGGGGTACAATCACCACTGTGAAGAACCCAACCGTGTGTATTAAAAACGTATTAAACAAATAAATACTCCAAGTCCTGATTCACTTGTGAACCCTCTATGACTGGGTATACTATAGAGATACAATTATGGAATCAGCGTTTAAACATTGGTGTAACAGGGGTTTAGACCCTAAAACACACCGGAGCTTGCGATAACCGCACCTAAATCTCCTGATGCTAAGGTACACAACGATGCCACTGTCCCCTACACTAAAATCCCTTGCTTAACCCGACCCTACGCGTTTCTATACTTATCATTATCAGGGGTCTGTAGCTTGGTCACTCTGGCCAGGATGCCAGCGATATTTCTTCAGCAGCAGATATTCTACTGCACAACACGGAAGCATACACGCATAGATGTCACCATCCCACTGTATCCCTATCATCAAGTGTCTATGTTTTGTAAACAAAAGAATGTATTTATTTTTCTAATGTTCCATTTCTGTTTTAACTGCTCTTTTGTTGAAAAAACCGGGTGTAACGTCACGGTCGCACTCTGACCTTGGCAGATTTGGCGGTTTTTCACTCCTGTTAATTTGAACTCACTATGTTATATAAAGTGTCAGAAGCACAATGTGTACATGGCCTGAGGAAGACGCTCGTTCAGCGTTGAAACGCGTAGCCACATATTGAAATAAACGATTTTATTATATCTGGACTTTACCATCATTTCTACAAATTTCGCCACGCAGCAGCGCCTCCAGACGATCCATTTTTTTCTCCTCCTTTCTCAGTCAATCAAGCGGTCCCTTCTGGGAACCGATCCGGATCTGGCAGCAGCATATGTGAATCTAACCTTACGCTTTAAACACCCTACCTAGGTGAGCATGGTAATTGCCCCCTTGCTTCACCCACCTAACATATTGACCTGCACAAGTTGGCACCGTGTGTTTTTTGCTCTCTCTCTTTACAATAGGTACATGGGAGGGGTGGACTTGTCAGATCAAGTCCTGAAGCCCTACAGCGCTATGCGGAAATCGAGGGTGTGGTATAAGAAGCCGGCCGTGCACATCATACAGATGGCATTGTACAATGCGTACGTGCTACGTCGATGTGCAGGCCAGAGGGGAACTTTCCTGGAATTTCAAGAGGTGGTTATAAAGAACCTAATTTTTTGCGACCAGGAAGGAGGGGCACCCAGTACTTCTGGAAGCGAGGCCACACGCATCGTACCAGGGCAACACTTTCCAGGAGAAGTTCCCCAAACCGGTGGAAAGGGAAAGAGTCAAAAGAGGTGCAGAGTCTACTATAAGAGGGGGGATAAGGAAGGACACAATATACCAATGTGACACGTGTCCCGAAAAACCAGGGCTCTGTATAAAAGATTGTTTTAATATTTACCATACATCCCTTGATTTGTAATTTACCCTGATGCACTCCGCACAGCTTATCCCCCTCATCTTTCCCTTTTGAGCCCTGCCATGTGCCCAAGCAGCAAATAACAGCCACATGTAGGGTATTGCCGTACCCGGGAGAACCCACATTACAATTTATGGGGTGTATGTCTCCGGTGGCACATGCTGGGCACAATATATCGGACACTGAAATGGCATATATGTATAGGAAATTGCAAATCTCACTTTGCACCATCTGCTGCGCATTACCTTTTACACAATAACTGTGGGGTCAAAATGCTCACTACACCTCTAGATGAATGCCTTAAGGGGTGTAGTTTTTAAAATGGGGTCACTTCTCGGGGGTTTCAACTGTACTGGTACCTCAGGGGCTTCTGCATACATGACTTGGCACCAGAAAAGCTCCAGTGGGCCAAATGGTGGTCCTTCCCTTCTAAGCCCTGCCGTGTGCCCAAACATCAGTTTATCACCACAAATGGGGTATTGCCGCACTAAGGACAAATTGGGCAACAAAATGGGGTATTTTGTTCCCTGTGAAAATAAGAAATTTTGATTTAAAAAAAATGACATCTTATTGGAAAAAATGTCATTTTTTAAATTTCACAGCCCAATTCAAATAGGTGCTGTGAAAAAACGGTGTGGTCAAAATGCTAACAACCATAAATGAATTCCTTGAGGGGTCTAGTTTCCAAAATGGGGTCACTTCTGGTGGGTTTCCATTGCTTTGATACCTCAACACCTCTTCAAACCTGGCATGCTGCCTAAAATATATTCTAATAAAAAAGAGGCCTCAAAATGCACTAGGTGCTTCTTTGCTTCTAGGGCTTGTGTTTTATTCCACGAGCGCAGTAGAGCCACATGTGGGACATTTCTAAAAACTGCAGAATCTGGACAATACATATTTAGTAGTATTTCTCTGGTAAAACCTTCTGTGTTACAGAAAAAAATTGAATAATATTGAAATTCAGCAAGAAAAATGAAATTTGCAAATTTCACCTCCACTTTGCTTTAATTCCTGTGAAATGCCTGAAGGGTTAAAAAACTTTCTAAATGCTGTTTTAAATACTTTGAGGGGTCTAGTTTTTAAAATGGGGTGTTTTATGTGGGTTTCTAATACATAGGCCCCTCAAAGCCACTTCAGAACTGAACAGGTTCCTTAAAAAAAAAGCTTTTTAAATTTTCTTAAAAATATGAGAAATTACTGTTTATGTTCTAAGCCTTGTAACGTCCAAGAAAAAAAAAATATTCAAAAAACGATGCCAATCTAAAGTAGACATATGGGAAATGTGAACTAGTAACTATTTTGGGTGGTATAACCGTCTGTTTTACAAGCAGATGCATTTAAATTCTAAAAAATGCTATTTTTTCAAAATTTTCTCTACATTTTGCAATTTTTCACCAATCAACACTGAATATATCGACCAAATTTTACGACGAACATGAAGCCCAATGTGTCACGAGAAAACAATCTCAGAATCGCTTGGATAGGTTTAAGCATTCCGACGTTATTACCACATAAAGTGAAATATGTTAGATTTGAAAAATGGGCTCTGAGCCTTAAAGAGGCTCTGTCACCAGATTGTGCAACCCCTATCTGCTATTGCAGCAGATCGGCACTGCAATGTAGATTACAGTAACGTTTTTATTTTTAAAAAACGAGCATTTTTGGCCAAGTTATGACCATTTTCGTATTTATGCAAATGAGGCTTGCAAAAGTACAGCTGGGCGTGTTGAAAAGTAAAAGTACAACTGGGCGTGTATTATGTGCGTACATCGGGGCGTGTTTACTACTTTTACTAGCTGGGCTTTCTGAAGAGAAGTATCATCCACTTCTCTTCAGAACGCCCAGCTTCTGGCAGTGCAGATCTGTGACGTCACTCACAGGTCCTGCATCGTGTCGGCACCAGAGGCTACAGTTGATTCTGCAGCAGCATCAGCGTTTGCAGGTAAGTAGCTACATCGACTTACCTGCAAACGCCGATGCTGCTGCAGAATCATCTGTAGCCTCTGGTGCCGACACGATGCAGGACCTGTGAGTGACGTCACAGTGCTGCACTGCCAGAAGCTGGGCGTTCTGAAGAGAAGTGGATGATACTTCTCTTCAGAAAGCCCAGCTAGTAAAAGTAGTAAACACGCCCCGATGTACGCACATAATACACGCCCAGTTGTACTTTTACTTTTCAACACGCCCAGTTGTACTTTTGTAAGCCTCATTTGCATAAATACGAAAATGGTCATAACTTGGCCAAAAATGCTCGTTTTTTAAAAATAAAAACGTTACTGTAATCTACATTGCAGCGCCTATCTGCTGCAATAGCAGATAGGGGTTGCACAATGTGGTGACAGAGCCTCTTTAAGGCCAAAACTAGGCTGCGTCCTTAAGGGGTTAAGGGCAGCTAAGGGAGCATTATATTGTATGGGGGCAGCTATGCATTATGGGAGAATTTGTTTGAGCATGTGTGGTCTTTTTTCTCCTATTACCCCTTGTGAAAATAAAAAATTGGGAGCAAAAACGACATTTTGAGAAAGATTTAATTTTTCATTTTCACTGCCCAATTCTAATAAAATCTATGAAACATCTGTGGGATCAAAATGCTCACTACACCCATAGATCAATGCCTTGAGGGGTATAGTTTCCAAAATGGAGTCACTTCTCATGGGTTTCTACTGTACTGGTACCTCAGGGTCTCCGCAAATGCGGCATGGCGGACAATAAAACAATCAAGCATGGGGGCATCTGTATAAGATTTATACTGTATGGGTGCATCTATGGGGCAGTAGATTTGATATTATACTGTGTGGGAGGCACTATGGGAGCATGATACGGTGTGAGCTGAACTGGGTGTCTATGGGGAGGATTAGAGGTGTGGTTTAAAAGAAAAAAAAATTACGCGCTAGACTGCATCGGTTGTCCCTCTTTGTGGATACTTACAGCTGGGGCCCTGTATCTAAGGCTACATTCACACGAGCGTGACAGATTTACATGCGTAAAAAACACGAGTAAATCTGTCCGTGTGCGTTGCGAATGTATGCCGGGTGTTAAATGTAGTTCTTTGACTCAATAGTTGTAAAGCGCCTTTCTGCCCTCTTGTGACCAAAACTGGTGCTGCAACATGGTATTCTTTTTACATTTGACTGTTTACAACCTGAACAACGTGTCACAGCTGAAACCAATAAAAGGTAAAATACGAGAAGCCAAAGAACGGACAGACATTTTCTGCAAATACAAAACTGAAAGTGCAAGCATACAACGTTGCAATACCAACTATAGCCACAAGATGGTGGAGAATATATTTTTAGTCCTGATGTCCCCTATCACTCTTGAAGTTATGTAAACCGCGCAGGATCCAGAAAAGTTAAGTATAAGGCTGGATTCACACGAGCATGTTCGGTCCGTAAAGGATGGAACGTATTTTGGCCGCAAGTCCCAGACCGAACACACTGCAGGGAGCCGGGTTTCTAGCATCATAGTTATGTACGATGCTAGGAGTCCCTGCCTCTCCGTGGAACTATTGTCCCGTACTGAAAACATGATTACAGTACGGGACAGTTGTCCTGCAGAGAGGCAGGGACTCCTAGCATCGTACATAACTATGATGCTAGGAGCCCGGCTCCCTGCACTGTGTTCAGTCCTTTACAGACCGAACATGCTCGTGTGAATCCAACCTAATAATTGCTTTGCTTTTTTATGTTACTATTTATTTTTTTGTGTTTTTTTACAGGTTCGGTTGTTGGACTACTTCAGATTAGAGGACTACTTCGATGACGCCGGTTTTTTTTTTATTCTTAATAAAATGGTTAACGAGGAATGTGTTGTTTTTTTATTTCAATAAAATATACTTATGTCTTTTTTTTTTTCGTTATTTGCATTTATTTCATTTTGTCGTTTTAATAACCATTTGGAGACACAGTAGATTCTGAGATTGTTTTCTTGTGACACATTGAATAAACACTAAATGTATAGACCAAATTTTACCACTAAGAGTACAGAGTCGTAGCTAGGTTCTCCTGCACCCGGGGCAAAAATTCATATTGGCACCCCCCTCCCCCAATTTCTTTCCCCTCAGCATGTTCGCTTTCTCTACCAATCAATGAGAGGTCTTTTTTTTTTTTAATGTCACTTGAGCATAAAACCATTCTACATTTTACAAGCAATATAGTTCTATAAAAGGTAGTAAACATAATAAACAATAACAATGTCTCGCATCCCCCATAGATGAGAATCTATGGGGGGGGGTGCATGATGCGTGAAAAGATAGGACATGTCCTATTTTCCCATAGACTTCACACGGTCCGTTGAAACAACGGCTGTGTTAACGGCCACATTGAATTACATAGGTCCGTGGGACTGCCGCTGTTTCAATGGAAAACTGACAAAAATGCCTCCCATTGATTTCAATGGAAGCCAGAGGAATTATTTTCCCGCGAGTGGAAAAACAGTTTTGCGGGAAAAAGGGACATGTCCTATCTTCGGGCATTTACGCCTCTGACCTCCCATTGACATCAATGGGAGGCAGAGAAAGTATATTTCGCAGCGTTTTTTGCCCGCAGCGCTCAATGGCCACGGGCGAAAAAAAACGAGGTGAAAATCAGTGTGCAGGCAAAGCAAAATCTGCCTCAAAATTCCAAACGGAATTTTGAGGCAGATTTTCCACCTGCAAAAAACTCTGTGTGAACCCAGCCTAATTGTATTGAGTCGCAAAAAATAATTGAGTTGTCGTTTTTACTGCACGGTGAAAGCAGTAAAAACAAAACACAAAAAACAATGGAGGAATCAGGTTTTTCAAGTCTCAGCCTCCAAATAATTTTCTTTCAGTTTCCCAGTACATTATATAGTACTTTAAATGGTGTCAATAGAAACTACAATTCCTCCCGCAAGAAATAAGCCCTCACATCACTCTGACAGAAAAAGAAAAAAAAAAAAAGTTATGGCTCTTGGAAGGCAGGGAGTGAAAAACGAACATAAAAAAAAGCAAAAAATGGATCAGTCCAGAAAGGGTTAATTAATACAATCCCGACACTACAGCACAGGAAGCGTAATCTCGCGAGATTACGCTGTAAACGGTCATTTCAAACGAGATTACGCTTGCTGTGCTGTAGTGTCGGGATTGTATTAACGAAGTGTCAGGATTCTGAATACACATCACGTCCTGGCTGGAGGTAATGTATATTCATTGTCATGACACATGAGTAGCGTTATAGTGTGTTTATGTGGCTGCACATAGTGATATAGCTATATCGCTATGTGCTGTATAAATGAATGGAGAGAAGTGTATGACGCTGATTGGTCACTGATTGGTCAGCGTCACACACTCCCCTCCACAATGCCCACTTGGCCATATAGTAAAACACGCCCAGTTGTCCATTGAGAAACTCATTAGAATAAAGCAAATATAAGGTCACATCATGTACAATAAAGGCGATTTATAATGTGGTGACAGAGCCTCTTTAACTGGTGCAGTTTCCCAAATGGGGTGTTTACATGGTTTTGGTTCCTCAGGGGCTTTGTAAATGCGACAGGACACCCAAGAACAATTTCAGCTAAATTTTAGCTCCAAAAGCCAAATAGCACTCCATCCCTTCTAAGCCCTGCTGTGGGTCTAAACAGCCGTTTATTACCACATATGGGGTATTTCTGTAAACTGGTGAAATGGATTTACAAAACGCTGGGGTGTTTTTTTCTCCTTTATTCCTTGTAAAAATGTCGACATTTTTTCAGAAAAATAAGTCGATTTTCATCTTCACAGACTAATTCAAATACATTTAGCAAAAAATCTGTGGGGTCAAAATGCTAACTATACCCCTAGATAAATTCATTGAGGGGTGGAGTTTTTTTTTTTCTTTTACCAATTTGGCACCACAAGAGCTCTTTAAACCTGACAGGATACCTAAAATATATTTTTTTTAAAAAGGAGGCCCCAAAACCAACTAGGTGCTCCTTTGCTTCTGAGGCCTATGTTTCAGTCCATTAAGACAATAGGGCCACATGTGGGATATTTCGAAAAACTGCACAATCTGGGCAATATATATTGAGTTGCATTTCTCGTGTAAAACCTTCTGTGTTACAGAAAAAAGAAAAAAAAACCTGTTACAAATGAATTTGGGCAAAAAAGATAAATAAAATGAAATTTGTAATTGTCACCTCTACTTTGCTTTAATTCCTGGGAAACGCCTATGGGGTTAAAAACACTTTCTGAATGCTGTTTTTGATACTTTGAGGGGTGCAGTTTTCAAAATTGGGACTTTCTAATATATAAGGCCCTCAAAGCCGCTTCGTAACTGAACTGGTCACTGGAAAAAAAAATGGGCTTTTGAAATTTTCTTGAAAATATGAGAAATTGCTGCTAAAGTTCTAAGCCTTGTAAACTTCCTGGAAAAATAAAAGAATGTTCAAAAAACGCTGCTAACAAAGTAGACATATTGGATATATGAAATAGTAACTATTTTGTGTGGTATTACTGTCTGTCTTACAAGCAGATACATTTAAATTTCGACAAATGCAAATTTTTGCAAATGGTCTCTAAATTTTGGTGTTTTTCACACAAATATTCAATTTATCGACCAAATTTTTTTTACTAACAAAAGTACAATATGTCTCAAGAAAACAATCTGAAACACTTGGATAGGTAAAAGCATTCCGAAGTTATTACTACATAAAGGTAACATGTCAGATTTGAACAAAAATTGGCTTTTTACTCCAGGCCAAAACAGGCTCAGTCCTGAAGGGTTTAACCTCTTCGCGCTCAGTGACGTACTATACCGTTGCACTAACCAATACGTTCGAGCGCGACAGAATAGTACGTCGCGGGAGTAACGGCAATTTTGGCCGTCCTCCCGACACATGCAGGAGCTGTGACAGCTGCTGTCTCGTACAGCAGCTGCCGCAGCTCCTACAGCGGGGACCGATCGCTGTGTCCCCGCTGATTAACCCCTTAAAAGCCGCGTTCAATACCGAACGCGGCTTTTTAGGGGTTAAGCTACAATCTCCGGCCTGCTACACGATAGCGGCCGGCGATGGTGACTATGGCAACCGGACACGCCATCGACGAAGTCAGGACCCACTGTGCTTGCTGTCAGTGAGTAGCTGACAGTTCTAATACACTGCACTACGCATGTAGTGCAGTGTATTAGAATAGCGATCAGGGCCTCCTGCCCTCAAGTCCCCTAGTGGGACAAAGTAATAAAGTAAAAAATAAAAAAAATGATGTGTAAAAGAAAATAAAAGTTTTAAAAGTAATAAAAGTAAAAATCCCCCTTTTTCCCTTATCAGTCCTTTATTATTAATAAAAATATATGAACAAAACTATACATAATTGGTATCGCCGCGTCCGTAACGGCCTGAACTACAAAATTATTTTGTTATTTATCCCGCGCGGTGAACGCTGTAAAAGAAAATAATAAACCGTACCAGAATCACAATTGTTTGGTCACTTCACCTCCCAAAAAAATGGAATAAGAGATCAAAAAGTCGCAGGTACCTAAAAATGGTTCTGATCGAAACTACAGTTCGTTACGCAAAAAATAAGCCATCGCACAGATTTATTGATGGGAAAATAAAAAAGCTCTGGCTCTTAGAATATGGTAACACAAAAAGTGAATGATTGTTTACAAAAAGTATATAAGACATAAGACATAAAAAAAAAAAAAAAACTATAAAACACATGGCATCGCCGTAATCGTATCGCCCCGCAGAATAAAGTGAATATGTCATTTATAGTGCATGGTGAACGCTGTAAAAAAATAGACTGAAAAAACAATAGTACAATTGTGGTTTTTTTAGTCACCACGCCACTTAAAAATAGAGTAAATACTGATCGAAAAGTCGCATGCGCCCCATGAAAACTGCAATGAATTCTTCAAGATGTCTAGTTTCCAAAATGGGGTCACTTTTGGGGGGTTTCAACTGTTTTGGCACCACAAGACCTCTTAAAACCGGACATGGCGCCTAATAAAAAGGGAGGCCTCAAAATCCACTAAGAAATCTGAGAGGCCTCCCTAAGACTCTGCTTGGGCAAACACTCAGAAGGAGTGAAAGCAGGGCACAATCTAGTAGCAACATATTGTGTGTCTAGTACAAGGACAAGAGAGATGTCACACCAGTACCCATGTACCTGTACGAGGTACCAGTACAGACACCACCAAACTAGACTGCATCCTGGGCTACAATAGGTACATGGGAGGGGTGGACTTGTCAGATCAAGTCCTGAAGTTCTACAGCGCCATGCGGTGTGGTATAAGAAGCTGGCAGTGCACATCATACAGATGGCATTGTACAATGCGTACGTGCTACATCGATGTACAGGCCAGACGGGAACTTTCCTGGAATTTCAAAAGGTGGCCATCAAGAAACTAATTTTTAGGGACCAGGAAGGGGGGGCTCCCAGTACTTCTGGAAGCGGGGCCACACGCATCGTACCAGGGCAACACTTTCCAGGAGAAGTTCCCCAAACTGGCAAGAAGGGAAAAAGTCAAAAAGAAGAAGTCTGCTATAAAAAGGGGGATAAGGGAGGACACAATATATCAATGTGACACGTTTCCCGAAAAACTAAGGCTCTGTATGAAAGAGTCTTTTAAAATTTATCATACATCCCTTGATTTTTAATCTACGCCAGTTTTACTTACCCTGATGCCCTCCGCACAGCTTATCCCCCTCATCTTTCCCCTCTGGGCCCTGCTGTGTGTCCAGGCAGCTGTTAACAGCCACATGGAGGGTATTGCCGTACCCGTGAGAACCCACATTACAGTTTATGGGGTGTATGTCTCCGGTCAAAATGCTCACTACATCTCTAGATGAATGCCTTAAGGGGTGTAGTTTTAAAACGGGGTCACTTCTCGGGGGTTTAAACTGTACTGGTACCTCAGGGGCTTCTGCATACATGACTTCGCAACAGAAAATCCCCAGTAGGCCAAATGGTGGTCCTTTCCTTCTGAGCCCTCCCATGGGCCCAAACGGCCATTTATCACCACAAATGGGTTATTGCCGCACTCAGGACAAATTGGGCAACAAAATGGGGTATTTTGTTCCCTATGAAAATAAGAAATTTTGATCACAAATGACATTTTATTGGAAAAAATGTCATTTTTTTCATTTCACAGCCCAATTCAAATACGTGCCATGTAAAAACTGTGCGGTCAAAATTATAACAACAACCATAAATGAATTCCTTGAGGGGTGCAGTTTCCGAAATGGGGTCACTTTTGGGGGATTCCTCCTGTTTTGGCACTTCAACACCTTTTCAAACCTGGCATGCTGCCTAAAATATATTCTAATAAAAAAGAGGCCTCAAAATCCACTAGGTGCTTCTTTGCTTCTGGGGCTTGTGTTTTAGTCCACGGGTGCACTAGAGACACATGTGGGACACTACTAAATATGTATTGTCCAGATTCTGCAGTTTTTAGAAGCGTTTCTCTGGTAACATCTTCTGTGTTACAGAAAAAAAATTAATACAATTGAAATTCAGCAAGAAAAATTTAATTTGCAAATGTCACCTCCACTTTGCTTTAATTCCTGTGAAATGCCTAAAGGGTTAAATAAACTTTCTAAATGCTGTTTTGAATACTTTGAGGGGTCTAGTTTTCAAAATGGGGTGTTTTATGGGGTTTCTAATACATAGGCCCCTCAAAGCCACTTCGGAACTGAATAGGTACCTTAAAAAAAAGGCATTTTTTCTTAAAAATATGAGAAATTGCTGTTTATGTTCTAAGCCTTGTAACGTCCAAGAAAAATAAAAAAAAAAAATGTTCAAAAAACGATGCCAATCTAAAATAGACATATGGGAAATGTGAACTAGTAACTATTTTGGGTGGTATAACCATCTGTTTTACAAGCAGATGCATTTAAATTCTGAAAACTGCTATTTTTATACACTCTAAATTTTGCAATTTATCACCAATAAACACTGAATATATCGTCCAAATTTTACCACTAACAAAGCCCAATGTGTCACGAGAAAACAATCTCAGAATCGCTTGGATAGGTTTAAGCATTCCGACGTTATTACCACATAAAGTGAAATATGTTAGATTTGAAAAATGGGCTCTGAGCCTTAAGGCCAAAACAAAGCTGCGTCCTTAAGGGGTTAATAGACAACTGGGCGTGTTTTTACTTTTGACCAAGTAGGCGTTGTGGAGGGAAGTGTATGACGCTGACCAATCAGCATCATACACTTCTCCCCATTCATTTACTCAGCACATAGTGATCCTGCGTTGTTCACATGTGCTGTCACATACACCCACATTAACGTTACTGAAGTGTCCTGACAGTAAATAGACATCACATCCAAACAGGACAGGAGGTCTATTCACAATCCCGACACTTCGGTAACATTTGTGTGCGACTTACTCACACAGCACATCGAGATCACACTGTGCTGTCATTTACAGCGAGATATCGCGAGATTACGCTTGCTGCACTGTAAGTCACAAACAAACGTTACCGATGTGCCGGGATTGTGAATAGACATTCCGGCCTGGGTGGATGTGATGTCTATTTACTGTCAAAACACTTCAGTATCGTTAATGTGGGTGTATGTGACAGCACATAGTGAACAATGCAGGATCACTGTGCAGGGTAAGGCCCCATGCCCACTTCAGTTTTTTCCTTCAGGGTGCTAGCCGTTTTTCTGACGGCTAGCACACTGACCCATTCATTCCAATAGGGCCATGCACACTCCAGTTTTTTTGACGGTACCGTTGCTCCGCTTTCCGATCCAAATTAGAGCATGTCCTACTTTGGTCCGGGATTCCGTGACCGTGAGGCCCATGCAAGTCAATGGGACCGTCAAACTGAAGGCACACGGAAGGAATCGACGGAGCCGTTGCCTAGCAACGGCTGGGCGGGCAGAAAAACATAACAGAAATATTACACTAATCGGCAGCCCCTTCTCTCTATCAATCACCGATAGAGAATAGAGGCGGCTGATTAAAAATTAAATAAAAAGCATTTCATACGTACCCGGTCGTTGTCTTGGTGACGAGTACCTCTTCTTCCTCCAGTCCGACCTTCCTTTCTGACGCGGCAGCCTGTGATTGGCTGCAGAGGCCGCTGCAGCCTGTGATTGGCTGCAGAGGTGGTCACGTGGGATGAAGCGTCATCCCTGGAGGCCAGCCTTCTGACGTCATTTTGACGTGCGTGACCGCCACTACAACCTGTGATTGGCTGCAGCGGTGACATGGATTAAACGTCAATCGCTGGAGGAAAAGTATGAACTTATTTTTTTTATTGCATTAAAATTTTATTTTCCGTTCGCCGAGCATGGTACTGTCCAGGGTGCTGAAAGAGTTACCACGGATCAGTGCAGCCCAGTAACTCTCAGCATCCTGGACAGTACCATGCTCGGCGCACGGAAACAGAGTGCACATGGGAGTGCACACGGCCGCTAAAACCAACACACGGATCCGTCAAAAACGGCCGTGAAAACGTCCGGAAGTGTGCACGAGGCCTAAATGAATGGGGAGAAGTGTATGACGCCGATTGGTCAGCGTCATACTCTTCTCTCCACAACGCCCACTTGGTCAAAAGTAAAGACACGCCCAGTTGTCTATTAAGAAAGTCATTAGCATAAATCTAAAAGAGGTCATAACTTGGTGAAAATAGATCATTTTTCTAAATAAAACATACCACTGCTGTAATCTACATTACGGCGCCGATCAAATTATGTACAAGATAGGCCACTTATAATGTGGTGACAGAGCCTTTTTAACCCCTTCCCACTACTGGGCGTAACTGTACGCCCGAAAACCAAGTGAGTTCCCGCAGACGGGCGTACAGTTACGCCCTGCAGATAAAGCGAGCACAGGAGCTGTGCGCGCTTTATCTTCAGTGGTTATACACAGCTGACATGCCGCTGCAATGGCTGTTACCGCCGAACACAGCCATTTAACCCTTTCAATGCGGCTGTCAATGACGTCCGCCGCATTGAAGTGGTTTAGGGGGAGGGAGCTCCCTCTGTACCCCCTGGGCCCCCCCCCCGCGATGGGTTGCGGGTGGCGATTGTAGCTATGGCAACCAGGAAGCCGTTACTAGGCTTCCTGGTTGCCAAGGTACGGTAGCCTATTAGGTCCTGCCCGAGGCAGGACCTAATACGCTAACTTTCAAATGAAGAATGACAGTTACGATGCACTGCACTACATAAGTAGTGCAGTACATCGTAGCGCGGATCAGAAGACCAGATCTGCATGTCCTCAGGTCAGTGTAAAAGAAAACGTTAAAAAAAAATATATATATATATATATATATATGTGTGTGTGAAAGAAAAATAAATAAATAATAAAAACAACACTTGCCCTGTTTCCCTGATAAACTCCTTTATTAGTAGAAAAAAAAATGAATATGAAAAAAAAAAAAACCTAACTGTACATAATAGGTATCGCCGCGTTCAGAACAGCCTGATCTATAAAAAAATATCACATTATTTTTACCGCACGGTGAACACCGTAAAAATTAGTTAATAAAAACCAAATGACAGCATTTTATTTTTTGGTCATCTGGTCTCAAAAAAAAATTTCATAAAAAGTGATCAAAAAGTTGCAAGTAACGCAAAATGGTACCAATAGAAACTACAGTTCGTCACGTATAAATCAAGCCGTGCCGCAGCGATATAAAACTAAAAAAGTTATGGCTGTCATAAAATGGCGACACTAAAACATGATTTTTTTTTAGAAAAGAGTATTTTCATTGTGGGAACGTAGTGAAACGTAAAAAAACAAACGATATAAATTTGGTGTCGCTGTAATCGTATCGCCCCGCAGAATAAAGTTAACATGTTGTTTATACTGCACGGTGAAAACTGTGAAAATAAAAATAAAATAAAAAAAAAGGAACGTGCTGGAATGGCATGTACCCCAAAATGGAACCAATAAAAATTACAGCTCGTTCCACAAATAAACGCGCTCACACAACTCCGTCAACGGAAAAATAACTGGACTCATTTTTAGGTCCAGTAGAATTTCACTAAATACCCCACATCATCATTTGCTGGACCCCACAGGTGGAGCCTGTAGACGCAGCGGAGATGCGGAAACTTTAGGGCCTTGTGCGGCTTATAGGGCTAGTGAAGAAGTCAAATATAAGGCAATACTGGAGCGCAGATATTTTGTATAATACCCAATAAACCCGGTGTAATGGCAGGAAGGAGGTGAAGGGAACAAGTGAGCCCTAATCTACCCACCGCCCTGTCCCTGCCTACTTGCAACGACCCGCCCTAGGCGACGGGGTACAACTTGGCGGCGGTCCCTACGCTGTCTAAGTGCAAGGGAGTACAAACAGGGAACACGCAAGGGAAGGGGCAGTAGCCCACGGAACGCCGCGAGGAAACGGAGCGGTGAATGAGTCAGTCAGGATCAGGATGCAGAGGAGTATACCAACGAGAGCACGGAGCAGGAAGCAAGCCAGGGGCAAAGCGAAGCAGGATAAGCGGAACTGAAGCAAGGCAGAAGCACGGCAGAAGCAGGCTGGAGCAAGGCAGCAGTGGGGCCAGGAATCCAAGAAGAATAACAAGCACTGAGGAAGAGAACACGGCAGGTATAAATGGACAGGGGGCGGAGCTAACTCCGACTGACCAGGCCGCGATAGGCTCTCCCACTCCTGAGCCTGCCACCCTGGTTGGTGGGAGCCGGTGTCAGTCTAAGAGGTCTGGCCTCAGGTGTCGACTGATTAATCCCGGGAGTATACACAGACGTAGTACCTGGCAGATCCTTTACACCCGGCCTGTGTATAAAGGATTGGTTCAAACCGTCCAACACCAATCCATGGATTATTCATTCTCCCCATTATTACATCATCCTATTATGACCGGATGTACTTCGCCCCAGCTCACATATGCCCTGGTGCACTCCGCCCAGCTCACATATACCCTGGTGCACTCCGCCCAGCTCACATATACCCTGGTGCACTCCGCCCAGCTCACATATACCCTGGTGCACTCCGCCCAGCTCACATATACCCTGGTGCACTCCGCCCAGCTCACATATACCCTGGTGCACTCCGCCCAGCTCACATATACCCTGGTGCACTCCGCCCAGCTCACATATGCCCTGGTGCACTCCGCCCAGCTCACATATGCCCTGGTGCACTCCGCCCAGCTCACATATGCCCTGGTGCACTCCGCCCAGCTCACATATACCCTGGTGCACTCCGCCCAGCTCACATATACCCTGGTGCACTCCGCCCAGCTCACATATACCCTGGTGCACTCCGCCCAGCTCACATATACCCTGGTGCACTCCGCCCAGCTCACATATACCCTGGTGCACTCCGCCCAGCTCACATATACCCTGGTGCACTCCGCCCAGCTCACATATACCCTGGTGCACTCCGCCCAGCTCACATATACCCTGGTGCACTCCGCCCAGCTCACATATACCCTGGTGCACTCCGCCCAGCTCACATATACCCTGGTGCACTCCGCCCAGCTCACATATACCCTGGTGCACTCCGCCCAGCTCACATATACCCTGGTGCACTCCGCCCAGCTCACATATACCCTGGTGCACTCCGCCCAGCTCACATATACCCTGGTGCACTCCGCCCAGCTCACATATACCCTGGTGCACTCCGCCCAGCTCACATATACCCTGGTGCACTCCGCCCAGCTCACATATACCCTGGTGCACTCCGCCCAGCTCACATATACCCTGGTGCACTCCGCCCAGCTCACATATACCCTGGTGCACTCCGCCCAGCTCACATATACCCTGGTGCACTCCGCCCAGCTCACATATACCCTGGTGCACTCCGCCCAGCTCACATATACCCTGGTGCACTCCGCCCAGCTCACATATACCCTGGTGCACTCCGCCCAGCTCACATATACCCTGGTGCACTCCGCCCAGCTCACATATACCCTGGTGCACTCCGCCCAGCTCACATATACCCTGGTGCACTCCGCCCAGCTCACATATACCCTGGTGCACTCCGCCCAGCTCACATATACCCTGGTGCACTCCGCCCAGCTCACATATACCCTGGTGCACTCCGCCCAGCTCACATATACCCTGGTGCACTCCGCCCAGCTCACATATACCCTGGTGCACTCCGCCCAGCTCACATATACCCTGGTGCACTCCGCCCAGCTCACATATACCCTGGTGCACTCCGCCCAGCTCACATATACCCTGGTGCACTCCGCCCAGCTCACATATACCCTGGTGCACTCCGCCCAGCTCACATATACCCTGGTGCACTCCGCCCAGCTCACATATACCCTGGTGCACTCCGCCCAGCTCACATATACCCTGGTGCACTCCGCCCAGCTCACATATACCCTGGTGCACTCCGCCCAGCTCACATATACCCTGGTGCACTCCGCCCAGCTCACATATACCCTGGTGCACTCCGCCCAGCTCACATATACCCTGGTGCACTCCGCCCAGCTCACATATACCCTGGTGCACTCCGCCCAGCTCACATATACCCTGGTGCACTCCGCCCAGCTCACATATACCCTGGTGCACTCCGCCCAGCTCACATATACCCTGGTGCACTCCGCCCAGCTCACATATACCCTGGTGCACTCCGCCCAGCTCACATATACCCTGGTGCACTCCGCCCAGCTCACATATACCCTGGTGCACTCCGCCCAGCTCACATATACCCTGGTGCACTCCGCCCAGCTCACATATACCCTGGTGCACTCCGCCCAGCTCACATATACCCTGGTGCACTCCGCCCAGCTCACATATACCCTGGTGCACTCCGCCCAGCTCACATATACCCTGGTGCACTCCGCCCAGCTCACATATACCCTGGTGCACTCCGCCCAGCTCACATATACCCTGGTGCACTCCGCCCAGCTCACATATACCCTGGTGCACTCCGCCCAGCTCACATATACCCTGGTGCACTCCGCCCAGCTCACATATACCCTGGTGCACTCCGCCCAGCTCACATATACCCTGGTGCACTCCGCCCAGCTCACATATACCCTGGTGCACTCCGCCCAGCTCACATATACCCTGGTGCACTCCGCCCAGCTCACATATACCCTGGTGCACTCCGCCCAGCTCACATATACCCTGGTGCACTCCGCCCAGCTCACATATACCCTGGTGCACTCCGCCCAGCTCACATATACCCTGGTGCACTCCGCCCAGCTCACATATACCCTGGTGCACTCCGCCCAGCTCACATATACCCTGGTGCACTCCGCCCAGCTCACATATACCCTGGTGCACTCCGCCCAGCTCACATATACCCTGGTGCACTCCGCCCAGCTCACATATACCCTGGTGCACTCCGCCCAGCTCACATATACCCTGGTGCACTCCGCCCAGCTCACATATACCCTGGTGCACTCCGCCCAGCTCACATATACCCTGGTGCACTCCGCCCAGCTCACATATACCCTGGTGCACTCCGCCCAGCTCACATATACCCTGGTGCACTCCGCCCAGCTCACATATACCCTGGTGCACTCCGCCCAGCTCACATATACCCTGGTGCACTCCGCCCAGCTCACATATACCCTGGTGCACTCCGCCCAGCTCACATATACCCTGGTGCACTCCGCCCAGCTCACATATACCCTGGTGCACTCCGCCCAGCTCACATATACCCTGGTGCACTCCGCCCAGCTCACATATACCCTGGTGCACTCCGCCCAGCTCACATATACCCTGGTGCACTCCGCCCAGCTCACATATACCCTGGTGCACTCCGCCCAGCTCACATATACCCTGGTGCACTCCGCCCAGCTCACATATACCCTGGTGCACTCCGCCCAGCTCACATATACCCTGGTGCACTCCGCCCAGCTCACATATACCCTGGTGCACTCCGCCCAGCTCACATATACCCTGGTGCACTCCGCCCAGCTCACATATACCCTGGTGCACTCCGCCCAGCTCACATATACCCTGGTGCACTCCGCCCAGCTCACATATACCCTGGTGCACTCCGCCCAGCTCACATATACCCTGGTGCACTCCGCCCAGCTCACATATACCCTGGTGCACTCCGCCCAGCTCACATATACCCTGGTGCACTCCGCCCAGCTCACATATACCCTGGTGCACTCCGCCCAGCTCACATATACCCTGGTGCACTCCGCCCAGCTCACATATACCCTGGTGCACTCCGCCCAGCTCACATATACCCTGGTGCACTCCGCCCAGCTCACATATACCCTGGTGCACTCCGCCCAGCTCACATATACCCTGGTGCACTCCGCCCAGCTCACATATACCCTGGTGCACTCCGCCCAGCTCACATATACCCTGGTGCACTCCGCCCAGCTCACATATACCCTGGTGCACTCCGCCCAGCTCACATATACCCTGGTGCACTCCGCCCAGCTCACATATACCCTGGTGCACTCCGCCCAGCTCACATATACCCTGGTGCACTCCGCCCAGCTCACATATACCCTGGTGCACTCCGCCCAGCTCACATATACCCTGGTGCACTCCGCCCAGCTCACATATACCCTGGTGCACTCCGCCCAGCTCACATATACCCTGGTGCACTCCGCCCAGCTCACATATACCCTGGTGCACTCCGCCCAGCTCACATATACCCTGGTGCACTCCGCCCAGCTCACATATACCCTGGTGCACTCCGCCCAGCTCACATATACCCTGGTGCACTCCGCCCAGCTCACATATACCCTGGTGCACTCCGCCCAGCTCACATATACCCTGGTGCACTCCGCCCAGCTCACATATACCCTGGTGCACTCCGCCCAGCTCACATATACCCTGGTGCACTCCGCCCAGCTCACATATACCCTGGTGCACTCCGCCCAGCTCACATATACCCTGGTGCACTCCGCCCAGCTCACATATACCCTGGTGCACTCCGCCCAGCTCACATATACCCTGGTGCACTCCGCCCAGCTCACATATACCCTGGTGCACTCCGCCCAGCTCACATATACCCTGGTGCACTCCGCCCAGCTCACATATACCCTGGTGCACTCCGCCCAGCTCACATATACCCTGGTGCACTCCGCCCAGCTCACATATACCCTGGTGCACTCCGCCCAGCTCACATATACCCTGGTGCACTCCGCCCAGCTCACATATACCCTGGTGCACTCCGCCCAGCTCACATATACCCTGGTGCACTCCGCCCAGCTCACATATACCCTGGTGCACTCCGCCCAGCTCACATATACCCTGGTGCACTCCGCCCAGCTCACATATACCCTGGTGCACTCCGCCCAGCTCACATATACCCTGGTGCACTCCGCCCAGCTCACATATACCCTGGTGCACTCCGCCCAGCTCACATATACCCTGGTGCACTCCGCCCAGCTCACATATACCCTGGTGCACTCCGCCCAGCTCACATATACCCTGGTGCACTCCGCCCAGCTCACATATACCCTGGTGCACTCCGCCCAGCTCACATATACCCTGGTGCACTCCGCCCAGCTCACATATACCCTGGTGCACTCCGCCCAGCTCACATATACCCTGGTGCACTCCGCCCAGCTCACATATACCCTGGTGCACTCCGCCCAGCTCACATATACCCTGGTGCACTCCGCCCAGCTCACATATACCCTGGTGCACTCCGCCCAGCTCACATATACCCTGGTGCACTCCGCCCAGCTCACATATACCCTGGTGCACTCCGCCCAGCTCACATATACCCTGGTGCACTCCGCCCAGCTCACATATACCCTGGTGCACTCCGCCCAGCTCACATATACCCTGGTGCACTCCGCCCAGCTCACATATACCCTGGTGCACTCCGCCCAGCTCACATATACCCTGGTGCACTCCGCCCAGCTCACATATACCCTGGTGCACTCCGCCCAGCTCACATATACCCTGGTGCACTCCGCCCAGCTCACATATACCCTGGTGCACTCCGCCCAGCTCACATATACCCTGGTGCACTCCGCCCAGCTCACATATACCCTGGTGCACTCCGCCCAGCTCACATATACCCTGGTGCACTCCGCCCAGCTCACATATACCCTGGTGCACTCCGCCCAGCTCACATATACCCTGGTGCACTCCGCCCAGCTCACATATACCCTGGTGCACTCCGCCCAGCTCACATATACCCTGGTGCACTCCGCCCAGCTCACATATACCCTGGTGCACTCCGCCCAGCTCACATATACCCTGGTGCACTCCGCCCAGCTCACATATACCCTGGTGCACTCCGCCCAGCTCACATATACCCTGGTGCACTCCGCCCAGCTCACATATACCCTGGTGCACTCCGCCCAGCTCACATATACCCTGGTGCACTCCGCCCAGCTCACATATACCCTGGTGCACTCCGCCCAGCTCACATATACCCTGGTGCACTCCGCCCAGCTCACATATACCCTGGTGCACTCCGCCCAGCTCACATATACCCTGGTGCACTCCGCCCAGCTCACATATACCCTGGTGCACTCCGCCCAGCTCACATATACCCTGGTGCACTCCGCCCAGCTCACATATACCCTGGTGCACTCCGCCCAGCTCACATATACCCTGGTGCACTCCGCCCAGCTCACATATACCCTGGTGCACTCCGCCCAGCTCACATATACCCTGGTGCACTCCGCCCAGCTCACATATACCCTGGTGCACTCCGCCCAGCTCACATATACCCTGGTGCACTCCGCCCAGCTCACATATACCCTGGTGCACTCCGCCCAGCTCACATATACCCTGGTGCACTCCGCCCAGCTCACATATACCCTGGTGCACTCCGCCCAGCTCACATATACCCTGGTGCACTCCGCCCAGCTCACATATACCCTGGTGCACTCCGCCCAGCTCACATATACCCTGGTGCACTCCGCCCAGCTCACATATACCCTGGTGCACTCCGCCCAGCTCACATATACCCTGGTGCACTCCGCCCAGCTCACATATACCCTGGTGTACTCCGCCCAGCTCACATATACCCTGGTGTACTCCGCCCAGCTCACATATACCCTGGTGTACTCCGCCCAGCTCACATATACCCTGGTGTACTCCGCCCAGCTCACATATACCCTGGTGTACTCCGCCCAGCTCACATATACCCTGGTGTACTCCGCCCAGCTCACATATACCCTGGTGTACTCCGCCCAGCTCACATATACCCTGGTGTACTCCGCCCAGCTCACATATACCCTGGTGTACTCCGCCCAGCTCACATATACCCTGGTGTACTCCGCCCAGCTCACATATACCCTGGTGTACTCCGCCCAGCTCACATATACCCTGGTGTACTCCGCCCAGCTCACATATACCCTGGTGTACTCCGCCCAGCTCACATATACCCTGGTGTACTCCGCCCAGCTCACATATACCCTGGTGTACTCCGCCCAGCTCACATATACCCTGGTGTACTCCGCCCAGCTCACATATACCCTGGTGTACTCCGCCCAGCTCACATATACCCTGGTGTACTCCGCCCAGCTCACATATACCCTGGTGTACTCCGCCCAGCTCACATATACCCTGGTGTACTCCGCCCAGCTCACATATACCCTGGTGTACTCCGCCCAGCTCACATATACCCTGGTGTACTCCGCCCAGCTCACATATACCCTGGTGTACTCCGCCCAGCTCACATATACCCTGGTGTACTCCGCCCAGCTCACATATACCCTGGTGTACTCCGCCCAGCTCACATATACCCCCACATTATAAGCTGAAATACCACTAATACACCAAGCAAACTCTGCGCTTCAAAAGCCAAATGGTGGTCCAACTGAGCCTGGCAGTGTACCCAAACGGCAATTTATGACTACATACGGGGTATTCTGGAGAACCCGCTTAACAATTTATGGGATGTGTGTCTATGGTGGTACAAGCTGGGCACAACACATTGGGCACTGAAATAGCATATCTGTGGAAAACCGCAATTTTCAATCTGCAACATCTATTGTTTACTCATCTTTGCAAGACACTTGTGCGGTCAAAATGCTCACTACACCCCTAGATCAATTCTTTGAGGGATCTAGTTTCCAAAATGGGGTAATTTTTCAGGGGGTACCACGGTACTGGTACTATAGCTCAATGCAACATGGTGTCAAAAAACAAATCTTATAAAATCTCCACTCCAAATACTAAATGGTGCTCCTTCCCTTTAGAGCCTTGCTGTGTGTCCAAATAGCAGTTTATGACCACGTGTGGGGTATTTCCCTACTCTGAAGAAGTTGCTTTACAAAGGTTAGGGTGCTTTTTCTCCTTTATTTGTTGAGAAAATGAAAACAATTTTTTACTAATGCTGCGTCTTATTGGAAAATAATGTAATTTTTCATTTTCACTGCCCATTTCTAATAAAATATATGAGACACCTGTGGGGTCAAAATACTCAACTACACCCCTAGATGAATTCCTCAATGGGTGTGGTTTGCCAAATGAAGTCACTTTTGGGTAGTTTCCACTGTATTGCTACCTAAAGGGCTTTGCATGGCACAGAAAAACCAATCCAGCAAAATCTGCTCTCCAACAGCCAAATGGCGCTCTTTCCCATCTGAGCCCTGATGTGTATTCATACAGTGGTTTATTACCACATATGGGGTATTTCCGTACTCTGGAGAAGTTTCTTTACAAATGTTACGGTGATTTTTCTCCTTTATTTGATGAGAAAATGAAACATTTTTACCTAAAGCTACGTCTTAGTGGAAAAAAAATGAAATTTTTCATGTTTACTGCCCAATTCTAATGAAATCTATGAAACACCTGGGGGGTCAAAATGCTCACTACACCCCTAGATTAATTCCTCAATGGGTGTAGTTTCCCAAATGGAGTCACTTTTGGGGGGGGGGGGGACGACTCCACTGTACTGGTAGCTTAGAGGCTTTACAAATGCGACACGGTGCAGAGAAATTAATCCAGCAAAATCAGCGCTCAAAATGGCGTGACTTCCCTTCCGAGTCCTGCCGCTTGCCCAAACAGCAGTTTATGTCCACATGTTTGGTATTTCCGTACTCTGGAGAAGTTGCTTTACAAATGTTGGGGTGCTTTTCCTCATTTATTGGAAAAATTAAACATTTTGAGGTAAAGCTACATCTTATTGGAAAATAATGTAATTTTTCATTTTCACTGCCCAATTCTAATGAAATCTATGAAACACCTGTGGGGTCAAAATGCTCACTACACCCCTAGATGAATTCCTCAAAGGGTATAGAGTCACTTTTGTGGGGTTTCCTTTGTTTCGGCACCACAAGACCTCTTCTAACCTGACATGGTGCCTGAAATATAATTTAAGAAAAGGAAGGCCCAAAAATCCTCTAGGTACTCCTTTGCTTCGGAGGCCGGTGTTTCAAACCAGTAGCGCATTAGGGCCACATGTGGGATATTTCTAAAAACTTCAGAATCGGGGCAATAAATATTCAGTTGTGTTTCTCTGGTAAAATCCTTCAGTATTACAGGAAAAATGGAATTTCTGTAACAAAAAAAAAATAATTACATTTGCAAATTTCCCTTCCACTTTGCTTTAATTCCTGTGAAACGCATAAAGAGTTAAGAAACTTTCTAAATGCTGTTTTGAGTACATAAGGGGTGCAGTTTTTAAAATGGGGTGATTTGTGGGGGTTCCTAATATGTAAGGCCCTCAAAGCCACTTCAGAACTTAACTGGTCCCTAAAAAAATAGGCTTTTGACATTTTCTTGAAAATTTGAGAAATTGCTGCTAAACTTATAAGCCTTGTAACGTCCTAAAAAAAAAAAAAAAAATGTTCACAAATTATGCCAATCTTAAAGAGGCTCTGTCACCAGATTTTGCAACCCCTATCTGCTATTGCAGCAGATAGGCGCTGCAATGTAGATTACAGTAACGTTTTTATTTTTAAAAAACGAGCTTTTCTGGCCAAGTTATGACCATTTTTGTAATTATGCAAATGAGGCTTGCACAAGTCCAAGTGGGTGTGTTTAAAAGTAAAAGTCCAAGTGGGCGTGTATTAGGTGCGTACATCGGGGCGTTTTTAATACTTTTACTAGCTGGGCGCTGTGAAGAGAAGTAACATCCTCTTCTCTTCAGAACGCCCAGCTTGTGACAGTGCAGATCTGTGACGTCACTCACAGGTCCTGCATCGTGACGGCCACATCGGCAGCAGAGGCTACAGTTGATTCTGCAGCAGCATCAGCGTTTGCAGGTAAGATCGACTTACCTGCAAACGCTGATGCTGCTGCAGAATCAACTGTAGCCTCTGGTGCCGATGTGGCCGTCACGATGCAGGACCTGTGAGTGACGTCACAGAAATGCACTGTCACAAGCTGGGCGTTCTGAAGAGAAGAGGATGTTACTTCTCATCAGAGCGCCCAGCTAGTGAAAGTATTAAAAACGCCCCGATGTACGCACATAATACACGCCCACTTGGACTTTTGCAAGCCTCATTTGCATAACTACAAAAATGGTCATAACTTGGCCAAAAATGCTCGTTTTTTTTAAATAAAAACGTTACTGTAATCTACATTGCAGCGCCTATCTGCTGCAATAGCAGATAGGGGTTGCAAAATCTGGTGACAGAGCCTCTTTAAGTAGACATATGGGAAATGTTAACTAGTAACTATTTTGTATGGTATAACTATCTGTCTTACAGGCAGATACATTTGAATTTAGAAAATGATAATTTTTTGCACATTCTCTAAATTTTGGTGTTTTTCACACAAAAATATTGAATATATCGACCAAATTTTTTCACTAACTTAAAGTACAATATGTCACGAGAAAACAATCCCAGAATCGCTTGGATAGGTAAAAGCATTCCGGAGGTATTACCACATAAAGTGACACATGTCAGATTTAAAAAATGAGGCTGTGTCATAAGGTCCAAAAGTGGCAAGTGAAGTGCATGCTCGATCGGGTTGAGATCTGGTGATAGACTTGGCCATTGGAAAATATTCCACCACTTTGCCTTAACCCCTTAATGACCGGGCATGTTTGTACCTTAATGACCAAGCCAGATTAGTCAAATCTGGTATGTCTGACTTTACCAGAGAATAACTCTGTGAAAGTTTTGAATATCCAAGTAATTCTGACATTGTTTTTTCGTCACATGTTGTACTTTATTTTAGTGGTAAAAGTAGACTGATACGAATTGCGGAAATTAATTAAAAAATAGAAAAATGGAAGAAATTTTGTAAAAATTACCATTTTCCCCTATTTTTAACTGCAATATGTCACATATGTACACACATACTGTACAATTTTTTTCATTAAATATATATTTATATCTCTTTACTCTATTTTGGCAGCACTTTTGAAAAAATAAAATAAATTTTCAGCAATTTAGAGGACTTACAAATTGAATAATAATTTTATAAATTTTGAAGTACATTTTGTTTTCCTGCACCAAGCCAGGCTCATAGGTCTCAGAGTGATGGAAACCTCCACAAATGACCCCATTTAGAAAACTAGACCCCTTAAGGTATTTACCTAGGGGTATAGTAAGTATTTTGACCCCACAGTTTTTTGCTAAATTTAATACATAGCAGGTGAAAAAAATAATTTCACTTTTTTTCATAAAAGTATCAGTTTGAAGACCAATTTCTTTGTAAAGCGACCATGAGAATGAAGAAACACACCACAAAATCTATCACCCTGTTTCTCCTGTTTTCAAAAATACCAACATTGTGGTCCTAATGCGCTGCCTGGACACACGGCAGGACCCAAAAGGAAGGGAGCACCCGGAGGCTTTCAGGACACATATTTTGCTTGAAAATGTTTTAGGCCCCACTGTACATTTGGAGAGGCTTTGAGCTGCCAGAACGATAGAAACTCCCCATAAACGACCCCATTTAGAAAACTAGACCCCTTAAGGTATTTATCTAGGGGTATAGTTAGCATTTTGACCACACAGGTTTTTTGCTAAATATATTGGAATTAGTCTGTAAAAATTAAAATGTACTTTTTTTCTGAAACATAGAAATTTTTATTATTTACAAGGAATAACGAAGAAAATGCACCCCAACATTTGTAAAGCAATGTCTCCCGATTACGACAATACCCCATATGTGGTAATAAACTGCTGTTTGGACCCACAGCAGGGCTCAGAAGGGAAGGAGCGCCATTTGGATTTATGATTTTGCTGGAATGGTTTTCGGTGCCATGTCGCATTTGCAATGCACTGGAGGGACCAAAACAGTGGAAACCCACCAAAAGTGACCCCATTTTGGAAAAACCTTCAAGAAATTTTTCTAGGGGTATAGTGAGCATTTAGACCCCACGGGTCTTTTGCAGAGTTTATTGGAATTAGGGCGCGAAAATTAATATCAACATTTTTTCCACTAAAATGTTGCATTTTCTCAAGGGATAAAGGAGGAGAAAAACAACCATTTTTTATAAAGCAATTTCTCCCGAGTACGGAAATACCCCACATGTGGTCAAAAGTTTTTTCATTAGAAATGAATTAACCCTCAGGACTGATCCATTTTTTGCTTTCATATTTTAGATTTTCACTCCCCGCTTTCCAAGAGCCATAACTTTTTTATTTTTCCATCAATAGAGTGGTGTGAGGGCTTATTTCTTGCGGGAGGAGCTGCAGTTTTTATTGGTACCATTTTTTTGGTACATAAAAAGTGATTCAAAAGTTGTATTACATTTTTTTTTTAGAGCGAAGGTGACAACAAAAATAAAATAGCCATTTTGGCGGTTTCAATTATTAAATTTTTTTAAGGTGTGCACTGTGCAAATTAAATAATGGTATATTGTAATAGTTCGGACTTTCACGGACGTAGCGATACCAATTTTGTTCATTTTTTTACATTACTTTAGAAGAAAAATGCGAAAAGGTGTTTTGCTTTTTTAACTTTAAAAAAAATAATTCTCACTACTAATAACTATAATTCTTCTACACATTTTATTATTCAATCCCCTTAGGGGACTTGATCCAGCGATCATTGGATCACTGGTACAATATACTGCAATACTAATGTATTGCAGTATATTGTTATTCTTACAGGCTTCTGTAACAGAGCGATCGCTGTACCTGTCCGTTAGTACCGAGGGGGCCTGCTGTAATACACAGCCGACACCCGCAGCTTATGGAGCGGGCTCAGCATGTGAGCCGGCTCCATACATCAACCGCCGCACCATGACGGGCAATTAAGTCATAGTGCGCAAAGGGGTTAATGCGCAGCGGATGGTTCAAAGTGAAAATTGCAATTTTCCACTGATACGCCATTTTAGTGCATAATATATTGTGCCCAGTGTGTGCCACAGAAGACAAATACCTCATAAAACGTTAAGCGGGTTCTCTCAGGTATGGCGACGCCATATGTGTGGGCGCAAACTGCTGTTTGGGCACGCTGCAGACCTCAGAAGGGAGGGACGCCATTTTGCTTTTGGAGCGCAGATTTTGCTTGGTAACTGTTCTGTTTTGGGTTTTGCTGGTATTTCAGTTTATAATGTGGGGGCATATGTAATCTGTGCGGAGAACATAAGGGCATAATAAGAGGGTATAATAATGGGGTAAATAAATAATAATTCATAGATGTGTGGCCGGTGCCGCACTGATAAATGGCGCCCGATCTTATCCGCTTTTGGACACTCTGCACATTTTGCATCGCCATATTCTGAAAGCCAGAACTTTTTTATTTTTTCACCACCGGAGCTGTGTGAGGGCTTATTTGTTGTGGGACAATCTGTAGTTTTCATTGGTAGCATTTTGGGGTACATGCGATTTTTTTTTATCACTTTTTATTCATTTTTTTTGCAATTCTGAGCAAAAAACAGGAATTCTGACACCGTTTTTTAGGTTTTCTTTTTTGCGGCGATCACCGTACGCTATAGGTGACATTTTTACTTTATTCTGCGTGTTAGTACGATTACGGCGATACCAGATGTATATAGGTTTGGTCCTTTTTTTTAGCGTTTGCGCAATAAAATGACTTATTTGTAAAAAAAAAAAATTCTGTGTCACCATATTCTGAGGGCCATAATTTTTACATTTTTTTAGTCAAAAAAGCTGTGTAAGGGCTTGTTTTTTGCGGGACGGATAGAAGTTTTTACTGGTACTATTTTCGGGTACATGCAACTTTTTGATCACTTTTTATTCTCTGTTTTGGGAGGGGTGGTGACAAAAAAAAAATTGTGATTCTGTCGTAGTTTTTTATTGTTTTTTTTTGGGGTGTTCATCGTGCGGGAAAAACAACATTATAGTTTTATAGTTGGGTTCGTTACGAACGCGGTGATACCAAATACGTGTACTTTAACGTGTTCATTTTTTTTCTATAATAAAAGTCTTATTATAGGAAAAAAAGCATTTAGTGTTTATATCACTTATAACTTTTATTTTTACACTTTTTTTAAAACATTTTTATTACTTTTTTTTACTTTTTTTTCTTGTCCCACTAGGGGACACTTAGACTTGCAGCTTTGATCGCTGCTAGAGTACATTACACTACACACGTAGTGTAATGTACTCTAACTGTCATTGTGACGTGACTGTCACACTGACAGAAAGCAGAGGAGGAACGGCCGGAGGCTGTTCCTCCGAGGCTTCCGTACATGGCAACCCGGAGGTCATTATCTGACCTCCGATTGCCGTGACAAGCATCGGTAGCCCCCACGATCACTTCGTGGGGGCTGCCGATGTGCTTCAAACCACTTAAATGCGGCGACGGCAATCCGTCGCCGCACTTAAGGGGTTAACTGCCGGAAGCAGCGGCGATGGTCCGCTGTCCGGCGAGACCGATGTCTCAGCTGTCTAGGACAGCTGTCAGCGCGGGTCTGTCACTGTGTTTACACAGTGTGACAGTTTGAAATGCGGACGAAAATGAACGTCATGGTGCGGGAACTAGCAGCCGACCATGACGTTCATTTTCGTCCTTGGTCGTTAAGGGGTTAAAAAACTCCTGGGTTGCATTTGCAGTATGTTTTGGGTCATTGTCCATCTGTAATGTGAAGTGATGTCCAATCAACCTTGCTGCATTTGGTTGAATCGGAGCAGAAAGTATATCCCTGAACACTACAGAATTCATCCGGGTGCTTCTGTCTTCAGTCACATCAAAACGAGTGACAGTGCCTTTGGCAGCCATGCATGCCATCACACTGCCTCCACCATGTTTTACAGAGGATGTGTTGTCCTTCTCCATACATTCTTCCTTCTATCATTCTGGTATAGGTTGATCTTAGTTTCATAAGTCCAAAGATTGCCATTCCAGAACTGGGCTGGCTTCTTTAACTGTTACATAGTTACATAGTTAGTACGGCTGAAAAAAATACACATGTCTATCAAGTTCAACTAAGGGACGGGAAAAGGGAAGGTAAAAATTTCTACACTTAGGAGCGAATACTTTTTTGTTCTAGGAAATTATCCAAGCCTTTTTTAAAGCCATCTACTGTCCCTGCTGTGACGGCTCCTGCGGTAGACTATTCCATAGATTCACAGTTCTCACAGTAAAGAAGGCTTGTCGCCTCTGCAGGTTGAACCTTTTTTTCTCCAGACGGAGGGAGTGCCCCCTTGTTTTTTGAAGGGCTTTTACATAGAACAGGATTTCACCATATTTTTTGTATGTGCCATTAATATATTTATATAAATTAATCATGTCCCTCCTTAGTCGTCTTTTTTCAAGGCTAAGGCGGGATTCACACGACCGGGTCGGGTCCGAGCCCGAGTGCCGGCCGGTAAAATCGGCCATTCTGCCCGGCCAGTTTGCATAAAGTTATGCATCCGTGCCGGGCCGGGCAGATCCGGACAGTGACATCAGCGGCAACTCCTGAAGGGGAATCCCCATGTGTTCGGGGATTCCGCTTCAGGAGTTTCCCCTGATGTCACTGCCCAGATATGGACAGAGACATCAAAGCGCTCTGTCCAGGAGCGGAATCCCCGAACACACGGGGATTCCGCTCCTTCAAGGAGCTAAAGTGCGGCTAGCACATACCTCCCCGCTCTGGCAGGAAGTGAGTGACGTCACAGCGTGATCTCTCGAGAACACGCTGTGTGTCTGCACTGCCAGAAGCTGGGCATTCTGAAGAGAAGTGGATGATACTTCTCGTCAGAACGCCCAGCTAGTAAAAGTAGTAAACACGCCCAGATGTAACACATAATACACGCCCAGTTGGACGTTTACTGTAAACACGCCCAGTTGTACTTTAGAAAGCCTCATTTACATAAATATAAAAATGGCAATAACTTGGCCAAAAATGCTCGTTTTTTAAAAAAAAAAAAAACGTTACTCATATCTCCATTGCAGCGCCGATCTGCTGCAATAGGAGATAGGGGTTGCAAAATCTGGTGACAGAGCCTCTTTAAAGGAACAGTGTCACCAAATTTATTTTTTTTTTATATATATATATCAGTTTTATGTTAGGGTTTTATTAAAAACGTTTATATTTATTTGTGTGTTACTTTTTTCTATTTTTACACTTTTTCTTCCCTATGGGGGCTGCCATTTTTTTTTCCATTTCTGTATGTGTCGATTAACGACACATACAGACATGGAATACGGCAGCTCCAGTCCCATAGGGACTGCGAACGGGGCCCGTTCCATCCACTATGGTGTACGCCGTGTGTGTGGGAACGGCGCATGCGCCACTCCCACACAGTCCGATTTGAAATGCGCGCCGTCCGGCGCCATTTTCCTGTGGACCGGAAGTCGCGGCCGGGCAGTAAGATTACTACTTCCGGTCGCGGCTTCCGGGCTTGTGCACATGGAGCAGCGGCAGCAGACGGAGCGGACGGAGCGGCGGCGACTGGAGCAGGTAAGTGATTTCTATGTATGTTCGTGTTTCAGTGTGTGTTTACTACTGTATGTAAACCTTCTACACTGTGTGTTAGCTCAAAAATGGCGACACACAGTGTAGGAGGTTTGACCGTTCAAACCCCTCGTTTCTCCCGGCACTAGCCAAGATAAAGGAGGGGGGGGGATTCTGAGAGCTCACTAGAGCGAGGGATTTTTTCCCAATTTTGCAGCATAAAGCAATGTGGTTGCTTTACCACATGCAATGCTGCAATTTTGGGAATTGCTCCATCCAGTGACCAGTGCTGGGAAATATTATAAATTGAATCCAATTTATAATATTTCCTGACTCGTGAAAAAAAATTAGAACAATGTTTAATCACCTACACACTAATTGTTTAACTAAAAAAAAAAAATACATGTTTTGCTGGCAACACATTCCCTTTAAATAGCTTTTGAGATAATTGTCCAATTACCTTTGGTCTCTTGAAAAAGAGGCAGCTACATATTAGGCTGGATTCACACGAACGTTGCGTTTTTGCGCGCGTGAAAAACGCGCCGTTTCGGTTGCGTTGGAGTTGCATGTGGCATCCGTTTGGGCAGCGTGATAGCGTATTTAACGCGCGTATGGCATGCGTTTTTTACGCGCGTCAAAACAACGGAGGGTAGAGTAATGGAGAGGGCAGCCTACAAAAAGACACCTTCTCCAACACCTGCTTGCTGTGAGCACATGTTCGCATCAAGATTTCACGTTACCTCACACTTTGGCCCGTGTTTGTTGTTTTTGGGTGGTTTTACAGGTAAAAAAAACTACTATTGCTGCAGATGTCAGTTTAAACTGTGCGAATGTGCTCAGAAAGTGAAAAGCCACTTCCTGGTTTGTAGTTGTTTTGTCTAGTCTGCTCAACTCATTTACATACACTTAAAGGTAATGTGTTGCCAGAAAAACATGTTTGTTTTTTTTTAAATTAAACATTTAGTGTGTGGGTGATTAAACATTGTTCAAATTTTTTTCACGAGTCAGGAAATATTATAAATTAATTCTAATTTATAATATTACCCATTTTTGGTCACTAGATGGAGCTATTCCCAAAATTGCAGCATTGCAAAATTGGGTAAAAAGCCCTCGCTCTAGTGAGCTCTCAGCATCCCCCCCTCCTTTATCCTGGCTAGTGCCGGGATAAACGAGGGGTTTGAACGGTGTAACCTCCTACACTGCGTGTCGCCATTTTTTGAGCTAACACACAGTGTAGTAGGTTTACATACAGTAGTAAACACACACAAACCCGAACATACATTGAAATCTCTTACCTGCTCCTGCCGCCGCGGCTCCCTCCGGCCCGTCCGCTCCGTCTGCGGCCGCTGGTCCAAGTGCACAAATCCGGAAGCCGCGACCGGAAGTAGTAATATTACTGTCCGGCCGCGACTTCCGGTCCACAGGAAAATGGCGCCGGACGGCGCCAATTTCGAATTGGACTGCGTGGGAGCGGCGCATGCGCAGTTCACACACAGACGCCGTACACTGAAGTCAATGGGACGGGAGCCGTTCGCAGTCCCTATGGGACTGTGGCTGCCGTATTCCATGTCTGTATGTGTCGTTAATCGACACATACAGAAATGGAACAAAAAAATGGCAGCCCCCATAGGGAAGAAAAAGTGTAAAAATAAGAAAAAGTAAAACACAAACACACAAATAAATATAAACGTTTTTAATAAAGCACTAACATCTTTAACATATAAAAAAATAATTTGTGATGACACTGTTCCTTTAACAAGTGTTGCGTGAAAAACGCTGTGCGTACGAAGGTGCATCCGTGTGCCCTGCGTTGTTTTCACGCACCCATTGACTTCAATGGGTGCGTGATGCGTTGAAAACGCTGAATCAACGGACATGTCGTGCCTTTTTGGCAGCAGACTCACGCTGCGCAAAAACCACGCACATGTCTGCACGGCCCCATAGACTAATATAGGTCCGGGCAACGCGCCTGAAAATCACGCGCGTTGCACGCGCGTATTTTACGTTCGTCTGAATAAAGCCTTAAAGAGCTGTAATTCCTAAACCCCTCCTCAAATTAGGATGTGAATACCCTCAAATTAAAGCTGAGAGTCTGCACTTTAAGCCCATATTGATTATAAAACTGTATATTAAATATCTTTTAGTGAGGCCTCATGCACACGACCGTGCCCGCAATCACGTCCCGCGATTGCGGGCACGGCCGGCCGCTGACTGACCGCCGCATTTTCGGGCCGTGCTCCCATACAAAGTATGGGAGCACGGCCCGCAAAATGCGAAAGAACGGACATGTTCCATAATTCCCGGAACATTTCCACGGCACTGACACCCTTCCGTAGTGCTACGGAAAGGTGTCAGTGTTCAATGAAAGTGAATGGCTCAGTTTTTGCGGACCGCAGTTGCGGTCCCCAAAAACGGAGGTTTTTTGCTGTCGTGTGCATGGGGCCTGAACCGCTAAAATGCAAAAAACTTGTCACGGTCGAAAAAATTCGGAACCTAACTGTATGCACTTCCAGCGTGCTTTCCTTTGTGGCAATTAGGTCTCAACAGATGATCCAAATACCCCTTATAAAGAGCCGGCCACATCACATTATTTGGCCCAGGTCAGCACTCCACTACGTCGCCTCTAAAAATCAGGAGGACCTCAGATTTAATGTATGCACTTGAATTCTTGTCCCACACATTCAACATCATGAAAGAAATATAAATGGTGGTGTTGAGTCAAAGAAGAAAAAGAGGCACCTTGACATAATTTTGGTCAAGTCAAGAGGCGTTTCCAGAGAAGAGTCATATTGTGGTGATCCAATATCGTGATATATCTGCTGTACTAATTGTTTCCTATGACATTTTCCCTATGTTTGATATTGGAAAATTAGATTATGAGCCCTAGTGGGGATAGGTACTAATATGAATGATTATTTATTAACCCATTCCCAACATTTGACATCTGCCTAAGGCCTTATTAACGCGAACGTGTTTAACGTCCGTGATACACGCGTTTAAATCACACGCGTTGCACGGACCTATGTTAGTCAATGGGGCCGTTCAGACATTCTGTTATTTTCACTCAGCGTGTGTCCGCTGCATAAAACTCACATGTCCTAAACTTGGGTGTTTTTCGCGCATCACACACCAATTGAAGTCAATGGGTGCGTGAAAATCACGCGCAGTTCACAGAAGCACTTCCGTGTGTCGCGCAACAGTAGATAAAGACATGAAGGAAAAAATAAAAGCACTTCCTTCATTTCTTTTTCTAAACATCAAAACCACGTGTCATAAGGATGGCATATGCGTCAAAAATCATGCAGCCACGCACCATTCACTGATGACACACAGAACTGCAACAAGCGCAAAACGCTGCGTTTTTTGCTTGCGCCAAAAACGCACACGTTCGTGTGAATAAGGCCTAAGTCATAGCAGGGTAGGGGGGAGTATGGGGCGGGCTCATGGGCTGAGCTCCATACAATGCGGGTGTCGGCTGTATGTTACAGCCGATACTTCACAGTAATGAGCGGGATCGTGATCGAGCGCGATCCTGCTAGTTTAACCCAATAGATGCTGCGGTCAATACCGACAGTGGCATTTAAATCGTTAGAGGGGGTTGGCCCTCTCTAACAGCTCATCCCTCTCCCACAATATGATTGCGGGGTGCCTATGGCAGAGGCGTAGCTAGGTTCTCCTGCACCCGGGGCAAAGATTCAGATTGCCCTCCCCCCCCCCCCCCCGACCTTATTTCACAATTTTTTTAATGTAACTCAAGTATAAAAGCATTTCTACATTTTACAAGCGATGTAGTTCTATAATGTAATTAACATAAAAATAAATTAAGAAAATAAATTAAAGAGGCCACACACAGCCCCCTGTAGATACTGCCACACACAGCCCCCTGTAGATAGCGCCACACAGCCCCACTTGTAGATAGCGCCACACACAGCCCGCTGCCCCCTTGTAAATAGTGCCACATTCCCCCTTTTAAAGAGCGCCACATCCCCCCCCCCCCCTTTTAAATAGTGCCATATAAATTTGGTATTGACGTAGAAGTCATTTTAATTACAGTGAATTCCATAAAAACGAAGCATAAAAAACAATGGAGAAATAATTTTTGCCCAGTTTCCTAGTACACTATATGGTTAAAAAAAAATAAAAATACAAAAAAATAAATAAAAAAAAAAGGTGCAATGAAAAACTACAACTAGTCCCGCAAAAAATCAAGCCCCCAGGACTATAATCGAGTGAAAAAAAAAAAAAAAAAAAAGAGTTATGGCTTTTGGAAGGTAGGGAGGAAAAAAAATTGAATTGAAAATCTGAAAAGTGGCTGCGGCGTGAATGGCAAACAAACAGTAAAGAAAACAAACAATCCACCAGAATGTTTACTAGGGTGCGCTACAGACTAGAGTAAGATACGTGGAGAGCCTGCATATCTAACAGCAACCCATAGGGACTCTGTGTGTCAGATTACATGCTCTGTGCACGAGGTCTAAGGGCTCATGCACACTGGCACAGAGCCTGTACGCCAGTGCACGGAGGCAGAGCCAATACAGACTCCGTGCGCCACCAAACAGACTCCGTGCGTATGGAAATATTCTCCCCTGGAATCTAATGCTTCTAGGAGACAATGCTTCTGTACATACAAAGTCTGACGGAGCAAATTTGTACAGAATCTGACAGAAAAAACCTCCATATGCCTCTGTATGAGATTGGGGACACCAAAAGGTACAGTAGAGAGCTTATGCACCTCTATGGACCTGCTTTACGGCCCTCTACAAAACAGTCGAAATACAGCCGTGTGAATGAGGCCTTAGGGTTTACTCAATTTAACATGTAGAACAGAAAGAACCTATAGGAAACCTTTTTGTCTCCATGTCAGTTATTTGTTTTCACTTTTTCAAAACCAGTTCTGTTCATACATTTTGCAGAAAGTGAGAACTATACGCCGACCGGCTGACTTCTTGCTATATTGAAAATGCTTGTGTAATCTCTCTTCTACTGTATGGCAAATAAATTGCTAGACCCTACCAGAGAAAGAGATCAACAGCAGAACAGGGGACATTGTAGAAATGAAACTTGGGTTGCAATAAATAGGAGGGGGGGGGGGTACCTCATGTAGTTCTATGCTTACACGTGCGACATCCCAAACACCTACCCTACTGACTGGTCTTGGTCCCAGTTTCCATTACATAAGTCTCTATAGTACGGTAGGAGAAGAAGGTTACTATCACGGTCCGTAGCGTTAGGTGATCAATCCCGTTTTTCTGAAAATATCGGCACTTCCAATGATAATCAACATTGCACTCGAGATTTTTTGGTGGTCATCTTCGAAAATCTCTGAGCTCATGAACAGCTCTTACCTTTTTGCATGTGTGTAAAAAAAAAAAATTAAAAAAAAAAAAAAAAAGGGAAATCTTAGGGTATGTTCACACGCAGTAACCAAAAACATCTGAAAATACGGAGCCGATTTCAGGCGAAGACAGCTCCCGATTTTCAGACGTCTTTGTAGCAACTCACATATTTTACGGACATTATTGGAGCGATTTTTCAATGGAGTCAATCAATGAAAAACGGCTCCAAAAACATCCCAAGAAGTGACATGCACTTCTGTTTACGCCTCGTATTTTGACAGCGACGCGTAAAATTACACCTCGTGGGAACAATGGGCAGAGGTTTGTAGGCGTAATGGAGCCGTTTTTTTCAGGCGTAATTCGAGGCGTAAAACGCCCAAATCACGTCTGAAAACAGTGCGTGTGAACATACCTTTATACCCAGTGCCAGTTTTGTTGAGACATCTGTAAAGATGGCTAAACTATAATGCCCCATATTAGAATACACGGAGCAAGAGAATCACGGGACATTCATACTAATTTATCCGCATGATGGAAGTTTTGTCAATTTTTCTTAACTTGTGGCCAAGAAGTGACACCACAGGTATACTCAATGCATACTGAACGTAAAGTGACATTGTGGGAATGCTCTTCCATTATTTACAGGTTTCAGCCTTAATCACACCTATGCGGAAATGATATCACTATGAACCCACACACTGCAAGTGACAGGACCCACAAGTATCTCGGTTACTCACCCTGTCCCTGGAGAGGACTGCTCATAGAGATGGCAGCGGGCAATGAACGTCACATCACAAGACAAGGTCCAGAGTCTGTCCGCCCATTCCACATCAGTGTGAATCATGCAATGAGACAAGAAACGGATCAACGAGACTACACATGCATCGTCACCACACACCCGCACTGCCGCGACGGCAATACGAGCCAGGCCGCGCCCACTTCTAACTAAGCACGCCTACATTCCTATGCATGGAGGAAGATAGGCGGGGTCGTGACGTCACGACCAGCATAACCCTGCCTTTACAGAGAGGCGGCTCGTTTGAACGCTCCCAGTAGTGACTGCGGCGTTTTGTGGAATCGGGCACTGGGCAAATTGGAAAAGACATCACAAAATGTTATAGAACGAACAGTGGTGCCAGCTTGTGCCAACACTTTACTGCTAGTTTTTCCTTCTGCTGTCAAAAATAAACAAGAAGGACAGGGAAGATAGTAGATGGGTTTCCATTCGCCTAGTGAGGGGACTACAGTGCAATTGTGCTTTGTTCCGTCAAGAAAGCAAAGCAAGAAAAAAAAAAAATAAGAAAAAGAAGCAAGAAAATGCTTAGGCCCCATGCACACGACCATAAAAAACCTCAGTTTGTGCGGACCGGAATTGCGGTTTGCAAAAACTGACCCATTCACTTCCATTGAACGCGGATACCATTCCGTATCGCTACGGATGAGTGTCCGTGCCGCAGTACTGTTTTGGGAATTATGGAGCATGTCCGCTTTCGGGCCGCAATTGCGGCACGGACTCCTCCATAGAAGCCTATGGGGGAAGCCAAAATTGCAGATGGCTACGGAGGTGCGTCCGCACATACGGATAGCCATCCGCAAACACAGAAGTGTAGCTAAGCGACACAAAGGGGTTTTCCCATCAACCAGGCCACTTTTTGTGGATCCGTGTATACGGATGTAATATGGATGCACTACGGACCGTATTTGTGGATACCATTCAGCAGAAATGGGTACGTTGCTGATGATTTGCTGATGACTATAATGCAATACGGAACCGTTTTTATGGTCAGTATTTGCGGACATGGTCGTGTGCATGAGGCCTTAGGTCCCATGCACACGACCGTAAAAAACCTCAGTTTTTGCGTACCGCAATTGCGGGCCGCAAAAATGGACCCATTCACTTTCATTGAACGCGGACACCTTTCCGTAGTGCTATGGATGGGTGTCCGCGCCGCAGCACCGTGCCGGAAATTATGGAGCATGTCCTATTTTTCGTATTTTACGGGCCGTGCTCCTATACTTTGTATGGGAGCACGGCCCGAAAATGCGGATGGCAGTCGGCGGCCGGCCGTGCCCGCAATTGCGGGACGTGATTGGTGGCACAGTCGTGTGCATGAGGCCTTAGGCTCCATGCACACGACGGTGCCCGCAGTTATGACCCGTAATTATGGGCACGGACGGCAGTGGGCAGCCGGCCGTTTTTAGGGGCCGTGCTCCCCTTATAAAGTATAGGGGCACGGTCCGTGAAATAAGAAAAAGGTACATGTTCTATTTTTTTAGGCCGGTTTCTACTGCACGGACACCCTCCCATAGGCATACGGGAAGGTATCCGTCCGCCATAGAAATGAATGGGCCCGTAAATACGGACTGTAATTACGGGTGATTTTACGGTCGTGTGCATGGGGCCTTAGACTAGGAGTTGCCCCTTCAGGACCGAGCTCATTTTGGTCTTCAGGACCAGACCCATTTTTCCAAATCTGACATGTCGCTTTATGTGGTGATAACTTCAGAATGCTTTTACCTATTCAGTCGATTATAAGATTGTTTTCTCGTGACTTTGTACTTTTATAATTGTACTTTATGGTAGTGAAAAAATTTGGTCAATAAATTCATTGCTTATTTGTGAAAAACCCCAAAATTGAGAAAATTTGAAGGAATTATGATTTTTCTAATTTTAAATGTATCTGCCTGTAAGACAGATAGTAATACCACACAAAATAGTTACTAGTTTACATCCCCCATATGTCTACTTTATATTTGCATCGTTTTTTGAACATCCTTTTATTTTTCTACAACGTTACAAAGCTTAGAACTTTAGCAGCAATTTCTCACATTTTTAAGAGAATTTCAAAAGGATATTTTTTCAGGGACGAGTTAAGTTCTGAAGTGGTTTTGAGGGCACTATATATTAGAAACACCCAATTTTGAAAACTGCACCCCTCAAAGTATTCAAAACAGCATTTAGAAAGTGTTTCAACCCTTTAGGTGTTTTATAGGAATTGAAGGAAAGTAGAGGTGAAATTTTCAAACTTAATTTTTTTAATAAAATTCATTTGTAATAAAAAAAATTCTGTAAGGGTATGTTCACACGAGGTCATTACGTTCGTAATTGACGGACGTATTTCGGCCGCAAGTACCGGACCGAACACAGTGCAGGGAGCCGGGCTCCTAGCATCATAGTTATGTACGATGCTAGGAGTCCCTGCCTCTCCGTGGAACTATTGTCCCGTACTGAAAACATGATTACAGTACGGGACAGTTGTCCGGCAGCGAGGCAGGTCTTTTGTTTAATGGCAGAGCGGAGAGATACCTCCCTGCTCTGTCGTAGTGTTCAGTGGCGTCGCGCTGTAGCAGCCATAGCGGCAGCTAGCAGAGCCTCCGGCCATGGTGGGGGCCCGTGCCGGCGGGCGACACGGGCCCCCTCATGCCACGGGCCCCGTAGCAGCCGCTACGGCTGCTACAGCGGTAGTTACAAAACTGCTGTGCGGAGTACATCAGGATATATGTAAGCTGGGCGGAGTGTATCAGGGTATATGTAAGCTGGACAGAGTACATCAGGGTATATGTAAGCTGGGCGGAGTACATCAGGGTATATGTAATCTGGGCGGAGTACATTAGGGTATATGTAAGCTGGGCGGAGTACATCAGGGTATATGTAAACTGTGAGGAGTATATCAGGGTATATGTAAGCTGGGCGGAGTACATCAGGGTATATGTAATCTGTGAGGAGTACATCAGGGCATATGTAAACTGGGCGGAGTACATCAGGGTATATGTAAGCTGGGCGGAGTACATCAGGGTATATGTAAACTGGGCGGAGTACATCAAGGTATATGTAAGCTGGGCGGAGTACATCAGGGCATATGTAAGCTGGGCGGAGTACATCAGGGTATATGTAATCTGTGAGGAGTACATCAGGGCATATGTAAACTGGGCGGAGTACATCAGGGTATATGTAAGCTGGGCGGAGTACATCAGGGTATATGTAAGCTGGGCGGAGTACATCAGGGTATATGTAATCTGTGAGGAGTACATCAGGGTATATGTAAGCTGGGCGGAGTACATCAGGGCATATGTAAGCTGTGCGGAGTACATCAGGGTATATGTAAGCTGGGCGGAGTACATCAGGGTATATGTAAGCTGGGCAGAGTACATCAGGGTATATGTAAGCTGGGCGGAGTACATCAGGGTATATGTAAGCTGGGCGGATTACATCAGGGTATATGTAAACTGGGCGGAGTGCAACAGGTCATAATAGGATGATGTAATAATGGGGTAAATTAATAATAAAATTAATTATCCATGGATAGTGACGTACGCTTTGAACCAATCCTTTATGCACAGGCCAGATTTTTGGGTGCAGGAGTCGCACTTCCAAAAGGTGACCGTGGTATTGTACAAAATATCCGCACTCCAGCATTGTCTAATCTTTGACTTCTTCACTAGCCCCATATGTAGCACAGACCCCAAAATGTCATAATTTCTGCTGCATTTACAGGGTATATCAGTGGGGGCTGCAAATAAAGACGTGGGGTTTTAGGTGAAGAACTGCTGCACATATGAATTAGTCTGGGCCGTCGTTTTGCATTATTGCGTTCCAAGTGTCATAACTTTTTATTTATTCATTTATCTAAAACTTTTTTTTTACTTTTTATTTTACACTTACTAGGGGACATGAAGATCTGATCTTCTGATCACCTGTACAATATACTGCACTACTTGTGTAGTGCAATGTATTGCAACGTCATTTTACAACTGACCGTTGAGCCTATTACGTCCTGCCTCGGGCAGGACCTAATAGGCTCCCGTACCTGGCAACCAGGAAGTCGTTGCTAGGCTTCCTGGTTGTCATTGCAACCATCAGCACCCCACGATTTTTCGCGGGGGGCCAACGGGGTACAGAGGGAGCCCCCTCCCTCTGTGTCAATCACTTAAATGCCGCTGTAGCTATTGACAGCGGCATTTGAGGGGTTAACGGCGGCGATGGGAGAGAACTGTGATCGCCGCCGTTGCAGCGGGATGTCAGCTGTATATTACAGCCGACACCTGCTGAATATGAAGCGCGCACAGCTACTTACTGTACGCACATTTGCGGGAACGACCCGCTAAAAAGGACATACAGTAACGCCTATTTGCTAGAAAGGGATAATCATACCACCCATCATCTCGCTGCAGATCATACAGTGACTACAGTTCTGATTAGAGGCAGAATAAACATTTACATTAAGTGACTCACCGGTGACGTCTCAGATTCTAGTTCTATTTCTCCATCCTGTCCAGACCTCTATGATGACTTCTCCCGCTCACAGCCCATTTCTGCAGTTTGCTGCTCAGATTCAGCTTCTCACTTTTCAAACATTTCTACACCTATAAACAAACATAAAGTTCTCATTATAACATACACTACACCCCTAAATATAATAGCGCCATACACTGCACCTCTAATTATAATAGCACCATACACTGTGTCCCACACACACACACAGTGCCCCCTGTAGATAGTGCTCCCCATAGAGCCCCCTGTAGATAGTGCCCCACATACAGCCCCCTGTAGATAGTGCCCCACATACAGCCTCCCTGTATATAGTGTCCCATATATAGTCCCCATGTATATGGTGTCCCACATATAGCTCCCCTATAGTGCTCCACATATAGCCCACACCTGTATATAGCCCCCTGTAGATATAGCCCACTCCTGTATATAGTGCTCCACATATAGCCCACTGCTGTACATAGTGCTCCGCAGATAGCCAACCCCTGTATATAGCCCCCCTGTAGATATAGCCCACCCCTGTATATAGTGCTCCACATATAGCCCACCCCAGTATAAAGCCCCCTGTAGATAAAGCCCCCCCCCCGTAAATAAAGCCACCGCCCGTAGATAAAGCCACTGCCCATAGATAAAGCCACCCCCCTGTAGATAATGCCACACACTTTTTTATTAGAATAAAAAGGCAAACTATACAAACTCACCTTAAAGGGAATGTGTTGCCAGAAAAACATGTTTTGTTTTTTTTAATTAAACATTTAGTGTGTGGGTGATTAAACATTGTTCAAATTTTTTTTATTTTTTTCACGAGTCAGGAAATATTATTAATTAATTCTAATTTATAATATTACCCATTTCTGGTCACTAGATGGAGCTATTCCCAAAATTGCAGCATTGCATAATTGGGTAAAAAGCCCTCGCTCTAGTGAGCTCTCAGCATCCCCCCCCTCCTTTATCCTGGCTAGTGCCGGGATAAACGAGGGGTTTGAACGGTGTAACCTCCTACACTGTGTGTCGCCATTTTTTGAGCTAACACACAGTGTAGTAGGTTTACATACAGTAGTAAACGTACACAAACACGAACATACATATAAATCTCTTACCTGCTCCTGCCGCCGCGGCTCCCTCCGGCCCGTCCGCTCCGTCTGCTGCCGCTGGTCCAAGTGCACAAGTCCGGAAGCCGCGACCGGAAGTAGTAATATTACTGTCCGGCCGCGACTTCCGGTCCACAGGAAAATGGCGCCGGACGGCGCCAATTTCAAATTGGACTGTGTGGGAGCGGCGCATGCGCAGTTCCCACACAGACGCCGTACACACAAGTGAATGGGACGGGAGCCGTTCGCAGTCCCTATGGGACTGTGGCTGCCGTATTCCATGTCTGTATGTGTCGTTAATCGACACACACAGAAATGGAACAAAAAATGGCAGCCCCCATAGGGAAGAAAAAGTGTAAAAATAAGAAAAAGTAAAACACAAACACACAAATAAATATAAACGTTTTTAATAAAGCACTAACATCTTTAACATATAAAAAAATAATTTGTGATGACACTGTTCCTTTAAAGAGGCTCTGTCACCAGATTTTGCAACCCCTATCTGCTATTGCAGCAGATAGGCGCTGCAATGTAGATAAGAGTAACGTTTTTATTTTTAAAAAACGAGCATTTTTGGCCAAGTTATGACCATTTTTGTATTTATGCAAATGAGGCTTGCTAAAGTCCAACTGGGCGTGTTTAAAGTAAAAGTCCAACTGGACGTGTATTATGTGTGTTACATCTGGGCGTGTTTACTTCTTTTACTAGCTGGGCGTTCTGACGAGAAGTATCATCCACTTCTCTTCAGAACGCCCAGCTTCTGGCAGTGCAGACACACAGCGTGTTCTCGAGAGATCACGCTGTGTCGTCACTCACTTCCTGCCCCAGGTCCTGCATCGTGTCGGACGAGCGAGGACACATCGGCACCAGAGGCTACATTTGATTCTGCAGCAGCATCGGCGTTTGCAGGTAAGTAGCTACATCGACTTACCTGCAAACGCTGATGCTGCTGCAGAATCAACTGTAGCCTCTGGTGCCGATGTGGCCGACACGATGCAGGACCTGGGGCAGGAAGTGAGTGACGTCACAGCGTGATCTCTCGAGAACACGCTGTGTGTCTGCACTGGCAGAAGCTGGGTGTTAACGAACAGAAGTGGATGATGCTGATTCGTCAGCATCATACACTCCCATTCCTAACGCCCAGCTAGTAAAAGAAGTAAAAACGCCCCGATGTACACACACAATACACGCCCAGTTGTACTTTTACTTTAAACACGCCCAGTTGTACTTTTGCAAGCCTCATTTGCATAAATACAAAAATGGTCATAACTTGGCCAAAAATGCTCGTTTTTTAAAAAGAAAAACGTTACTGTAATCTACATTGCAACGCCTATCTGCTGCAATAGCAGATAGGGGTTGCAAAATCTGGTGACAGAGCCTCTTTAATCCCGTTCCCGCACTGTCCGGCGGCAATGGAGACCTGCTCTCATCTGCGCAGGTCTCCTGGGGGTTGAACGACGCAAGTAGCACGATGACGTGATCACGCCGCTTGCGTCTATGAAAGGCGCTGATTGGCAGGGCAGAATGACTTTCCCTGTCAATCAGCGCCTTTCATCGATGCAAGCGGCGCAAAGTATTGCGCCGCTTCACTCATAGAAAGGCGGTGAATGTCCGGGCACGGAATGTACCCGGCCATTCATTGCTTCTAATTGTACCTGTGTCCTATAGACGCAGGTACAATTATAGTGCAGGAGGGGGGGCGGCGGCTGGTTCCAGTGGCGCCGCCGACCCCTCAGAGAGGCAGCAGGCCGCCGTCTTGGACGATGAGGCCCTGGCGCCCCCCTCTAAGTTTCGCCCGGGGCACATGCCCCGCCTGCCCCCCCTAGCTACGCCCCTGATTTATGGCATATCCCATTGATATGTCATGAATGTCTGAGATGGGAATTAATACATTGATATGTCTGCAACTCTGTGAAAATACTATCCCAGACATTTAGGCTAGGTTGCCACGTAGCGTAAATGCTGTGGAATTTCTGCATCAAATTCTTTGTGGAAATTCCGCAGCATTTATAGTAGCAGCAAAGTGGATGAGATTTTAAAAATCTCATGCCCACGCTGCATTTTCGTGGCTTTCTGTTGCAGCTTTTCCCCATTGGATTCAATGGGGATGTAAAACCCGCAAAAAAAATAGCCAAGTGTTACGACTTTTGCGATGGAATCGCAGCGATGCCGCCACAAAAATCGTAATTTAGAAGACTCAGAAAAAACGCACAAAAAAAAGTTTATGCTTACCCAGAACTCCCTGCTTCTTCCTCCGTCCGGCCTCCTGGGGTGATGTTTCATCCCATGTGACCGCTGCAGCCAATCACAGGCTGCAGTGGTCACATGGGCTGCAGCGTAATCCAGGGAGGCCAGACTGGACGTCAAAGGAGGGATGCGTCACCATGAAAACGGCCGGGGTAAGTTCTACCGTTGCTTTCCGCAGCAGAATGGTGTATTTTTGGGGATAGAATGTACTGTGGGTTTTAGGTAGGATATGCTGCTTAGTTTTATGCACCCGGCCTTATTGCATATTTATGGGATATTTAGATGCTATAAATGTCTAATAGATGATGTCATAGCTCTGGGACCTGCACCTATTTCGGGATCAGTGGTCCCCTGTCCCCACCTAATGAGATGGCCGCTGACTGTTGCATCCAGGCAGGGAATCGGTGCAGAGGTGGTCAGGGTTCCAGAGCTACGCTGTTTCCATAACGCACATAGAAGTGAATGGGAGCAATGGAAACAGCTTAGCTCAGCGAGCTTGGCTGTTTCCATAATTATTGGTACCTTGCAACTGAGTCTCTGCCTGAATGTGGCAACTGGTAGCCAGGGAACCCCGTTGCCGAGATGCAGGTCTCAGAGCTGGGACCCACATATATCAGACATCTATGGCGTATACCAGAGTTTCCCAACCTTTTCAGGCTCGAGGCACCCCAGGAGAAATGGCTAAAAAAAAGCACTACACTCTTAGGGTATGTTCACACAACGTCTTTTCGTAAGGCTGAAACTAACAATCTGCCTCCAAATTCATTTAGGTATTTTGAGGCAGATTTTGAATTGACAGCGGTTTTTTTTGCCCACATTTAATTTAAGCCATTGAAGCGAATGCAAAAACCGCAGACAAAAAAGCACCAAACGAGCGCCGCAGGTTTTTTCTGCCTCCTATTAATTTCAATGGGAGGTCAGAGGTGGAAACCACTCGAAGACCATCAGCCCCCCACTCACCGTAATGACCATCAGCCCCCCACTCACAGTAATGACCATCAGCCCCCCACTTACAGTAAAATGACCATCAGCCCCAAACTCACAGTAAAATGATCCTCAGCCCCCCACTCACAGTAAAATGACCATCAGCCGCCCACTCACAGTAATGACCATCAGCCCCCCACTCACAGTAATGACCATCAGCCCCCCACTCACAGTAATGACCATCAGACCTCCACTCACAGTAAAATTACCATCAGCCCCCCACTCACAGTATAATAACCCCTCAGTAAAGAGACCATAAGCCACCTCCAGTAAAGTGAACATCAGCCTCCGTCCCCCCCCCCAGTAAAATGACAATCAGCCCCCTCCAGTAAAGCCACCATCAGCCTGAGTCCGACCAACCACCCGCCCCCCCCCGATAAAATGACCATTTGCCCCTGTAGTAAAGTGACCATCACAGAGAGAAAGTGTGCTTACCCCAGGGGAAGGAATAAATAAGGAAGTATAAGAACAACAACTCACAGCATGTCCAGGCTATTATTATGTGATATCAATGGACATTACAGGGAGGGGGTATAAGAGGAGAGGACCACAACTACCAGCATGTCCAGGATGTTATTATGGGATATCAGAGGACATTACAGAGAGGAGGTATAAGAGGAGAGGACTACAACTACCAGCATGTCCAGGATGTTATTATGGGATATCAGAGGACATTAATAATAATCTTTATATAGCGCCAACATATTACGCAGCACTTTACAATTTAGAGGGAACATGAAACAAACAATATCAGACATTACATAGTGACAAAGTTAATTTACAATTCAAACCTGATGAGTGAGGACCCTGCTCGCAAGAGCTTACAATCTATGAGGAAATAAAGGAGACACAAAGTGTAACAGTGTTTGTTCTGTACAATAGTCCAGCCATTTTTATTCACATGGGGTGGTACACATAAAGCTGCATGAGCCGGTCACCAGCCAGTATCCGTGTATGACTGACATGAAGAGAAGCAGTGTTACGGAATCTTATTCTGATGACTAATCTAAAAGGAGGGCCATGGAAAGGAGTCAGATTAGGGAATGTTATAGGCCTGTCTAAATAGATGTGTTTTCAGGGCACGTTTAAAACTGTGGATATTGGGAATTAATCTGATTGTCTGGGGTAGCACATTCCAGAGGACTGGTGCAGCACGAGAAAAATCTTGGAGACGGGAGTGGGAGGTTCGGATTATGGAGGATTTTAATCTAAGGTCATTGGGAGAACGTAGAGCCCGAGTATGCTGGTAGACAGAGATGAGGGAGGAGATGTAAGGGGGTGTAGCACTGTGGAGAGCTTTGTGGGTGAGAGTAATAAGTTTGAATTTTATTCTGAAGGGCATGGGCAACCAGTGCAGTGACTGGCACAGATTAGAGGCGTTGGTGTAGTGGTTGGTCATAAATATGAGCCTGGCTGCTGCATTGAGGATATATTGGCGAGGGGAGAGTTTGATGAGGGGGAAGACCGATTAGTATGAGTTACAGTAGTCAATACGAGAGTAAATCAGAGCAACAATGAGAGTTTTGGCTGTTTCCTCCGTAAGAAAAGAGCGGATTCTGGAGATATTTTTGAGGTGAAAATGACAGGAGCATGAAAGTGATTGAATGTGAGGAGTAAAGGAAAGATCTGAGTCAAAAATAACCCAGAGACAGCGGGCGTGCTGCATAGGAGTGATGGTAGTGCCACACACTGAGATGGAGACATCCGGTTTAGGGAGGTTAGTAGATGGTGGGAACACAAGGAGCTCAGTTTTAGAAAGATTCAGTTTTAGATAGAGAGAGGACATGTTGTTAAAGACAGCGGACAGACAATCACTGGTGTTTTGTATTACAGCAGGGGTGATGTCACTGAAGAGGCATATAATTAGGTGTCATCAGCGTAGAGATAGTACTGGAAGCCAAATCTGCTGATGGTTTGTCCAATAGGAGCTGTGTAGAGAGAAAAGAGCAGCGGACCTAGGACTGATCCCTGAGGAACCACAATAGCAAGGGGAAGAGGAGAAGAGGTGGAACCAGCAAATGACACAGTGAACGAGCGGTCAGAAAGATAGGAGGAAAACCAAGAGAGAGCAGCGTCCTTGAGGCCAATAGAGTGGAGCATGTTAAGTAGGAGTTTGTTGTCTACAGTGTCAAAGGCTGCAGAGAGATCCAGAATAATCAGTAGAGAGTATTTGCCGTTAGATTTAGCCGCCAAGAGATCATTTGAGACTTTATTAAGGGCAGTTTCTGTGGAGTGTAGAGTGCGGAAACCAGATTGTAAAGGGTCTAGAATCGAGTTGGCAGAGAGATAGCGGATAAGGCGAGAGTAGACCAAGCGTTCCAGGAGTTTAGAGATGAAGGGCAGATTAGAGACTGGTCTGTAGTTAGCAGCGCTGGATGGGTCAAGAGTTGGTTTTTTCAGTAATGGGTTTATAATGGCATGTTTAAAAGAGGAGGGAAAGATACCAGAGGAAAGAAAGAGGTTAAATATTTTAGTTAGGTGACCAGTGACAGCTGGGTAGAGGGACTGGAGGAGGTGTGAGGGGATAGGATCACTTGTACAGGTAGTAGGACGAGAAGAAGAGAGTAGCCTGTAGACTTCTTCTTCTGTTATTGGGTCAAATGCTGAGTGAAGAAGAGGGAGTGCGGAAGGGAAGGGGATCAATATTACTAGGGGACTGGGAGATAATATCATGGCGGATGTTGTCAATTTTAACTTTAAAATAAGTGGCCAGGTCTTCAGCACTGAGATCTGTGATTGGCGTCTGCACTTTAGGACTAAGGAGGGAGTGAAAAGTGTCAAAGAGGCGTTTTGGCTTATTAGATAGTGTGGAGATGAGAGAGGTGAAATAGACTTGTTTGGCTCGGTGAAGGGCAGAGTTGTAAGTTCTCAGCATAAATTTGTAATGGAGGAAATCTGCATCCAAATGCGATTTTCTCCACAGTCGTTCGGCACATCTCAAGCACCGCTGAAGAAAGCGGGATTGAGGCGTGTGCCAGGGTTGTCATCGTCTTTGTCGAGTGGTTCGGAGTGTAGGGGGGGCTGCTTCATCCAATGCATTCTTGAGAGTGTTATTGTAAAGTTTGGCAGCCAGATTGGGACAGGAGAGGGAAGAGATAGGGGACAATGAGGACTGTAGCCTGTCTATGAGTTTCTGAGTGTTAATACCATGTAGATTTCTGTATGTCTGATACGTAGGGATGACTTGAGAAGGTAGAGAATATTTGATAGTAAAGGAGAGAAGGTTGTGGTCAGAAAGCGGGAGAGGAGAGTTAACAAAGTCAGAAACTGAGCAGAGACGGAAGAAGACCAGGTCAAGTGAATGCCCGTCTTCATGTGTAGGAGAGTTAGTAAGTTGTGACAGACCTAGGGAGGAGGTTAAAGATAGTAACTGGGAGGAAGATGGGGAGATTGGGTTATCAATGCGGATGTTGAAGTCACCCATGATGAGAGTGGGTGATTGTGGAAGCCAGGCAGCAAAATGATCCAGGAATTGGCAGGGTGAGCGCGGGGGGGGGGGGGGGGGGGTTTGGCGGTAGACATCTGCCACTCGGAGGGAAAAAGGGTAAAAGAGTCTGAGGGTGTGGACTTCAAAAGACGGAAATGTGAGTGAGGGGACCGGGGGAATGACCTGGAAAGTGCAGTGTGGGGAAAGAAGTATACCTACTCCTCCATCCTGACTGTTCTCATGTCTGGGGGCATGAGAGAACTGGAAACCACCATAAGATAGAGCAGCAGGGGAAGCAGTGTCGGCTAGGTGTAGCCATGTTCCTGTAAGAGCCAGGAGGTTGAGAGAGTTAGAAAGGAATAAGTCATGAATAAAGGTGAGCTTGTTGCACACGGACTGAGGATTCCAGAGAGCACAGTTAAAAGAGACAGGAGAAGACGTACAAGGAATGGTAAGAAGATTTGCAAGGTTTCTATGTGTGGCAGGTAAGTGGTTGAGCTTGGCAGAAGAAAATGGAGGACCAGGGTTGGGCTGAGATGTCTCCTGCAGCTAGTAGCAGGAGAATGGAGAGAGACAGCAGATGGTTCTGTGATTTATGAGAGTGTTTTTTATGTTGGGCAGTGGGATGAGATGGGTTAAGTTGGCTGAGGAAAGTGAATAGTGCATGGCAGCTGTACATGGGCGAGGCAAGGAGAGAGGGACTGATGTGGACTGTTTTTGCCAAGGCCTAAATGGGCGGTAGGATTGTAAACCCATAGCAGCTATAATGATAAGTGCGGTAGCGAACATGTTTGTTTGTAAACAGATAGAATATGGAATCTAATCATTAGAGTTTGTTTAGTTTTGCAGCTTACCTGTCACTTTCCCTGTCTAAGTGCCATGTATAACTGCCAGGACACTTTGACAGTATGACACTTAGACAGAGATGACTTCTGCCTTCGTGCCCCCCTGCATTACAGGAGGAGGTATTAGAGGAGAGGACTACAACTCCCAGCATGTCCAGGACGTTATTATGGGATATCAGAGGACATTAGAGAGAGGAGGTATAAGAGGAGAGAAGTGCAACTACCAGCAAGTCCAGGACGTTATTATGGGATATCAGAGGACATTACAGAGAGGAGGTATAAGAGGAGAGAACTACAACTACCAGCATGTCCAGGACGTTATTATGGGATATCAGAGGACATTACAGAGAGGAGGTATAAGAGGAGAGGACTACAACTACCAGCATTCCCCTGGCTCCATTTCTCACACAACTGCTAACAAACGAAAGAAAAAAAACACTTACCCTGCCCAGCGTTAATGGCTCCTCTCCCTGCGTCAGGCTTCTAGTGGGAAGCGGTGGGCAGGACTCGTAACAGACGTCCACGCGTCACGTCTGCTACAACGTCGGGGGCAGAGCTTGTAGCAAAAAAAAATAATATATATATATATATATATATATATATATATATATATATATATATTGCTTTTTTGCAGTGGATGAGCGGAGTGCTGCGGCACCCCTGGACGGCTCTCCGGTTGGGAACCACTGGCGTATACTATGGATATGCCTTAAATATCTAAGATGAGAATACTCCTCTAAAAAATAAGGTTCGTACATCTGTTTTTCTTTTTTTATAGACCAACATATTTTTATAAAACCATACATGAAGCAAGAGAATGCAATATGAATACAGTAGCGTATATAATGACAGGGCAGTCCAATTCTCATTCTACAGACAAACAGATAATAGCAGTAGATTTTTGCGCAGTTAGACAACTACAAAACAGTACAACTAAGGTGGCAATTATCCCTATGTTCAAACTAGGAGTGTAACCAGCAAAAACTAGAACAATTTAATCCCCTTTCCAACCAGACCCTTACCTTCCCCACCTTCACTGATCCCCAAAAAAATAGACTTGGTACCTAAACAAAAATTACAGTATGACACACTAACTAAGTAATGAGCAAATAGCCACAGACTCGGTGGCTATCACCTGTAAATGTATGCCATAAGCGTCCGGTTTAGTAGTTCTCAAGCAGCCCTGACAGATTTGCTGGATAACTACCGCCATCAAAGGGAGGCAATCAGCGGTTCATTATCCTTATAGGCTTGTGATCCGCAGGTGTAATGTCCGTGGCTGCGGGCTGTCAGCCCCAACCTCCCACTGACAGCCGCAGCCACGAGTCGGCAAGCGCTGGCCCCAGCCTTCTCCTCTGGAGACGCCAGCGCTCGCGTCCACTCACCTCTGATGGATCCCGTAGGGTGCGCGCGCACGCTCGTGCCCGCTCTTAAAGGGGCAGCACGCGCACCGGACCTCATGGACGAACTTTGACCCGTGAGTACCCTGGACTATAAGAGGGGTCCAGCCCCCTAGTTCTATGCCTGAGCGTTGTTGTTTTTCCTTAGTCTGTCTATGCAAATGGTCCCCTAGTGTTTCCTGCTCCCAGTGTTTCCTGTTCCTGTAACCTGTATCCTGATCTAGTGCCGTGCTTGCTACAGTCGTGCTGTACTGGAATCCACGCTTGTCTGCTTCCCCTGACGTCCACCTACCGCCTAGTTCCTGCCAAGCTACTGTCCGTGCTGCCACAGGTACCCTATATCCTATATCCTATAGACACAGACCTGCGCCCTGTTGGCCAGCTGCCTTACCGCCAAGGCGGTACGGCCCAGTGGGTCCACAGACCCTTTGTGACAGCAGGTCAGGTAAAACAAGGCCACTTAATCTTGACACCACCATCCAGCAGGATCCGCGAGACCATCCAATCACACCAACACCTCTCTTGGGGACTCCTAGAAATGTGCAAGGACATTCCAATTCACTGAGATGGACCGGGAAGGCCATATACATAGAGTAGGAGATTCAGGATATGGACAAAAGAATTGGGACACACCTCTTTTTTATAAATTCTTTTATTTATCCATTTTACAAACAAACATATCACATTAAATGGCAAAAGAATATGCAACCATATAGTACTTCGGCACGCAGGCCGGCATATGTGGACATCCTGTATGGTAGATGTACAAACAGAGTATAGTCAAGCAATAACTGGGGCTAATCCCCTGCATCCTGAACCTGCAGACATGCATTAAGGCCCACAGCGAAACATAACTTAGAAGGAAGTATGAAAAGGAAATGAGAAAAGAGAAGCGACAGGGGAGGGAAAGGAAGGGACGAGTTCCGTCGTTAAGTGTCATGTATGAAGTGCAAATTAAGAGGCTACGATATTCCTGAATTCCAAAGATGATTGAAACCTGACCCAATGATACCAAGTCTTGATGAACTTGGCGTGAGTACCTCTCATTGAAGCCGAGAGATCCTCCATCCTCATGATCTCCTGTATCTTATCGAACCACATGCTGAGCGACGGTGCAGCCGATTGTCTCCACAGCGCTGGTATGCCGGCCCTGGCAGCATTCACCAGATGGCGGACCACAGAGCGACGATATGTGAACAGCGGGATCTCGCACAGATGGAGCAAGAAGAAGGCCGGTGTACATGGGAGCGGGAAGTCCGTGAATTTGGAGGTGATACGCCACACTCCTGACCAGAAAGCAGTCAGCCGCGGGCACTCCCAAAAGACATGTAGTATCAATCCCACCTGATCACCACATCTCCAGCACAGCAGTGAGACCGCCGGAATCATAACGTGTAGTCTGGAAGGCACCCTATACCAGCGCGTTAAAATTTTAAAACCCGCTTCCTGATACCTGCTGGCCATGGACGATTTATCTGTCATTGTGTATATCCTATCTATTTGTTCCGCCGAGAGCGTGATTCCCAGGTCCCTTTCCCACCGTAGCAAATATGTGGGTGTGGAGAGGGTAGATGGGGAGATCAGTAGGGAGTATAGTCTGGATAGTGTGTGACGCATTGAGCCAGTGCCCACGCAGAGGAGTTCAAACAGAGTTTTAACCCGAGCATGTTCCGCAAGGTTAGGCAAGGACACCAGGAATTGTCTCAGCTGAGTGACCTGCCAGGAAGTGAGAGGGAGAGGGTCTGTCAAAGACATCAGTTGCGGGCCAGTTATCCATAACTCCCCGTGCAGGTAATGAGAGACGGGCCCCTACCTGCCCGCAACCAGCTCCGAAATGGACCCCCCTCCCGCCCTGGGGGGAACGCCGGATTGCCCAGGACTGGAAACATGGGGGACGGGGAAGGGGAGATCTCTGTCCGGGGGAAGACCTTCGACGCAACTGCCAGTGAGGGCCCTATCGTCGGATGTGTCCTTGCTGATAGAGGGGTATCCCTACCCAGCCAAGGTAGGGCCTGCAAAGGGACAGCTACGGAAGACTGTTCCATCGACACCCATTGTTTGACTTCTGTGTGGCGGAACCAATCCAGGATGAGCGCCATGTGCGAGGTCTGATGATAAGCAACGAAGTCAGGGAGCCCCACGCCCCCTTCACTCTTAGAGTGAAAAAGCGTGGAGCGGGCTATACGGGCCGGTTTCCCCACCCAAATGAAGCGGTGGAGTAAGAACAACAGAGCTCGGAAGAAAGTGCGGAGAATGTGGATCGGTAGGGCTTGGAAGAAGTACAGTATCCGTGGGAGAATGTTCATTTTGAAGATTGCACATCTGCCGAACCACGTGAAGGTACCCTTCGTCCAGGAATCCAAATCGCCTTTTACGCGCTGAAGGAGAGGAGGATAGTTAACTGCATAAAGGCGAGAGAGATCCCTGGAGAGTTGGACCCCCAAGTATTGTAGCGAGTCTCTGGCCCACTTAAAGGAGAAGGACCCCGACAGATCCTCCACCAGGGACTGCGGCAGTGATATGTTGAGTGCCTTGGACTTCTGATAGTTAATTTTGAAATTTGACAGTTTCGAGTATCTACTCATCTCCGCCATAAGGTTGGGCAAGGAGATCCTGGGCGCAGTGAGGAAGAACAATAGGTTATCCGCATACGCAGCCACTTTATGGGATCTTCCACCCACCGCTTTGTCTAGGTTTGAGCGAACCCGACAAAGGAAGGGCTCCAGGCACAAAATAAAAATCAAGGGCGACAGGGAGCACCACTGCCACGTGCCGTTGGAGATAGAGAGCGGAGAAGATAAGGTACCATTAACCTTAACCCTGGCTGAAGGAGATGAGTAGAGGCTCGAAATCCATTGCATCATGTGGGAGCCCAACCCAATATGCCGCAAAGTGGCCGACATGAAGTCCCAGTCTACCCTGTCAAAGGCCTTCTCCGCATCCGTGGACAGCAGCAGTGTGGGCAGAGACGAGGCAGCCGCGTGATAAATAAGGTTAACTGCCCTAGTGGTGTTATCCCTGGCTTCCCTAAGGGGCATGAAGCCCACCTGGTCGTAGTGTATCACATTGTGGAGGAGGGGCGTGAGCCTATGGGCCAAGATTTTTGCAAACAGCTTGAGGTCTACATTAAGCAGTGAAATGGGGCGGTAATTTTGGCAACTGGTGGGGTCCTTTCCTTCCTTAGGTTTAACCGTAATGTATGCCCGTAGGGCATCCTGAGGGAGAGAGCACCCGTCTGTGAGGGAGTTGTAGGCCTGCCGGAAATGAGGCACGAGAAGATCTGAACAGACCTTGTAGTACTGAATAGGGAGCCCATCCGGGCCCAGCGCCTTCCCCACCGGAGAACCCTTCAGGGCCCAGGACCACTCTTCTGGCGAAATCGGCTCTTCCAGAGCCGCTAGAGCTTCCTGCGGGATACTTTTCATCCCCGAGGAGCGGAGATATGCCTCCATCTGCTCCCGTCTAGTTCCCCCATCAGTGGTGGGAGAGGTCTACGGGAGATTGTAAAGAGAGTGGTAGTACGCCCGGAAGGCTTCCAAGATGTCCTGGGGGTGGTGCAAGCTCCTAGCTCCAGGGACCTGTACCTGGGGGACATAGGTACGTGACCTAGTTTTCCCCAATGCCCGTGCCAAAGTCCTGCCTGGTTTGTTACTGAATTCTTAGAAATGTCGTCTACACTTTACTAGGGATGCCCTGGCCTTAGCAAGACAAAGGGAACGAACCTGAACACGCAACTGCCCCAACTCCGCCCCCATCACCCAGTCCAAGGAAGCCTTGTGGGATTGCTGGAGGAAGTGTATACGAGATAACAGTTCACTCAAGTGAGCCGTCCGCTCCCTTTTAAGTTTAGATCCGATCCGGATGAAGGAACCCCGGATCATGCACTTATGTGCCTCCCAAACACTGAGCAGACTGACATCTGGGGATACATTCGTAGCAAAATACTCCCGTAGGTCCCTGTGTATTTCTGAGGTTACCGTCGGGTCCTGCAGGAGCGAGTCATTTAACCGCCACTGCCAGGAGCGAGGGTGGGCTGCAGGGAGACAGAGAGAGAGTGTTATGAGGGTGTGGTCCGAGAAGGTTATGTTATCTATTGAGACTGAGGAGAGGTTGGAGGGATGGGAGTGGCGCAGGAAGAAGTAGTCTAGTCTGGTGTATGTGTTGTGGGGGGCCGAAAAGAAGGTGTAATCTCTTGTTGTCGGGTGCATAAGCCTCCACGCGTCCATCAATTGGTGCTCGTGTAACAACCGACGCACCCGGTGGTGTGCCGACCTGGGTAACGACGAGTGTCCGCGTGAGGAGTCTATAGTCGGGTCTAATGTAAGATTCAGGTCCCCCTCTAGTATGAGAGTGCCTTCCAAAAAACCATCCAACTCAGTCAAGACCCCTTCAAAAAAGGGGACCTGGCCAGTGTTGGGGAGATAGCATGTGGCCAGTGTGAACAGTGTGTTAGCCAACCTACCCTTCACGAAGATGTACTGTCCCGCTCCATCTGTGCGAGTCTCCACGTGCTCCCACGGAAGGGAACGAGAGATCAAGATAGAAACCCCCTTGGTCTTGGAGTCCGGTGAGGTGCTGTGATACCCCTCAGTGTAGTGAGAGTCCGTCAACCGTGGAACGCTGTTCGCCCGGAAGTGAGTTTCCTGGAGGAACGCCACATGTGCTTTCTTTTTCCATAGGAGATGGAGGATGGAGGATCTCTTCTCTGGAACGTTCAGGCCCTATGCATTCAGGGAAACAACCATAATGTTAGACATGTGGAGGCACCGTAGGAAAACAGAAAGGGGGAAAAAAGCGGGGAAAGAGACAGTTACCCCCGAAAAGAGGGGGAAGGGCCAAGAAAAGGGACACTAGCGTCCCACTGACAGTGGAGTACAAAACCCCTAAACAATACTACGCGTGTTATGTCGGGCCCGGGAGAAAACACCCCCTGAACACGACACGACAGCGGGGAACGTAGAAGGACAGCGGCGTGAAGAGGTGATCCCCCTGAGACTCGTCACAAGGTGGGACTAAGGTTGTATAAGCCCAAATAAGAACAGGCCGGAACCCCGGACTCAGCCGGATTACCATAACGGGTGTATATAGATTTCTGACCTCCCACCGCAGCGCAGTATGATGGGGAAAAAGGTTCCCTGAGACAATCCCCCAGACCTCACTGGCCCACTTGAATTCCCCTTTGGCCTGGCAACTCTCCCTCCCGCAGAAACCTGAGAGGAGACCTGAGGAGAAAAGGAAGGAGGGTTAGACACTCATAACAAACAGCCCCCCAATGATATCCTCATGGATACAGTGATGCAATAGCCTTCTGGCCGTTGGCCAATCAATTTCTTCGGGGCGAGCGCCGTCCTAACGCCCGTTGCTCACGAGGTCCGTCTCTAGGAGGAAGCTGGGAAGGGCGCACAGAGTCCGGGTACAGTCCCCCCCTGGGGAAGAGCGACGGCGGCGGCTCCATCCAGTCTGGGAGGCGCACTGGGGAGATTTCGAGGAAACGGAAGGCTGCTTCCAAGTCGTCCGGAGAGCGGACAGCAAAGGATTGCCCCTGTGTGCGGAGGATGACGTGGAAAGGATGGCCCCATCTGTAGGAAGCGCCTGCTTCTTTAATTGCCTCCAGCAGAGGGTGTATCACCCTGCACATATGTAGGGTCAGCCTTGAGACATCTGGCAAAATGGTCACCTCCGCACCCTGGAAAGGAATGGCCCCACGCTCCCAAGCTCACCGTGCAATGTCCTCTTTTTGTTTATAAAAGTGAACCCTGCAGATGACATCTCGGGGACGATTACTTTCCCTGTTCCGCGGGCCTGCCAAGCGATGTACCCTTGTAATGACAGGGATAGGGAAACAGACAAGTGAGCCCTAATCTACCCGCCACACAGTCCCTGCCTACTTGCAACGACCCGCCCTAGGCGACGGGGTACAACTGGGCGACGTTCCCTACACTCAATAAGTGCACGACAGACAACAGACAAGGAAACACAGAACAAAGGGAAACGGGGCAGTTGCCCACGGCAACACCGTGAGCAACAAGAGTAGTAAACGAGCCGAGTCAAACCAGGAGAGTACGAGGTGCCAAACGTAGAGCAGGAGAGTAGTGAACAAGCCGAGTCAAACCAGGAGTGTACGAGGTACCAATCGCAGAGCAGAAGAGTACTCAGTAAGCCAGGGTCAATACGAAGCAGGGACAAGTAGTTCAAGAAGCTGCAGCAGGGCCAGGAAACCAACAGAGAAGAATCACAAGCAAGGAGGAACAGGAAAGGCAGGTATAAATAGACAGAGGGCGGGAGCTAGCTCCGTCTGGCCAGGCTGTGATAGGCTCTCCCACTCCTAAGCCTGCCATCCTGAGTGGTGGAAAATGGAGTCAGTCTCACAGACATAGAAGCAGGTGCAGACTGATTACCTATGGGCGTGGATACAGAAGCTGTGCCTGGCAGATCCTTAACACAAGGAGTGACGGAGATAATTCTCCATGATCTGGTTGATCCTCTCAACTTGCCCATTGGACTGGGGGTGATAGACTGAGGAAAAGTCCAATCTCACATCCAGGAGTCTACAGAGGGCTCTCCAGAATTTTGAGGTAAATTGAACCCCCCGATCGGACACAATGTGAAGTGGCAAGCCATGCAAGCGGAAGATGTACTGAATGAAGAGACTCGCCAGTCGGGGAGCAGAAGGTAGGCCGGTCAGCGGGATAAAATGTGCCATCTTCTAGAACTGGTCCACCACCACCCAGACAGTGTTGCATCCTGCTGAGGGAGAAACGTCTATGACAAAGTCCATCGCAATGTGCTGCCAGGGAGCATTGGGTACAGGCAGAGTTTGAAGCAGGCCGGCAGTCTTGGAGTGAGTAACCTTGTTAGAAGCACACACCGTGCAGGAAGAGACAAAGTTCACAACATCTTTGGGTAGTGACGAGCAATCAGGTCTCGGGTGTTACGAACAACAGCATGCCCAGCCAGTTTAGAGCTGTGTCCCCAGCGGAGAATTCTTCTCCTGTCTGCCAACCGAACAAAAGTCCTCTAACGATGTCTCTAACCTGCAGAGTATTGGCAGTGACAATGCAGGAAAGGTCTATCATAATTTGAAGGGACTCCACCATGTCATCCGTTTCAAATTACCTGGACAGGGCATCGGCCCTCACATTCTTGTCAGCGGGACGGCAGTGGAGCAGAAATTGGAAACGGGTGAATAACAGCAACCACCTGGCTTGACTGGGATTTAGTCGTTGAGCGGACTGAAGATAAGTGAGCTTCTTGCGGTCGGTGTAGATCAGGATGGGGTGAGCTGCACCCTCTAGAAGATGTCTCCATTCCTCCAGAGCCATTTTGATGGCTAGTAGCATCCGATCCGCAATAGAGTAGTTGCACTCTGCAAAAGAAAAAAGTCTGGAGTAATAGCCAATGTGACAGACCATGTGGAGAGGTTGTGGATGGGGGTCTATATTTCCCCAAGATTTCTGTCTTCTGCTATCTGAAAAAAACCAGGGAGTAAATTCAGCAGAGAATGTGGTTCTCCCTCTGCAATAGATTTTATTTAAAACCTGGAAAAGGGCCGGGTTGTTGGAGTGGGGAGAGATGGGTGGGTCCCCACTCCATCTACACAGTCCTGGTCTTGGGCTTTTAATCAGGGGTCAGGTGTGATAGCCCTTTAAAAAGGCTGCACTTCAGTCACACTCTCTCTCAGCCTGTGGAGAGGAGCTTGTGAGAGCAAACCGACTGCATTCATAACAGGTTGTATGGTCTGCATGGTTTATGGTGCCAGGCATTAGGCCTGCACTGTTAGTTAGGATAACTGACTGTATAGTTCGTGCCGGACAGGCATAGAGTTTTCTTTTATTTGTTTTCTTTTTTATTCATGTACAACCTGTAAATAAAACTGGCTGACGCCAGTAGTACCACATCTTTGCTGTGCGGACTGAAATTTACTGGCGTGTTTGATACCGAGTGCCCGTCTACCCCTGGAGATGACTGTCCCACTACCTAATTCCCTTACACCACATACAACTGCCTTTCCTTTGGAGCTCCTCTGGAACAGAAGTGCACCTGCACCAACAGAAGAAGCATCCACCTCCAATGAAAACTGCCGAGATACGTCAGGATGCTTGAGGATCGAGGCTGAAGTGAAGGCTTTCATGAGGCTAATAAATGCAGATTCTTCCTCTGGAGTCCACACCTTGGCGTTCACACCCTTCTCGGTAAGGGTAGAGATGGGAGCTGTCATTGATTAGAAGTTCGGCATAAACTGCTGGTAGAAATTAGCGAATCCCGGGAAACTCTGTATGGACCTCAGGCCTTGAGGACTTGGCCATCGAAGGACAGCTCTTACTTTCTCTAGATCCATCTAGAGACCTTGATCCGAGATGATATAGCCCAGGAAGGACAGAGAATTCTTTTCAAAGACGCCCTTCTCCAGCTTGGCATATAAACTATTCTCCCTTAAACGCAGTAGAACTTGACGGACATGCCTCAGATGAGTCGTCGGATCTGGGGAGAAAATCAAAATATCATCGAGATAAACTACAACACAGACATAGAGGAGATGTCGAAAGATATCATTGACGAATTCCTGGAAGACAGCGGGAGCGTTACACAGTCCGAATAGCATCACCAGGTATTCGTAGTGTCCGTCTCGAGTGTTGAACACTGTCTTCCACTCGTCCCGTTGACGGATTCACAAGAAATTATAAGCCCCACGCATGTCTAGTTTTGAAAAAATTCTGGCTCCCCATACACAGTCAAACAGTTCGGATGTAAGTGGCAATGGGTATTTGTTCTTGACCGTGATCTGGTTGAGACCACGGTAGTCAATGCAGGGTCGAAGGGATCCATCTTTCTTTTTAGAAGAACCCAGCCCCGCACGAGGAGGAAGAGTTTCGTATGAAACCCCTCTCCAAATTCTCCTTGATATAGGCCGACATGGATAGAGACTCTGGCAAGGAGAGAGGATATACCCGTCCACAGGGGAGAGAGGCATTAGGAACCAGTTCAATGGGGCAGACATAAGTCCGATGTGGAGGCAGCGTCTCAGCCTCCCTCTTGCTGAAGACATCTGCAAACTGAACGAAATTGGGGGGGGGGGCAGTCCCGCCAATGACTGAGGCAGAGGAGGCTGGACAGGATGGATCTGCAAAAGACAACGACCGAGGCACTTGGAGCCCCATTGGAGAACCTCTCCAGAATTCCAATCCAGGACTGGGGCATGCAGTCGAAGCCAAGGGAGGCCAAGCAGAACAGGATTGATGGCCTTGGGCAAAACAAGAAATTAAATTAGTTCAGAATGAAGGGCTCCAACTTGGAGCTTCAACGGCTTGGTCTTAGATACGATCGAACAGGGCAGAGGCAGTCCATTCACTAAGGCAACAGCCAAAGGTGTCTCCAGGGGAACTGTGGGGAACTGTAGATGATCCACTAGCTCCTTTTGGATGAAGTTTGCTGCGGACCCGGAGTCTAGATAGGCAGAAACCCCATGCGTCCTCTCGCCAGATACTATGGTCAAAGGAATAGTCAACTTGGAACAGAATACTTTATTTGGTACCGTTCCACTTAGGGTTGTCTCTCCAACCAATCCTAGGCACTGGGGTCTATATGGCCTCTGGGGACACAAGTGCACAATATGGCCTCCGAGGCCGCAATACAGACAAAGTCCAGAAGTGCGGGTGGCAAGTAGGATGAGATTGTCCAGGGTAGATGGCAGATTGCGAGCGGCCAGCTCATCTTTAATCCCAGAAGACAGTCCCTGCCGGAATGTGGCCACCAAAGCCTCGTTGTTCCCAGTTAATTCAGCAGCCAGGGTACGGAACTGGATGGCATACTCACCTACGGAGTTGTCTCCCTGGTGTAGGGTCAGCAAAGATGCAGCAGCAGAAGAAACTCTCCCAGGTTCCCAAAAAATCAAGCGGAAAGTCCATAAGAAGCACTGCAAGTCACGGGTCTCGGGTCCCTGATTTTCCCACAGTGGATTATCCCATGCCAGGGCTTTGCTAGTAAGGCGAGAGATGATGAAGGCGGTCCTGATGTTATCAGAAGAGCAGGCCCTGGCATGTAGTCTGAAGTGGATCTGGCACTAATTCAGAAATCCCCTGCAGGTCCTGATGTCTCCGTCATAACGAGGATGCAGCGGCAAGAAGCACAAAGGATCAGCACTGGTACTGACAGGAAGTGTAGCAGGAGGAACCGCAGAAATGGGTGCGGTGACGACTGTGGTTGGAGCAACCAGCCGATGAGCAATGGCGTTCACCGACAGGAGGAGTTGGTCTTGACGTGACTGGAGGTCTTGCTTCTCGGCCAGCATGGCTTGTGTCGTCAAGGTCTCAGGTTGACCAGCGGGGTTCATGGCCTGAGCGTACCGTCACGGACTGTGGGTATGTGGACCCACTAGACTGCACCGCCGTAGCGGGGGAGGCAGCTGGACAAACCTACCTGAAGAGTCCAGACAGCGGCCGAGGCTTTGGCACAGATGGAGGTGGGTGCAGCAGGTTACAGTGACACAGGATGTGGCAAACGACCGCCTCTATCCACCATCATCCAGATGTATCTCGACAATTCTCGTTGGAGGTGGACGCCTCCTCTGTCGGTGCTAGTGCACTCCTCTTATAGAGAGGTTCCAAGGGCAAGACAATGGTATGTGGCTATTACTCTATACTCTTCTCTTCCGCAGAACGCAACTACTCGATTGGGGATCGGGAGTTACTGGCCATCAAATTTGCTCTGGAGGAGTGGAGACATCTACTAGAGTGCGCAGTTCATCCCATCTTGATATTCACGGACCACAAAAACCTCACCTATCTACAAACGGCCCAATGACTGAATCCCCGTCAGGCCAGGTGGTCGCTGTTCTTTGCCCGGTTCTAGTTTGAGCTCCACTACCATCCAGCTGACAAGAATGTGAGGGCCGATGCCTTGTCCAGGTCATTCAAGACAGAGGAGACTATGGAGTCTCCACAGAATATCATTGATCCATCCTGCATCATCCTTGTCAACCATCTGCAAGTTAGAGACATTCCCCCGGGGAGGACTGTTGTGCGTGTGGCAGACAGAAGAAGAATCCTCCGCTGGGGACACAGTTCCAAACTGGCAGGTCACGCGGGTGCCCGTAAGACCCAAGACCTGATTGCTCATCAGTTCTGGTGGCCCACGCTGCCCAAAAACATCACGGACTTTGTCTCCTCCTGCACGGTGTGCGCAGCAAATAAAGTTGCCCACTCCAAACTGGCTGGCCTACTCCAGCCGCTGCCTGTGCCCGATGCCCCCTGGCACTATATTGCTATGGACTTTGTCACAGATCTGCCTCACTTTGCTGGATGCAGTACGGTCTGGGTGGTGGTGGACAGATTCTCCAAGATGGCTCATTTTGTTCCACTGACCGGCCTTCCTTCTGTTTCCTGACTGGCCAATCTCTTCATCCAACAAATCTTCCGTCTGCACGGCTTGCTTCTGCATATTGTGTGACATCGGGGGTTCAGTTCACATCAAAGTTCTGGAGAGCCCTCTGCGGCTCCTCGGTGTGAAGTTGGACTTTTCCTCAGCCTACCATCCCCAGTCCAGTGGTCAAGTTGAGAGAATAAATCAGATTATGGAGAACTATCTACAACACTTTATCTCCAGGCAGCATGATGACTGGGTGCAGCTGCTTCCTTGGGCTGAGTTCTCCTACAACAACCACACTAGTGAGTTCACCACCTCCAGCCCATTCTTCATTGTCTACGGCCAACACCCATGAACACCCACAAAATAGCAAAGATAATTTTCAAGCACTTAGATTGCGGGTGGTATGTAGGTGAAAAGTAAAATTTCACATCCAGAAGCTTACACGGGACTCTCCAGAACTTAGACGTGAATTGCACGCCTTTATCAGACATAATATGGAGGGGCGACCCATGCAAATAAAAATCTGCTGAACAAATAGATTTGCCAGGCGAGGAGCTGAGGGAAGACCAGACAGAGGAACAAAATGTGCCATCTTGGAGAAAAGATCAACCTCGTCCCAGACAGTGGTACATCCAGCAATAGGAGAAAGATCTGTAATAAAAACCATGGTAATATGTTGCCAGGGACTATCAGGAACAGGCAGAGGTTGGAGTAGACCAACAATTGGTACACGAGGTGACATAGTTCACAACATATTTGGGCAACGTGGGCCACCACTAGTGGTGAGAGATAAAGTCCCGAGTCTTACGAATACCTGAATGACCTGCCAGCTTGGAATTATGGAATTATGACCCCAGATGAGAATTTTCTTCCTGTCCATAGGACGAAAAAAAATAATTCCTAGGAGGAATGTCTTTAATCTGCTGAGGATTAACAGGAATAATGCTGGAAGTTTCAATAATATGCTGAGGGTCCTCTTCAGCGTCATCTGTCTCAAACTAACGAGACATCAGCCTTGACATTTTTAGCAGGACAGAAATGAATTAGGAATTTGAATCTGGCAAAGAAAAGTGACCCTCTGGCTTGACGAGGGTTCAGGCGTTGTGTAGACTATAAGTAAGTGAAATTCTTATGATGAGTATAGATAATAATTGGATGAGCAGACCCCTCCAGCACCTGCCTCCACTTTTCTAAGGATAATCTGATGGCAAGTAGCTCACAGTCCCCAATGGAGTAGTTACTTTCTGCTGCAGGGAAGAGTTTAGAGAAGCCACAGGAAACCGTCTTACCCTTGGAGTTTCTTTGAAAGAGAAGTGCTCCACCACCAATAGAAGAAGCGTCGACCTCCAACAAGAACTGCCAAGAAACATCAAGATGGAGAAGAACGGAGGCAGAAGTCAAGGCGCTCTTGAGATTAGTAAATGCTGACATGGCTTGGATTTCAAGCAGAGAGAGAGGATAAACTCGTCCACGAGGAGGTGAAGTCTCAGGAAGCAACTCAATCAGACAGTCGTAAGGACGATGGGGAGGCAGGACCTCAGCCTTCTCCTTGCTGAAGACATCTGCAAAACGGGCATACTGTGGAGTCAGACCAGAGGGTGACTGAGGCACCAGAGATTGAACAGGATGAACTTGCAGCAGACAGCAGTGTAGACATCGTGTTCCCCACTGGAGAATTTCTCAGGAATTCCAGTCGAGGACAGGAGTGTTTTGGCGAAGCCTTGATAGTCCCAGCAGGATTTGGTTAATAGTCTTAGGCAGAACATAGAAGGCTATTTGTTCCAAGTGTAGAACACCCACTTGTAACCTCAAAGGTTCTGTGATGGAGAGAATTAGATCTGGCAAACGTTGATCATTAACGGAAGCTACCGCTAGGGGTTTCTCCAGAGGAGTCGTGGGCAAGTGGAGACGGTCTACTACGGCTTGATGAATGACGTTCGCAGCCACTCCAGAGACCAGGTAAGTGGAAACAGAATTTGATTCTTCACCTGAGGAGATTGTTACAGCAATATAGAGTTTAGGAGAGAATTTTGCAGAAGGCCTTGGTCCACCTTGGATAGCTGTCACGGCTGTGGGGTATGTGGACCCACTAGGCCGCTCAGCCATAGCGGAGTAGCAGCTGGCCAAACAAAAGTCAATAACAGTCTCTAGGTCAAGAGTACCTGGATAGATGATTTGGCAAACACTCGGCGTGGCAGACTGTAGGCGTAGCAGACATGTGGCGCAGCAGACACTTGACACAGATGACACTTGGCACAGACGACACTTGGCACAAATGATATTTGGCACAGATAACACTCTTGACTCCGACACTAGATAACACACTGGATCAAACACAATTATTGGATACGGGATACAGGAAACGGGAACACTGGATACAGGATACAACTAAGAAACCATTTGCAAAAACATAGGCAGACGCAACAACACTCTGGCAAGGAGAGGAAGGGCAGAGTGCTTTTTAAAGTCCAGGATATATTAGGGATTGATTAGGGAACTTTGCACAGGTGGCCCCTTAAGGCACCCTACGGGATTAGTGGGGAAGCTGCAGCCACATGTGACTGCATTTCTGGGGGGTGAGATGCCAGCATGAAGAGTGTGTCCTGCGGCCGCGGCTGCCGGTAAGTAGGATGTGCCAGCGGGCAAAACAGTAGCCTCTCCTATAAACCCTAGGTGCTGGAGTTTCCTGGCTTCTGGGGACATTGGCGCACAAAATGAAACTTGCAGCCACATAAACTAGTAACTATTTTGTGTGGTATTACTATCTGTTTTACAAGCAGATACATTTAACCCCTTAAGGACGCAGCCTAGTTTGGGCCTTAAGGCTCAGAGCCCATTTTTAAAATCTGACATATTTCACTTTATGTGGTAATAACGTCGGAATTCTTAAACCTATCCAAGCGATTCTGAGACTGTTTTCTCGTGACACATTGGGCTTCATGTTCATGGTAAAATGTAGTTTATATATTCAGTGTTTATTGGTGAAAAATTGCAAAATGTAGAGAAATTTTAAAAAAAATAGAATTTTTCAGAATTTAAATGCATCTGTTTTTAAAACAGACGGTTATACCACTCAAAATAGTTACTAGTTCACATTTCACATATGTCTACTTTAGATTTGCATCGTTTTTTGAACATTCTTTTATTTTTCTTGGACGTTACAAGGCTTAGAACATAAACAGCAATTTCTCATATTTTTAAGAAAATTTCAAAAGCCTTTTTTAAAGGTACCTCTTCAGTTCTGAAGTGGCTTTGAGGGGCCTACGTATTAGAAACCCCCATAAAACACCCCATTTTAAAAACTAGACCCCTCAAAGTATTCAAAACAGCATTTAGAACGCTTTTTAACCCTTCAGGCATTTCACAGGAATTAAAGCAAAGTGGAGGTGAAATCTGCAAATTTCATTTTTCTTGCTGAATTTCAAAATTATTCAATTTTTTTCTGTAACACAGAAGGTTTTACCAGAGAAACACTACTAAATATGTATTATCCAGATTCTGCCGTTTTTAGAAATGTCCCACATGTGGCTCTAGTGTTCTCGTGGACTAAAACACAAGCCCTAGAAGCAAAGAAGCACCTAGTGAATTTTGAGGCCCCTTTTTTTATTAGAATATATTTTAGGCAGCATGCCAGGTTTGAAGAGGTGTTGAGGTGCTAAAACAGTAGGAATCCCCCAATAGTGACCCCATTTTTGAAACTACACCCCTCAAGGAATTCATTTATGGTTGTTGTTATCATTTTGACCACACAGTTTTTTCACAGCACCTATTTGAATTTGGCCAAAATAAAGCATAGAATAGGAGCAGCACTATGTCAAAACCAAATAAGGCTGGTGCTATGCTTCTAATATTGAGAAGTGATGTCTCCCCATGTAATGTATAGGAAAAACGAGAGCACGGAAGCAGCACTCAATAGCAAAAAATTTGAAATTTATTCACCCAGCAAAGCAACGTTTCACTTCCTCAATGGAAGCATTTTCAAGCAATTTGTGAAACAACACACAGGTATATATAACAGGAGAGCAAAGCTCAATTAACATGTGCTCTAAATATCAGCAATTATGCAATTCATGCAGAAAAATAGCCATGTGTAACAGTGTATCAAAATATCGTACAACTGTATAAAAGAGTCAATCTATGACATGAGGTATAGAAAACTTTAAAATCCTAATATGTGCAACATGTGCATATAGAACAGTGTAATACATTGATTGCATATTAATTATTAATCAAAATACAAAACATAAATGCTGGCACTCACCAATCTGGATAAACAAAGATATCCTGAACATGATATCACATGTGTCGACTAAGATTCTCGCCGTCTCAAACGCCGAGCTGCGCATGCCCAAACTCTAACTGTCCATTGGGTAAGAGTGTTGTCTGGATTGCTGTGACACTGCACAGCGATGCAACAGCTGACATGACTTCATCACTATCAAAGGCCCAGTCGGCCACACAGACATACTAGGGTAAATGTATTACAGTACGCCATATTTGTTGTGGGCAAGTTACCAGTACTATAAGTACCGAATAAATCTAAACATAGAGGGATTATACCCAAGTCATGGATAGTGCGTACCGTTTTAAAAACAGAGTATAGAGAAACTGTGTATCATATACAGTAGTAGGTTTTGCTATACTTCATGCCTTATGTCCCTAGAGACAAGAGATCGCCCGCATAAAGAATGCCGAAGTCTCACGTCTCAAGAAAAAAACACTCCACCAATGTGTCGATATATGATCAACACAGTGGTATATGGTGTTACTTCATACCGGGATCTTTGGATAGAAAGTCAAGCCCTACATTATCAGATAAAAAAAACTCACCATATACAGAACTATCATCCATGACTCAGACAACAAAGGATCAATAATCGACCCATATGGTAACAGACTAATAAAAATTGCAGATGTAGTGGAGCTGTGCATCGTCACGACAACATTACAGTATACACGGTTAAAAATATAAATAATAATTTTTATTCAATAACAATCCTATGGACAGAAAAAAAGAGACCACATGTGTTCAATGTTCCTTTTTCCAGTTGGAGAGTGTCTTCTAATACCCAAACCGAGACTTCGATCTATCAAAAGAAAGAAGAAACAGGTAAGTACATTAAAATTTGTTACAGTATAATTACTCTCTTATTTCCATACACCAAAACATATCAAGAGTAGTAAATGGATCGTGAACAGATATCACCAGGCAAGGGAACCCCCAGGATCGGCACAGGCCGCATCAAGAAAGCTGTATATATAGAGGATGAAAACTTCTCAAAAATAACTGGACCATAATGTCCTAGAAGTGAAGACAAAATTATAGCCATCATTTGAATACATTCAAGGGGTAATCAATATTGAAGCCATTGGGGTGAAGCAAATTCAGTTTGTTGATCCATTGAACCTCCCGTTGTTTAAGGATCAACTCCCTATTCCCTCCACGTTTCAGATGGGGAACTCTGTCGATAATGGTAAATCTCAGCTGTTGTACAGTGTGTCCCTTCTCCACGAAATGTCGTGGCACAGGGAGTTCAACCTTCTTCGTGCGTATACTAGATTTATGATTATTTAACCTCAGTCTACATTCAGTTGTGGTTTCACCCACATAGATTAAATTGCAAGGGCACTGTAGCACATACAGTGAAGGAAATAAGTATTTGATCCCTTGCTGATTTTGTAAGTTTGCCCACTGTCAAAGACATGAACAGTCTAGAATTTTTAGGCTAGGTTAATTTTACCAGTGAGAGATAGATTATATTATTAAAAAAAACAGAAAATCACATAGTCAAAATTATATATATTTATTTGCATTGTGCACAGAGAAATAAGTATTTGATCCCTTTGGCAAACAAGACTTAATACTTGGTGGCAAAACCCTTGTTGGCAAGCACAGCAGTCAGACGTTTTTTGTAGTTGATAATGAGGTTTGCACACATGTTAGATGGAATTTTGGCCCACTCCTCTTTGCAGATCATCTGTAAATCATTAAGATTTCGAGGCTGTCGCTTGGCAACTCGGATCTTCAGCTCCCTCCATAAGTTTTCGATGGGATTAAGGTCTGGAGACTGGCTAGGCCACTCCATGACCTTAATGTGCTTCTTTTTGAGACACTCTTTTTCTGTTTTTTTTTTAAATATAATCTATCTCTCACTGGTAAAATTAACGTAGCCTAAAAATTCTAGACTGTTCATGACTTTGACAGTGGGCAAACTTACAAAATCAGCAAGGGATCAAATACTTATTTCCTTCACTGTATATAACTTAGTCGCTTCTGCAAGTGTAATAGGATGTGATTTTATGAGCTCTGCCTGTGGTAGGATGTATAAATGCACTGCCCTTAAGAATTATAGCACAGCTGTCACAGGACAGACAGGGGAAACATCCCCTACGTGTCAAGTCCTGTTGTCCACCCCTAACCTGAATATTCTTCGAACTGACATCCGTCACAACAAGCCTATCCCTGACCTTACGGGGTCTTCTGTAAGAAAATAAGGGAGGAGATTGAAACTCCACTACGTTATCATAATAATTACTCAAGATTCTCCAATGCCTTTTAATAATTCCTGCTACATTTGGGCTGCATACCCTATATGTGGAGACCATAGGGAGTCTGTCATTCTTCTGTTTATTCCTCTTATTACCCTGACTTAATTGGGCCTTATCAACTCGCCTCACCCTCTCAAGGTGTTTCTTCAGAAGCCTTCCTGGATACCCTCTATCTAGGAACTTCCCTACCAGCATGTTGAGTTTTTTATCCAAACTGATGGGATCATCCACAATCCGTTTAACCCTTAATAGCTGACTGTATGGTAAGGACTTGATCATCCCCTTAGGATGATGACTATCATAACTGAGCAGATTATTACAGTCTGTCTCTTTGACAAATAGATCAGTCCTTAATTTATGATTTTGTATGCAAACTAGGGTATCAAGAAATTGGATATGGGTATCAGAAACCACCATCGTAAATTTTATGTCGGAGTCAATTACATTCAAATATTCAAAGAACATATTCAGTCCAGGCAAATCCCCTGTCCAAATGAGGAAGACGTCATCTATGTATCGTCACCACCCAAGTACCGAAGTAAAGTGGTGGAATACATAGATTGACGTCTCCTCCATATCGGCCATGACAATGTTGGCATACGTAGGGGCCACATTTGACCCCATAGCCGTTCATCGAAGTTGCATAAAGTACTCATCGTTAAACAGAAAATAATTACAGTTTAACACTATGTCCAAAAGACCCATTAAAAACTCCCTGCATTCGCAAGAAAATTCAGTGCCATCCAGTGCTTTACCTAGACTAGTCATGCCTCTCGTGTGGTTAATGGAGGTATATAAGCTGGTCACATCAAATGAGACCAGCATTGCCCCAGTTGGAATAAAAATATCCCTAATCTTGCTCCAAAAATCAGCCGTGTCCCTTATATACGATTTGGCAGATATAGTGAACTCCCTCAAAACCTTATCCAGGAATATAGCAATAGGACTAAGTGCCTGAGACTTTAGGTCTCCCTGGGGGATTAGTGATACTCTTATGTATTTTGGGCAGGCAGTACAGTATGGGAGTTACGGGATATGATGGTGTTAAGAAGGTATATAGGTCCCTATCAATCATATCATTTGCAAAGGCATTGTCAACCAACACTCTGATCCGTTTCTGAATATCATTAATAGGATCTGACGGAATCCTCTTGTATACAACCGTATCATTTAGTTGTCTATAAATTTCTTGTATATACAAAGATCGGTCCATAACGACAACCGCTCCCCCTTTATCGGCGGGCTTAATAATTAGGTCGTCGTTATTGACTAATTTCTCAAGTGACACTTTTTCACTAATAGATAAATTGTATGGAATATGCATGGATAACCCAGATCGACATTCCCGCACATGTTAATTGAGCTTTGCTCTCCTCTTATATATATATACCTGTGTGTTGTTTCACAAATTGCTTGAAAATGCTTCCATTGAGGAAGTGAAACGTTGCTTTGCTGGGTGAATAAATTTCAAATTTTTTGCTATTGAGTGCTGCTTCCGTGCTCTAGTTTTTCTATACATTACATGGGGAGACGTCACTCCTCAATATTAGAAGCATAGCACCAGCCTTATTTGGTTTTGACACAGTGCTGCTCCTATTCTATGCTTTATTTTGGATTACCGTGACGAGGAGACTTAACACGTGTATTAACATGGAGCCTTCGGATACTTCACCCAACATTTTTTCCTACACCACAGAGGATGTGAATAGGATTCTGAACGGTTCACTGGGAGATGGTACTTTCCTTGGAATTCCAGCAAAGGTTGATATCAAACGCTGTTTTGAGTATGAATCCAGGAGATATATCAATTTGAGATTGCACTTGTCTATTTTGGGTGAATACTACAGACACCAGATCATCCCACGGGGATTACGGTCACATTTGAAACCTAACCTTTTTCCAAATAATTTGGACTTTTGCACTAGTTTGGAAGGTTTATCCAACAAGTATGCTTTGGATGTGATTTATTGAATATCGAATTTCTCCAAAAAGAGATTGAGAACTGCAGACTTAAGAAAGTGGAATTGGAAGAAAAATTACATACACTTATGGAAGGCGAAGAGTTTTCTGTCTATCATGAAAAATTTCTTGGTATCTTACAAAAATTTCAATGTGAACAAGAGGAAGTAAAACGGCATAAATGGTTCCAGGACAGAGATGATTACGCTACAGGCAAGATTTATAATTGGAAAAAAGATCAACAATCACAACAAAAGAAACCCACACGGAGGGACATGAAAGGAAGATACCCCAGGAATAAGAACTCTCCTGCACATGATTTTTTAGGGGAAACGACAACAACACCAGGAACAAGCAACAATCAGGAGAGGAGGTAGAAGATATAACAGAGGATACAAAAACAAAGAATGTGAAACATCTAAGATCGACCGCAAAATTGAAGAAAAGGAACCCAATCACCACCAATTAGTGGTAAATATTTCTAGCCATGTTTTGTCCATAGATGAATTGTCGGTTTTATGCAAGGGGTTATCATTTTGCCCTATTAAGAATATGGATTGGCTGCAGCTTGATATTGACCTGAATAATTTTTTCACGTCCATTAGAATCAAGACATGGTTTTCCCAACAGCCAATACCCGCTAGTACTATAAATGTAGAGACAGGCTATGAATTATGTTTAAAACAATGGGGTTTATTTAATAAAAGTAGCTTTCAGTCGCCAACATGTATACAGGTGGTTGAAACATTTATTTCTTCTGTACTCAAAGATGTTGCAGAATTTAAGCGGGAATGTCGATCTGGGTTATCCATGCATATTCCATACAATTTATCTATTAGTGAAAAAGTGGCACTTGAGAAATTAGTCCATTACGACGACCTAATTATTAAGCCCGCCGATAAAGGGGGAGCGGTCGTCGTTATGGACCGATCTTTGTATATACAAGAAATTTATAGACAACTAAATGATACGGTTGTATACAAGAGGATTCCGTCAGATCCTATTAATGATATTCAGAAACGGATCAGAGTGTTGGTGACAATGCCTTTGCAAATGATATGATTGATAGGGACCTATATACCTTCTTAACACCATCATATCCCATAACTCCCATACTGTACTGCCTGCCCAAAATACATAAGAGTATCACTAATCCCCCAGGGAGACCTATAGTCTCAGGCAGGGAGTCGTTACTTAGTCCTCCTGCTATATTCCTGGATAAGGTTTTGAGGGAGTTCGCTATATCTGCCAAATTGTATATAAGGGACACGGCTGATTTTTTGAGCAAGATTAGGGATATTTTTATTCCAACTGGGGCAATGCTGGTCTCATTTGATGTGACCAGCTTATATACCTCCATTAACCACACGAGAGGCATGACTAGTCTAGGTAAAGTACTGGATGGCACTGAATTTTCTTGCGAATGCAGGGAGTTTTTAATGGGTCTTTTGGACATAGTGTTAACCTGTAATTATTTTCTGTTTAACGTTGAGTACTTTATGCAACTTCGAGGAACGGCTATGGGGTCAAAAGTGGCCCCTATGTATGCCAACATTGTAATGGCCAATATGGAGGAGACGTCAATCTATGTATCCCACCACTTTACTTCGGTACTTGGGTGGTGGCGATACATAGATGACGTCTTCCTCATTTGGACAGGGGATTTGCCTGGTCTGAATATGTTCTTTGAATATTTAAATGTAATTGACTCCGACATAAAATTTATGATGATGGTTTCTGATACCCATATCCAATTTCTTGATACCCTAGTTTGCATACAAAATCATAAATTAAGGACTGATCTATTTGTCAAAGAGACAGACTGTAATAATCTGCTCAGTTATGATAGTCATTATCCTAAGGGGATGATCAAGTCCTTACCATACAGTCAGCTATTAAGGGTTAAACAGATTGTGGATGATCCCATCAGTTTGGATAAAAAACTCAACATGATGGTAGGGAAGTTCCTAGATAGAGGGTATCCAGGAAGACTTCTGAAGAAACACCTTGAGAGGGTGAGGCGAGTTGATAAGGCCCAATTAAGTCAGGGTAATAAGAGAAATAAACAGAAGAATGACAGACTCCCTATGGTCTCCACATATAGTGTATGCAACCCAAATTTAACAGGAATTATTAAAAGGCATTGGAGAATCTTGAGTAATTATTATGTTAAGGTAGTGGAGTTTCAATCTCCTCCCTTATTTTCTTACAGAAGACCCCGTAAGTTTATGGATAGGCTTGTTGTGACGGATGTCAGTTCGAAGAATATTCAGGCTAGGGGTGGACAACAGGACTTGACATGTAGGGGATGTTTACCCTGTCTGTCCTGTGACAGCTGTGCTATAATTCTTAAGGGAAGTGCATTTATACATCCTACCACAGGCAGAGCTCATAAAATCACATCCTATTACACTTGCAGAAGCGACTATGTTATATATGTGCTACAGTGCCCTTGCAATTTAATCTATGTGGGTGAAACCACAACTGAATGTAGACTGAGGTTAAATAATCATAAATCTAGTATACGCACGAAGAAGGTTGAACTCCCTGTGCCACGACATTTCGTGGAGAAGGGACACACTGTACAACAGCTGAGATTTACCATTATCGACAGGGTTCCCCCTCTGAAACGTGGAGGGAATAGGGAGTTGATCCTTAAACAACGGGAGGTTCAATGGATCCACAAATTGAATTCGCTTCACCCCAATGGCCTCAATATTGATTACCCCTTGAATGTATTCAAATGATGACTATAATTTTGTCTTCACTTCTAGGACATTATGGTCCAGTTATTTTTGAGAAGTTTTCATCCTCTATATATACAGCTTTCTTGATGCGGCCTGTGCCGATCCTGGGGGTTCCCTTGCCTGGTGATATCTGTTCACGATCCATTTACTACTCTTGATATGTTTTGGGGTATGGAAATAAGAGAGTAATTATACTGTAACAAATTTTAATGTACTTACCTGTTTCTTCTTTCTTTTGATAGATCGAAGTCTCGGTTTGGGTATTAGAAGACACTCTCCAACTGGAAAAAGGAACATTGAACTCATGTGATCTCTTTTTTTCTGTCCATAGGATTGTTATTGAATAAAAATTATTATTTATATTTTTAACCGTGTATACTGTAATGTTGTCGTGACAATGCACAGCTCCACTACATCTGCAATTTTTATTAATCTGTTACCATATGGGTCGATTATTGATCCTTTGTTGTCTGAGTCATGGATGATAGTTCTGTATATGGTGAGTTTTTTTATCTGATAATGTAGGGCTTGACTTTCTATCCAAAGATCCCGGTATGAAGTAACACCATATACCACTGTGTTGATCATATATCGACACATTGGTGGGACTTCGGCATTCTTTATGCGGGCGATCTCTTGTCTCTAGGGACATAAGGCATGAAGTATAGCAAAACCTACTACTGTATATGATACACAGTTTCTCTATACTCCGTTTTTATAACGGTACGCACTATCCATGACTTGGGTATAATCCCTCTATGTTTAGATTTATTCGGTACTTGTAGTACTGGTAACTTGCCCACAACAAATATGGCGTACTGTAATACATTTACCCTAGTACGTCTGTGTGCCCGACTGGGCCTTTGATAGTGATGAAGTCATGTCAGCTGTTGCGTCGCTGTGCAGTGTCACAGCAATCCAGACAACACGTGTAAGCCTTACCCAATGGACAGTGAGGCTGGGTTCACACGACCTATTTTCAGACGTAAACGAGGTGTATTAAGCCTCGTTTTACGTCTGAAAATAGGGCTACAATACGTCGGCAAATATCTGCCCATTCATTTGAATGGGTTTGCCGACGTACTGTGCAGACAACCTGTCATTTACGCGTCGTCGTTTGACAGTTGTCAAACGACAACGCGTAAAAATACAGCCTCGTCAAAAGAAGTGCAAGGCACTTCTTTCAGACGTAATTTGAGCCATTCTTCATTGAACTCAATGAAGCACAGCTCAAAATTTACGGCTGTCAGAGAAGCCTCGCAAAATGCGAGGAGGAGCATTTACGTCTGAAACGAGGCAGCTGTTTTCTCCTGAAAACAGTCTGTCTTTTCAGACGTAAATATGCCTGCTATCGTGTGCACATACCCTTAGAGTTTGGGCATGCGCAGCTCGGCGCTTGAGACGGCGAGAATCTTAGTTGACACATGTGATATCCTGTTCAGGATATCTTTGTTTATCCAGATTGGTGAGTGCCAGCTTTTATGTATTGTATTGTGATTAATAATTAATATGCAATCAATGTATTACACTGTTCTATATGTACATGTTGCACATATTAGGATTTTAAAGTTTTCTATACCTCATGTCATAGATTAACTCTTTTACGCATTTGTATGATATTTTGATACACTGTTACACATGGCTATTTTTCTGTTTGAATTGTATAATTGCTGATATTTAGAGCACATGTTAATTGAGCTTTGCTCTCCTCTTATATATACCTGAGTGTTGTTTCATAAATTGCTTGAAAATGCTTCCATTGAGGAAGTGAAACGTTGCTTTGCTGGGTGAATAAATTTCAAATTTTTTGCTATTGAGTGCTGCTTCCGTGCTCTAGTTTTTCTATTTGAATTTGGCTGTGGAATTAAAAAAAATTCATTTTTTCCAATAAGATTTTATTTGTGATCAAAATGTCTTATTTTCACAGGGAAAAAAATACCTTATTTTGTTGCCCAATTTGTCCTTAGTGCGGCAATACCCCATTTGTGGTTATAAACTGCTGTTTGGGCCCATGGGAGGGCTCAGAAGGAAAGGAGCGCTATGTGTTTGTTGGAGTCCAGATTTTGCTGGATTGGTTTTCGGGTGCCATGGCGCATTTGCAGAGCCCCAGAGGTATCAAAGCAATGGAAACCCACCAGAAGTGACCCCATTTTGGAAACTACACCCCTCAAGGAATTCATTTATGGTTGTTGTTATCATTTTGACAGCACAGTTTTTTCACAGTACCTATTTGAATTGGGCTGTGAAATGAAAAAAATATATATTTTTCCAATAAGATGTCATTTTTGATCAAAATTTCTTATTTTCACAGAGAACAAAATACCCCATTTTGTTGCTCAATTTGTCCTTAGTGCGGCAATACCCCATTTGTGGTGATAAACTGCCGTTTGGGCCCATGGCAGGGCTTAGAAGGAAAGGACCACCATTTGGCCTACTGAAGCTTTTCTGGTGCTAAGTCATGTATGCAGAAGCCCCTGAGGTACCAGTACAGTTTAAACCCCCAAGAAGTGACCCCGTTTTAAAAACTACACCCCTTAAGGCATTCATCTAGAGGTGTAGTGAGCATTTTGACCCCACAGGTACTGTGTAAAAGATAATGCGCAGCAGATGGTGGAGAGTGAGATTTGCAATTATATATATATATATATATATATGCCATGTCAGTGTCCGATATAGTGTGGCCAGCATGTGCCACCTGAGATATACACCCCATAAGCTGTAATGTGGGTTCTCCCGGGTACGGCAATACCCTACATTTGGCTGTTATCAGCTGCTTGGGCAGACGGCAGGGCTCAGAAGGGAAAGATGAGGGGGGATAAGCTGTGCGGAGTGCATCATGGTAAATTAAAAATTAAGGGATGTATGATAAATTCGAAAACAATCTTTCATACAGAGCCCTGGTTTTTCGGGCCATGTGTCGCATTGGTATGTTGTGTCCTTCCTTATCCCTCTCTTTGAGCAGACTCTGCACCTCTTTTGACTTTTTCCCTTCTTGCCAGTTTGGGGAACTTCTCCTGGAAAGTGTTGCCCTGGTACGATGCGTGTGGCCTCGCTTCCAGAAGTACTGGGTGCCCCCACCTCTTCTTGGTCCCTAAAGATTAGTTCTTGATAACAACCTCTTGAAATTCCAGGAAAGTTCCCCTCTGGCCTGCACATCGATGTAGCACGTACGCATTGTACAATGCCATCTGTATGATGAGCACGGCCAGTTTCTTATACCACACCGTCGTTTTCCGCATGGCGCTGTAGGGTTTCAGGACTTGATCTGACAAGTCCACCCCTCCCATGTACCTATTGTAGTCCAGGATGCAGTCTGGTTTGAGGGTCTCTGTACTGGTACCTCGTACAGGTACATGGGTACTGGTGTGGCCATGTATTGTTGTCAATACAAGGACATCTCTCTTGTCCTTGTACTTGACACACAACATGTTGCTGCTAGAATGTGCCCTGCTCTCACCCCTTCTGAGTGTTTGCCCAAGCAGAGTCTTAGGGAGGCCTCTCAGATTTTTTCTAGCAGTGCCGCATGCCACAGTACTTCTGGAAGCGAGGCACTTGAAGAGTGGGATGCTGGTATAAAAATTATCCAGGTAGAGGTGGAGACCATGGTCCAGCAGTGGGTGCACCAAATCCCACACAATTTTTGCATTAATTCCCAGTAAGGGGGGCATTCTGGGGGCTGAATACTGCTGTCCTTCCCTTCATATATCCTAAATTTGTAGGTATACCCTGATGCACTCTCGCACAGCTTATACATCTTCACGCCATACCTTGCCCTCTTACTCGGCAGGTACTGGCGGAATTGAAGCCTCCCTTTAAAATGTACAAGGGACTCATCAATAGAAATACACTTCTCGGGGGTGTATGCTTGGGCAAACTGGGCACTAAAATGGTCTAATAGGGGTCATCTCGGGGTGGGCACTGCTCATAATCCGTATAATGTAAGAAGCGAAGTATTGCCTCATAATGCATCCTGGACATGGCTATACGGTACATCGGGTGTGGTATAAGATGTCCGTGCTCCAGTAGGTCCTAATGGACGGCTTTTTCAGAAGCCCCATGTTCAAGTGAAGTCCCCAGAACTTGCCCAATTCTGCTGCATCTACAGGGGTCCACCTGTGGGATTGGGCATAAAATTATGTGGGGTTCTTAGTAATATACTGTTGGGCATATAAATTCGTCTGGGAGACCATAAGATCTATAAAGTCATCAGTGAAGAAGAACTTGAAAAAGTCCATTTCACTGAGCCCTGCCGTATTAAATTTTATCCCTGAGCTGCCCGTGTACTCTGGGATTTGGGGCTCATAAATGTCTGGTGTGGGGGTTCAAATGGGGTAATTTCGCTCGGGGGCTTGAACTGCGGTGGGGTCATCTCGCTCGGGGGCTTCAACTGTTGTGGTGGTCCTGGGGCGTCTCCTAGGGGGTTCCTCTTCTTCATCATTGGATGAGGAGGTTGATAAATAAAACAGAGTCTCACCATCCGACGACTCTGTGTCGGAGGCAAGAAATGAATATGCCTCTTCGGCACTAAATGTCCGTTGGGACAAGTTTGATTGCTTCCCTAACTAGGAACAATAGGCTGCTAACTAAACCAGCCCAAAAAATTGGTGTTTTTATAGAACGAGTGGGCTTCCCTGAGACTAAACCTAACTAGAGCGAGGGTTCCTAACACTAAACCTAACTAGATTTTATTTGAACTTCCCTGAGATTAAATCTAACTACGGCTGTAAAGGATCTGCCAGGCACAACTTCTGTGTATACGCCCATGGGGAATCAGTCTGCACCTGGTTCTATGTCTCTGAGACTGACTCCATCTTCCACCACTCAGGATGGCAGGCTTATGAGTGGGAGAGCCTATCGCAGCCTGGCCAGACGGAGCTTGCTCCCGCCCTCTGTCTATTTATACCTGCCTTTCCTGTTCCTCCTTTGCTTGTGATTCTTCTCGTGTGGTTTCCTGGCCTTGCTGCAGCTCCTAGCTATTTGACTTTGCTTCATACTGACCCCGGCTTACTGACTACTTGTCACGGACACAGGGTCTGTGGACCCACTAGGCCGCTCCGCCGTAGCGGGGAGGCAGCTGACCAGGTCACAGTCTATGTGAAAGTACATAGCAGCCAGTAATGCTTAGGTACCTGAAATAGTCCGGGCGGTGACTGTGGCCTCAGCACGGATGGAGACAGGTGCGGAAGGTGGCGCCAGACGTGGCGAGCAGTATCCGATGAGCAGATGGCACTTGACGTGGCAGATGGCACTTGACGTGGCAGATGACACTTGACGTGGCAGATGGCACTTGACGTGGCAGATGGCACTTGACGTGGCAGATGGCACTTGATGTGGCAGATGACACTTGACGTGGCAGATGGCACTTGACGTGGCAGAGGACACTTGACGTGGCAGACGACACTTGACGTGGCAGACGACACTTGACGTGGCAGATGGCACTTGAACACGGGTAGGCACAGGAACAATGCGGAATACAGGAACGGTAACAGGGCATGGGTAACAGCAGGAACGGGAGACACTAAGGGACCATTTGCGAGACAGACAGGGAAAGACTAACAACGCTCAGGCAAGGATCAGAAGGGCTGGGGCATTCTTATAGAGCAGGGAATCACGTGGGTTAATAATCATTGATTTCATGCGCGCGCTGGCCCTTTACGAGCGGGCGCGAGCGTGCGCGCGCATCCTACGGGACCCGGCCGGACGGAGCGGAAGTGAGCGCTGGCATCTCCTAGGAGGGAGACGGAGGCCAGCGCTCACAGATTCATGGCTGCGGGCGTCGGGGGGTGATTGAACCCGACGGCCCGCGGCCATGGGTGCTACACTACTCTCCTGCTCTGCGTTTGGTACCTCGTACATTCCTGGTTTGACTCGGCTCGTTCACCTCTCTTGTTGCTCACGGTGTTGCCGTGGGCAACTGCCCCATTTCCCTTTGCTTGTGTTCCCTTGTCTGTCGTGCACCTACTGAGCGTAGGGACCGTCGCCCAGTTGTACCCCGTCGCCTAGGGCGGGTCGTTGCAAGTAGGCAGGGACTGAGTGGTGGGTAGATTAGGGCTCACTGTCTGTTTCCCTACTCCCCTGCCATTACATAATCACAAGCCCATATACCTAGGCTACCCTGGTCCCTCACTCTATTATGGACCCCCTTGAGACCCTGGCTCAGCAAATGCAGGGTCTCTCCCTACAGGTCCAGGCCCTGGCTCAGAGGCTCAACCAGCATGACGCTGCCATGGTAGTACCCCTCACCTCACCTCTTGAACCCCACCTCAAGTTGCCTGACCGGTTCTCAGGGGACAGGAGGACTTTTCTCTCCTTTCGGGAGAGTTGTAAGCTCTACTTTCGCTTAAAGCCCCACTCCTCAGGTTCTGAGAGCCAGCGGGTGGGTATAATTATGTCCCGGCTCCAGGAAGGGCCCCAAGAATGGGCCTTCTCCCTGGCTCCTGACGCCCCTGAACTTTCCTCCGTTGACCGCTTCTTTTCTGCTCTCGGACTCATTTATGACGAGACTGACAGGACTGCCTTTGCCGAGAGTCAGCTGGTGACCTTACGTCAGGGTAAGAGACCTGTGGAGGAGTATTGCTCTGACTTTAGGAAGTGGTGCGTAGCTTCTCGGTGGAATGACCCTGCCTTAAGGTGCCAGTTTAGGTTGGGCCTGTCGAACGCCCTGAAAGACCTGCTAGTTAGCTATCCCTGTTCTGACTCCTTAGACCAGGTTATGGCTTTAGCGGTACGACTTGACCGACGTCTCAGGGAACGACAACTTAAATGGTTTTGTGTTTTCCCCTCTGACTCCCCCATGATGCCTCCCGAGGTCCCGTTGCTTCGCTCTTCCACGGAAGACTCGGAGGTACCTATGCAACTCGGGGCCTCCGTGTCCCCCCGACGACGTCGAGAGTTCCGCAGGAAGAATGGTCTCTGCTTCTATTGTGGGGATGACAAACATCAAGTGAACACCTGTCCTAGGCGTAAGAATAAGCAGCCGGAAAACTTCCGCGCCTAAGTGATCATCGGGGAGGTCACTTGGGCGCACAGGTATTTCCCGTAAATATGAAACGTAATAAAATCTTGCTTCCCTTTCAGGTCTCTTTTGGTGGTAGGTCTGCTACCGGCAGTGCCTTCGTGGATTCAGGGTCGTCTGCTAATATCATGTCTGTGGAATTTGCAATGTCTCTAGCTATGCCTTTGATTGATTTGCCTAAACCTGTCCCGGTAGTGGGTATCGACTCCACTCCTCTTGCTAATGGTTATTTTACACAGCATACCCCTGTTTTTGAACTCCTTGTTGGCTCCATGCATTTGGAGCAGTGCTCTGTACTGTTGATGCCGGGATTATCGTCCGATTTGGTTTTAGGCCTTCCCTGGTTGCAGTTGCATAATCCCATGTTTGACTGGAATACTGGGGATCTTACCAAATAGGGTAATGAATGCTTGACGTCATGTTTTTCTGTTAATTCTATTTCTCCCCCTGAGGAGGTGAACACGCTACCTGAGTTTGTTCAGGACTTCGCCGATGTTTTCTCTAAGGAGGCCTTCGAAGTGTTACCTCCTCATAGAGAATACGATTGCGCTATCGATTTGGTACCAGGAGCTAAGCTCCCTAAGGGTAGGATATTTAACCTTTCTTGTCCCGAACGTGAAGCCATGAGAGAGTATATCCAGGAATGCCTGGCCAAGGGTTGCATTCGCCCCTCTACTTCTCCGGTAGGTGCTGGCTTCTTCTTCATAGGGAAGAAGGATGGTGGTCTTAGGCCATGCATTGACTACCGTAACTTGAATAAGGTCACTGTAAGGAACCAGTATCCCCTTCCTTTGATTCCTGATCTCTTTAATCAAGTCCAGGGGGCCCAATGTTTCTCTAAGTTTGATCTACGGGGGGCGTATAACCTTATCTGCATCAAAGAGGGGGATGAGTGGAAGACTGCGTTTAACACGCCCGAAGGTCATTTCGAATACCTCGTCATGCCCTTTGGGTTGTGTAATGCCCCCGCGGTCTTCCAGAATTTCATAAATGAGATTTTAAGGGATTACCTGGGGGTATTTCTTGTAGTGTACCTTGATGACATTCTCGTGTTTTCCAAGGACTTGTCCTCCCACATTGAGCATGTCAGGAAGGTGCTCCAGGTCCTTCGGGAAAACAAACTGTTTGCTAAGACCGAAAAATGTGTGTTTGGGGTGCAAGAGATACAATTTTTGGGTCAAATCCTCACTCCTCATGAATTCCGCATGGACCCCGTAAAGGTCCAGGCTGTGGCGGAATGGGTCCAACCTGCCTCCCTGAAGGCGTTACAGTGTTTCTTGGGGTTCGTTAATTATTACAGGAGGTTTATTGCTGACTTCTCGGTCATCGCTAAGCCTCTTACGGACCTCACTCGCAAAGGTGCTGATCTCCTCCACTGGCCTCCTGAGGCTGTCCAGGCTTTTGAGGTCCTTAAGAAGTGCTTTATCTCGGCCCCGATGCTGGTCCAGCCCAACCAAATGGAGCCATTTATCGTGGAGGTTGACGCATCCGAGGTGGGAGTGGGGGTTGTCTTGTCCCAGGGTACCAGGTCCCTCACCCATCTCCGTCCCTGTGCCTACTTCTCCAGGAAGTTTTCGCCCACTGAGAGTAACTATGATATTGGCAACCGCAAACTCTTAGCCATTAAATGGGCATTTGAAGAGTGGCGCCACTTCCTGGAGGGGGCTAAGCACCAGGTAACGGTCCTTACCGACCACAAGAATCTGGTTTTTCTAGAATCTGCCCGGAGGCTAAACCCGAGACAAGCTTGATGGGCGTTATTTTTTACCAGATTCAACTTTTTGGTTACCTATAGGGCTGGGTCTAAAAATATTAAGGCCGATGCACTGTCGCGTAGCTTCATGGCCAGCCCTCCTTCGGAGGAAGATCCTGCTTGTATTTTGCCTCCAGGTATAATCATTTCCTCTATTGAGTCTGATTTAGTCTCTGAAATTGCGGCTGATCAAGGTTCAGCTCCCGGGAACCTTCCTGAGAACAAGCTGTTTGTTCCCCTGCAATTCCGGCTAAGGGTACTTAGGGAAAATCATGACTCCGCACTATCTGGTCATCCAGGCCTCCTGGGTACCAAACACCTCATTGCCAGAAACTATTGGTGGCCTGGGTTGCCTAAAGACGTTAAGGCCTACGTCGCCGCTTGTGAGGTTTGTGCCAGGTCCAAGACTCCCAGGTCCTGACCAGCGGGCTTACTACGTTCTTTGCCCATTCCCCAGAGACCTTGGACCCATATCTCCATGGATTTTATCACCGATTTGCCTCCATCTCAAGGCAAGTCGGTGGTGTGGATGGTAGTAGACCGCTTCAGTAAGATGTGCCACTTTGTGCCCCTCAAGAAACTACCCAATGCTAAGACGTTAGCTACCTTGTTTGTCAAACACATCCTGCGTCTTCATGGGGTCCCTGTCAATATTGTTTCTGACAGAGGGGTACAATTTGTTTCATTGTTTTGGAGAGCCTTCTGTAAAAAGTTGGAGATTGATCTGTCCTTCTCCTCTGCCTTCCATCCTGAAACTAATGGCCAAACTGAGAGGACTAATCAGTCTCTAGAACAATATTTAAGGTGTTTTATCTCTGTCAATATCATTGGGTCTCATTCATTCCCCTCGCCGAATTTTCCCTTAAAGGGAATGTGTTGCCAGCAAAACATGTTTTGTTTTTTTTAGTTAAACAATTAGTGTGTGGGTGATTAAACATTGTTCTAATTTTTATTTATTTTTTTCACTTGTCAGGAAATATTAAAAATTGGATTCAATTTATAATATTTCCCAGCACTGGTCACTAGATAGAGCAATTCCCAAAATTGCAGCATTGCATGTGGTAAAGCAACCACATTGGGAAAAAATCCCTCGCTCTAGTGAGCTCTCAGAATCCCCCCCTCCTTTATCCTGGCTAGTGCCGGGAGAAACGAGGGGTTTGAACGGTCTAACCTCCTACACTGTGTGTCGCCATTTTTTTAGCTAACACACAGTGTAGAAGGTTTACATACACTAGTAAACACACAGTATAACACTTACATACACAGAAATCACTTACCTGCTCCAGTCGCCGCCGCTCCCTCCGGTCCGTCCGCTCCGTCTGCTGCCGCTGCTCCATGTGCACAAGTCCGGAAGCCGCGACCGGAAGTAGTAATCTAACTGACCGGCCGCGACTTCCGGTCCACAGGAAAATGGCGCCGGACGGCGCGCATTTCAAATTGGACTGTGTGGGAGCGGCGCATGCGCCGTTCCCACACACACGGCGTACACCATAGTGGATGGAACGGGCCCCGTTCGCATTCCCTATGGGACTGGAGCTGCCGTATTCCATGTCTGTATGTGTCGTTAATCGACACACACAGAAATGGAAAAAAAAATGGCAGCCCCCATAGGGAAGAAAAAGTGTAAAAATAGAAAAAAGTAACATACAAACACACAAATAAATATAAACGTTTTTAATAAAACCCTAACATAAAACTGATATAAAAAAAAAATTTGGATGACACTGTTCCTTTAATAACCGGGTCAGTAACTCGTCAGTCTCCCCCTTTTTCTGTAATTTTGGGTTTAATCCACGGTTCTCCTCCGTTTCACCTGGTAGTTCCAACAATCCCGAGGTAGAGGTCGTTCATCGGGAACTGTGCACAGTCTGGGCCCAGGTTCAGAAGAACCTAGAGGCGTCCCAGAGTATACAAAAAACTCAGGCTGATAGAAGACGTTCTGCTAACCCCTTGTTTATGGTCGGGGATCTGGTGTGGTTATCGTCTAAGAACTTGCGCCTTAAGGTCCCGTCCAAGAAGTTTGCTCCCCGGTTTATAGGGCCGTATAAGGTCATTGAAGTCCTCAATCCTGTCTCCTTCCGACTGGAGTTGCCCCCATCTTTTCGTATACACGACGTGTTTCATGCCTCCCTCCTTAAACGCTGCTCCCCGTCCTGGACTCTCTCGAGGAAACCTCCTGTCCCCGTTCTCACCCCTGAGGGGGTGGAATTCGAGGTGGCCAAGATTGTGGACAGCAAGATGGTCCAAGGCTCCCTCCAGTACCTGGTCCATTGGAGAGGATACGGGCCTGAGGAGAGGACTTGGGTACCCGCCCGGGATGTTCACGCTGGGGTATTGATCAGGAAGTTCCACCTTCGTTTCCCCAATAAACCAGGTCCACATAGAAAGGGTCCGGTGGCCCCTCATAAAAGGGGGGGTACTGTAAAGGATCTGCCAGGCACAACTTCTGTGTATACGCCCATGGGTAATCAGTCTGCACCTGGTTCTATGTCTCTGAGACTGACTCCATCTTCCACCACTCAGGATGGCAGGCTTAGGAGTGGGAGAGCCTATCGCAGCCTGGCCAGACGGAGCTAGCTCCCGCCCTCTGTCTATTTATACCTGCCTTTCCTGTTCCTCCTTTGCTTGTGATTCTTCTCGTGTGGTTTCCTGGCCTTGCTGCAGCTCCTAGCTATTTGACTTTGCTTCATACTGACCCCGGGTAACTGACTACTCTCCTGCTCTGCGTTTGGTACCTCGTACATTCCTGGTTTGACTCGGCTCGTTCACCTCTCTTGTTGCTCACGGTGTTGCCGTGGGCAACTGCCCCATTTCCCTTTGCTTGTGTCCCCTTGTCTGTTTGTCTGTCGTGCACCTACTGAGTGTAGTAACCGTCGCCCAGTTGTACCCCGTCACCTAGGGCGGGTCGTTGCAAGTAGGCAGGGACTGAGTGGTGGGTAGATTAGGGCTCAATGTCTGTTTCCCTACTCCCCTGCCATTACAACAGCGACTATTCCCTGACACTAAACCTAGCTAGATTATTCCGAGCTTCCCTAACACTAAACCTAACTATGGTGATGGACCCTAACGCTAGATCTAACTACGGTGACGGATTCCTGACGCTAAATTCCCTGACGCTCTACCTAACTCCGCTTTTTGACGGTTCCCTGACACTAACTAACCCTAATACTAAACTAACCAGTTAAATTGTCTAAATTAACAGTTTTTTCTTGTAAAATTTTTATATATTTTTTTGTTTTATATGTTTTTTATAAAGAAAAAAAAGAAAAAAAATAATCCCCAGGGACCAAGAAATTGGTCCTGAAGACTAAGGCTGGGTTCACACGACCTATTTTCAGGCGTAAACGAGGAGTATTATGCCTCGATTTACGCCTGAAAATACGGCTACAATACGTCGGCAAACATCTGCCCATTCATTTGAATGGGTTTGCCGACGTACTGTGCCGACGACCAGTAATTTACGCGTCGTCGTTTGACAGCTGTCAAACGACGACGCGTAAAATGACTGCCTCGTCAAAGAAGTGCAGGACACTTCTTTGAAACGTAATTTGAGCCGTTCTTCATTGAATTCAATGAAGAACAGCTCAAATGTTCGGCCGTCAAAGACGCCTCGCAAAATGTGACGCAGCTGTTTTCTCCTAAAAACAGTCTGTAATTTCAAACGTAAAAGCCAGCTATCGTGTGCACATACCCTAAGATGTGGTCAGTGATAGGTGATCACTGACCAACAACGTGGGGGAAACACAAGGAGAAAGGGTACAGGAATGGGTAGTGGATGGGAGAGGTGGGATGCTGAAAAAGGTTGTTTTTTAGACTTTTTTTTTACTTTCTCTACTCTCTCTCTTTCTCACAACCGATCTGAACGCCTCGCCATCTCCAACAGAGGCGTTCAGGGCGGGAGCGGCAGGATGTGATGTCAGGGAGAGGAAGTGAAGAAACCGATCGCCACTATTGGACAGTTACTCACTAACTGACCAATAGTGGCGATCATGGAGGCGGGACCATCGCGACAGGTCCCGGCGTATTGAGCTGTGATAGCCTGCTGTCGGAAACAACAGCTCGTGCACGCGCCGGTGGAAAATGGCGATGCATTTTCCCTGCGACTTAATATTCCGTCGCTGAGCGCGAACGTGTCAGGTCAACGCGACGGAATAGTACGTCGCTGAACGCGAAGGGGTTAAAGAGGCTCTGTCACCACATTATAAATGCCCTATCTTGTACATGATGTGATCGGCGCTGTAATGTAGATTACAGCAGTGTTTTTTATTTAGAAAAACGATCATTTTTGACGGAGTTATGACTTATATTAGCTTTATGCTAATGAGTTTCTCAATGGACAACTGGGCGTGTTTTACTATAGCGAGATAGCAGGCGTAGTCTTGCGAGATTACGCTGTAAACTCTCATTTACAGCGAGATCTCGCTGTGCTGTAGTCTCACACAGACACTACAGTAGTGGTCAGGATTCTGAATACACATCACGTCCTGGCTGGAGGTAATGTATATTCATTGTCAGGACACTGCAGTAACGTTAATGTGTGTGTATGTGGCTGCACATAGCGATATAGCTATATCGCTATGTAAATGAATGGAGAGAAGTGTATGACGCTGATTGGTCACTGATTAGTCAGCGTCGTACACTCCTCTGTACAACGCCCACTTGGTCATATAGTAAAACACGCGGGACGTCGGGTTCACTCACCTCCCGACGCCCGCAGCCATGGATCTGTGAGCGCTGGCCTCCGTCTCCCTCCTAGGAGATGCCAGCGCTCACTTCCGCTCCGTCCGTCCGGGTCCCATAGGGTGTGCGCGCACGCTCGCGCCCGCTCTTAAAGGGCCAGCGCGCGCACATGAAAACAATGTTCATTAACCCACATGATTTCCTGCCCTATAAGAATGCCCCAGCCCTTCTGACCCTTGCCTGATCGTTGTTAGTCTTTCCCTGTCTGTCTCGCAAATGGTCCCTTAGTGTCTCCCGTTCCAGCTGTTACCCGTGCCCTGTTACCGTTCCTGTATTCCGCATTGTTCCTGTGCCTACCCGTGTTCACGTGCCATCTGCCACGTCAAGTGTCATCTGCCACGTCAAGTGCCATCTGCCACGTCAAGTGTCATCTGCCACGTCAAGTGCCATCTGCCACGTCAAGTGCCATCTGCCACGTCAGTGCCATCTGCCACGTCAAGTGCCATCTGCCACGTCAAGTGCCATCTGCTCATCGGATACTGCCCGCCACGTCTGGCGCCACTTTCCGCACCTGCCTCCATCCGTGCTGAAGCCACAGTCACCGTCCGGACTATTTCAGGTACCTAAGCATTACTGTCTGCTATCTTGCTTTCACATAGACTGTGACCTGGTCAGCTGCCTCCCCGCTACGGCGGAGCGGCCTAGTGGGTCCACAAACCCAGTGTCCGTGACAGTACGCTCAGGCCATGGAACCCGCTGGCCAGCCCAAGACCCCAGTACAGAAGATTCAGACAGAGATGCATGACCTACGCACTCGTCAGGATCAACTCCTTGAGGCGGTGAATTCTATTCTGGTCCGCCTGGATCTACTCGCTGTTCCACCCCCGGTTCTTCCTCCAGAAGCTGTTGCCGTGCCACTGCCTGTTGCTCCCCCTGTTTGTTCTGGATCCTCAGTTCCTCTGCCTCTTCCTCCTCGCTATGACGGTGACCCCAGAGCATGCAGAGGATTTCTCAATCAATGCACGGTGCATTTTAGGCTACGACCTCATCTCTTCCCCTCCGAGGAGGCTAAAGTAGCGTTCATTATCTCCCTCCTCGCTGGCAAGGCCCTCGCATGGGCAAACCCAATCTTGGAGCAACAAGGACCTGTATCCGCGGACCTAGCCTTGTTCCTGCAGTCCTTTCGTGCCATGTTCGAGGAGCCGGGTCGAACATCCTCTGCCGCAGCCACTCTGTTGACCCTCAAGCAAGAAGGCTCCACAGTAGGGGAGTATTCGATCTCCTTCCGTACCCTAGCAGCCGAGCTGGCATGGAACAATGAAGCACTGGTGGCGACCTTCTGGCAGGGACTGTCCTCTCACATCAAGGACGAACTGGCAGCCCGCGACCTTCCTTCTACCTTGGATGCCCTCATCCTGTTAGCCAGCCGGGTTGATATGAGAATCCGGGAGCGCTCTCAAGAGGTTCGTCAGGAGAGCCAGGCCCACAGACCAGCACCCCCTGCCCAGAGACCACAATTGTCCACCCCTAGTGCACTACCTGAGGAACCCATGCAGGTAGACAGAGTCCGGTTATCTGAACAGGAGAAGCAGCGCAGACGCTCCTCTGGACTTTGCATGTATTGCGGCCTCAAGGGTCATTTTGTGCGTCAATGCCCACAGAAACCGGGAAACTCCAGTACCTAGGGTTGGTTGGAGAGGCAACTCTAGGTGGAACGTCTCCAAACGTTAAAACCTCTTCCAAATTATCGATACCTGTGGCCATCGTCACCGGACAGGCATCACATCCTTCCTCCGCCTATCTTGACTCTGGAGCGGCTGCTAATTTTATCCACCAAGATCTAGTGGATCGGTTTCAACTACCCACAGTCCGTCTGGAGAGACCCCTGGCTGTTGCCTCTGTGAATGGCCTACCGCTGCCTGATCCAATCATGCTCATCACTGAGCCGGTGACATTACGGGTCGGAGCTCTTCACTCAGAACAGATCTCCTTCCTGGTACTACCCAAGGCTATCAATCCTATCCTGCTGGGTCTGCCATGGCTCCGTCTACACGCCCCGACACTCGACTGGAGTTCTGGAGAAGTTCTTCAATGGTGTTCCAGATGCCATAGCCATTGCCTGTCACAAGTCCGTCCTGTTGTGCCCCCTCTGCCGCAGTCACTCTCCAATCTACCTTCACAGTATGCCAGTTTTTCGGATGTCTTCTGCAAACGAGAGGCTGAGACGTTGCCTCCACATTGGAATTATGACTGTCCCATTGAACTGGTTCCCAATGCTTCTCTTCCCCGTGGACGAGTATATCCTCTCTCCTTGCCAGAGACTTTATCGATGTCAGCCTATATCAAGGAGAACTTGGAGAGGGGTTTTATTCGAAAATCTTCCTCCCCGGCCGGGGCAGGATTCTTCTTCGTTAGAAAGAAAGATGGATCTCTCCGACCCTGCATTGATTACCGTGGTCTCAATCAGATCACGGTCAAGAACAAGTACCCGTTGCCACTCATTTCCGAGCTGTTTGATCACATACGAGGAGCCAAAATTTTTTCCAAGCTAGATCTGCGAGGGGCCTATAATCTAATCCGGATTCACCGGGGTGACGAATGGAAGACGGCATTTAACACCCGCGATGGGCACTACGAATACCAAGTGATGCCCTTCGGACTGTGTAACGCTCCCGCAGTATTTCAGGAGTTCGTTAATGACATCTTCCGAGATCTCCTCTATACGTGTGTTGTAGTTTATCTCGATGATATTCTAATCTTCTCCCCAGATCTGATGACCCATCGGAGGCACGTTCGTCAAGTTCTTCTGCGACTAAGAGAGAATCGCTTGTATGCCAAGTTAGAGAAATGCACCTTTGAAAAGAGGTCTCTGCCCTTCCTGGGCTATGTCATCTCGGATCAAGGCCTTAAGATGGACCCTGAGAAGTTAAAGTCTGTCCTGGAATGGCCACGTCCTCAAGGCCTAAGGGCCATACAGCGGTTCCTTGGTTTCGCCAATTTCTACCGGCAGTTTATTCCGAACTTTTCTTCTCTGACGGCCCCCATCTCTACCCTTACCAAGAAGGGTGTGAACGCCAAGGTGTGGACTCCGGAGGCAGAGTCCGCATTCATTAGCCTCAAGAAAGCCTTCACTTCAGCTTCGATCCTCCATCACCCTGACATATCTCGGCAGTTCTCACTGGAAGTGGACGCTTCCTCTGTTGGTGCAGGCGCACTTCTGTTCCAGAAGAGCTCCAAAGGAAAGGCAGTAGTGTGTGGCTACTACTCAAGACTGTTTTCCTCTGCTGAGCGCAATTATTCCATTGGAGATCGGGAGCTACTGGCTATCAAATTGGCCCTGGAGGAGTGGAGACATCTTCTGGAGGGCGCTGCTCACCCCATCCTGATCTTCACCGACCACAAGAATCTCACTTACCTTCAGTCCGCTCAAAGACTGAATCCTCGTCAAGCCAGGTGGTCACTGTTCTTCACCCGTTTCCAATTTCTGCTCCACTACCGTCCCGCTGACAAGAACGTGAGGGCCGATGCCCTGTCCAGATCATTCGAAACGGAAGACACGGTGGAGTCCCTTCAGACGATCATAGACCCATCCTGCATTGTCACCGCCAATCCTCTGCAGCTTAGAAATATCCCTCCAGGGAGAACTTTTGTTCGGTTGGCAGACAGAAAAAGAATTCTCCGCTGGGGACACAGTTCTAAACTAGCTGGGCACGCCGGTGTCCGTAAGACCCAAGACCTGATCGCTCGTCACTTCTGGTGGCCCACGCTACCTAAGGATGTTCTGGACATTGTCTCTGCTTGCATGGTGTGTGCCTCTAACAAGGTGGCTCACAGCAAGCCTGCCTGCTTCAACCTCTGCCTGTACCCAGTGCCCCCTGGCAGCACATCGCTATGGACTTCGTCACGGACCTTCCTCTCTCGGCAGGATGCAACACCATCTGGGTGGTGGTGGACCGGTTCTCTAAGATGGCACATTTTATCCCGCTGACCGGCCTACCCTCTGCTCCTCGACTGGCAAGCTTCTTCATTCAGCACATCTTCCGCTTGCTGGCTTGCCTCTTCACATTGTGTCCGACCGGGGGGTTCAGTTTACCTCCAAGTTCTGGAGAGCCCTCTGTAAACTCCTGGATGTGAGTTTGGACTTTTCCTCTGCCTATCACCCCCAGTCCAATGGGCAAGTTGAGAGGATCAACCAGATGATGGAAAATTATCTCCGCCACTTCATCTCTTCACAGCACGATAACTGGGTACAGCTTCTACCATGGGCGGAGTTTTCATATAATAACCACACAAGTGAGTCCACCACCTCCACTCCGTTTCACATCGTGTACAGTCAACATCCCAGAGTTCCTCTTCCAGTGTCGACTTCATCTCAGGTACCCGCTGCTGACTCTGCATATGGGGACTTCCTGCAAATCTGGCAACAGACCCGGTCCTCTATTTTGCAGGCGGTAGATCGCATGAAGCGTAAGGCAGATGCCAAAAGAAGAGAGCCGCCTCAGTATCTTCCTGGGACTAAAGTCTGGCTGTCCTCTCGAAACATTCGCTTGAGGGTGCCTTCATACAAGTTTGCTTCCAGGTTCCTTGGTCCCTTCGAGATCCTGCAACAAATTAACCCTGTTTCCTATAAGCTGCGGCTGCCCCCTACCCTCAGAATCCCTAACTCCTTCCATGTGTCCCTCCTGAAACCAGTGGTCCTGAACCGCTACAGCAAGACCTCTAGTTCCACAGTGGCTTCCAGCGGTCCTTCTGATGTATTCGAGGTAAAGGAGATCCTGGACCGCAAGAGGGTTGGAGGAAGGACTTTCTATCTGGTGGACTGGAAAGGGTTTGGTCCTGAGGAGAGGTCCTGGGAGCCAGAAGAGAACCTCAGCGCCCCTACTCTTATTAAAAAGTTCCTCTCTCACTCTGGTCCCAAGAAGAGGGGGCGTAAGAGTGGGGATACTGTAGCACCCATGGCCGCTGGACGTCGGGTTCACTCACCTCCCGACGCCCGCAGCCATGGATCTGTGAACGCTGGCCTCCGTCTCCCTCGTCATCTGCCACGTCAAGTGTCATCTGCCACGTCAAGTGCCATCTGCCACGTCAAGTGTCATCTGCCACGTCAAGTGCCATCTGCCACGTCAGTGCCATCTGCCACGTCAAGTGCCATCTGCTCATCGGATACTGCCCGCCACGTCTGGCGCCACTTTCCGCACCTGCCTCCATCCGTGCTGAAGCCACAGTCACCGTCCGGACTATTTCAGGTACCTAAGCATTACTGTCTGCTATCTTGCTTTCACATAGACTGTGACCTGGTCAGCTGCCTCCCCGCTACGGCGGAGCGGCCTAGTGGGTCCACAAACCCAGTGTCCGTGACACATGGGCATTGCGTCACTATCTACAAGGGCACTGTGGTGTTTTCAGGGGGACGGGACAAAAAAACCTGACTAATTAAATTCATCAGTTTTTTTAATGGCCATGAAAAACAGATGGCAAGCGGCCGTTAAAAACGGTCAGACGGCCAGGAAATTGATGAAAATTTGTAGACATACTGATGCAAAACGATCATTAAAAACGGACAGCTGGTCTGTGAGAATATAGCCTTAGGGCCTGTTCACATCACCATTCACTTTCTGTTCTGGGGTTCCATCGGAGGTTTCCCTCGGGTGAACCCCACAACGGAAAGTGAAACCACAGCTTCCGTTTCAGTCACCATTGATATCAATGGTGACGGAAACATTGCTAATGGTTTTTGTTCGTCACCATTCGGGCAGGTTTCCGGTTTTCCGACAGAATCAATAGCGCAGTCGACTCCGCTATTGATTCCATCGTTAAAACGGAAACCTGCCGGAATGGTGACGAACGGAAACCATTAGCGATGTTTCCATCACCATTGATATCAATGTTGACTGAAACGGAAGCTGTGGTTTCACTTTCCGTTGCGGGGTTCACCCGACTGAAACCCCAGAACGGAAAGCGAACGGTGATGTTAACAGGCCCTAACTCCATGAACATAATTATACGGTTGTATGTACGTTTGGCAGACTTGTTGCATACATCTGAATATAACTAGCAAAAATCCATGTCGTAACCTCAATATCTCCCAGTCACACAACTGAATGAATTCTTGGAGAGAATCCAGAATGAATAGACCTTAGTGGTCCGCAGTGTCAAATGGGAGTCACAGTATTTGAGGTGGAGCTCATGCATAGAATATGCGCACCTCAACAAATTTCCACATGTTCCTTCCTTTTGGCAATTATTTAGCAGAAGTCATGACTTGAGAACAGTAGTCGCGATAGTTATGACATAAGTGTAGTTTAAGCCTAATTAAGACATGGAAGCAGTAGTCATGGTAAAGATACAAATGACATGATCTATAGCTTGTCAGATCCACGACGATAAAGCTCCTCCTTCCTTTGTTTTCATTTTCCCCCTCTTTCCCGCCCCTTGTCTTCCCAGTCACATGACAATTTCTTCCCACTCCCCGTTCGTTCCGGACACCGCTGCTTCACACTGATGAATTTTTACTGGCCAATGGTACGCGTTGACGTGTCCCGGATAGCGCGATAGAACTTGCGGTGACGTTTGAGCGTTAGGCGTGGCCTCTGTCAGACAGCCGGCAACGGAGGGGTCGAAGGTTAGAGCGGATCCAAGATGGCGGTGGCGCGGAGGTGAGAGCGGGCCCAGTGTAGAGGGAGATGGCACGTGTAATTCGGGCGCTTGATGTCTCTGAAGTGGAGGGAAGGCGCACTATGAGCGTACACGGATGTAGAGACACACTACAGGTGTACGCACACGGGGCTGCAGCAGGAGGATGTGGCCGTTCTGTAGTTCGTCCTCAGTGTTCAGCCGCAGTGGTAGTAGTTTGTAGTTAAATGGAGGGTTTATTCGTATAGCAACTAGTAGAGAAGAGTGATGAAAGGTGAATATTATCGGCTGTTACCACAAAGCAAATCATGTAAGAGGCGGGTCTGTACCGTCACCCTTGTTCTTAGTAACCGGGTTATATATGTCCAGTGGTGTGATGGGGAATCGTCAACTAATCACCAATCTGAATATATACTCATAAAGAAGCACTCTGACGAACTTCTCCCCCACCGCTTCTAAATGTGATTATTTCAAAGGTATTGATGATCCTCGTATTTTAACCCTTTAGTGACCAGCCTATTTTAGGTCTTAAAAGGGTTTTCCCCATCTTGGACATTAAAGAGGCTCTGTCACCACATTATAAGTGGCCTATATTGTACATGATGTGATCGGCGCTGTAATGTAGATTACAGCAGTGTTTTTTTTATTTAGAAAACTGATCATTTTTGACAGTTATGACCTATATTAGCTTTATGTTAATGAGTTTCTCAATGGACAACTGGGCGTGTTTTACTATATGACCAAGTGGGCATTGTACAGAGGAGTGTATGACGCTGACCAATCAGTGACCAATCAGCGTCATACACTTCTCTCCATTCATTTACTCTGCAGATAGCGATATAGTTATATCACTGTGTGCAGTCACACACTAACATTACTGCAGTGTCCTGACAATGAATATACATTACCTCCAGTCAAGACGTATTGTGTATTCAGAATCTTGACACTTCTGTAGCATCTGTGTGATTTACAGCATAGCAGGCGTAGTCTCGCGAGATTAGGCTGTAAACTGTCATTTACAGCGAGATCTCGCTGTGCTGTAAATCGCAGAGAAGTGGTCAGGATTCTGAATACGCATCACGTCCTGGCTGGAGGTAATGTATATTCATTCTCAGGACACATGAGTAACGTTATAGTGTGTTTGTGGCTGCACATAGCGATATAGCTATATCGCTATGTGCTGTATAAATGAATGGGGAGAAGTGTATTACGCTGATTGGTCACTGATTGGTCAGCGTCATACACTCCTCTGTACAACGCCCACTTGGCCATATAGTAAAACACGCCCAGTTGTCCATTGAGAAACTCATTAGCATGATCGGTTTTCTAAATAAAAAAACACTGTTGTAATCTACATTACAGCGCCAATCACATCATGTACAAGATTACACTTATAATGTGGTGACAGAGCCTCTTTAATTGCATATCCATAGGATATGCCATAAATGTCTGAAAAATGCGGGTTTCACCTCTGGGACCAAGGCCGGCTCCAGGTTTATGTGGGCCCTTGGGCGACACAGACTTAGTGGGCCCCTTAGCGGGAGAATTCACAGCAGCAGTAAAATGCTAAAAATAGTCCCTTTGTGCCCCCATATAGACGTTAGGCCCTGTTTATGCCCCCATTTAGAAGTTAGGCCCCCAGTTTGTAACCCCATAAAATTAGTACCCTCTGTAAATAGTGCCACACGGCCCCTGACGTCACGGTCTATATATGGACAGTGTTGTCAGGGGCAACCCCAGAGCCATAGTCCCAGGCAAAGCACTACTAGCACTCTGACTGGGTATGGCGTAGCTAAAGGCTCATGGGCCCTGGTGCAAGAATTCAGCTTAGGCCCCCATACCCTTCCCCCAACACCACCAGACCCCTGCGCACATGCCTATGCCCAGCTGCCTTGCCCGACAGACCCCATGAATGCCCCCACAGTATAATTACCCCCCCCATAGCTGCCCCCCACACAGTATAATACCCTCAATAGCTGACCACCACAGTATAATGCCCCCATAGCTGCTCCCACAGTATAAATCCACCACACTGTATAATGCCCCCGCATAGCTGACCACCACAGTGTAATGCTCCCCGTAGCTTCCCCACACAGTATAATACCCCATAGCTGCCCCCCATAGTATAAGGCCCCTATAGCTGCCACACACCGTACAATCCCCCCACACAGTATAATGCCCCCCCATAGCTGCACCACACAGTATAATGCCCCCCATAGCTGCACCACACAGTATAAGGCCCCCCCATAGCTACCCCACACAGTACAATGCCCCCCATAGCTACCCCACACAGTACATTGCCCCCACAGCAGCCCTATACAGTTTAATACCCCCATACAGTATAATGCTCCCCATAGCTGCCCCATACAGTATAATGCCCCCATACAGTATAATGCCCCATAGCTGTCCCACACAGTATAATGTCTCCATACAGTATAATGCCCCCATAACTGGTCCCATACAGTATAATTCCCCCTCAGCAGCTACAATATGACCCCCTCCCATACATAGTATAATGCCCCCATATGTACCTAATAGAAAAATAACATAATTACTTACCTACCCCCGTTCTCACGACGTGTGGAGGATCCATTTCCTCCTCTGCACTGTGCTGTGAGTGGCTCATCGCAGACAGGCGCGTTGTCGTCACTGATTTGCGCCTGTCTGCGCCGAGCTGCTCACCGCACAGTGAATGCTGGAGCAAGGCTCCAGTATTCAACCCAACTGAATATGCATCCTGCGGATGCAGGCTCAGTTGGAAGCGGGACCAGCGCGCAGTTGCTAGCTACGCCAGGCTGGGACACTGTTCTGGTCCTGACTAGGGATGTCACAATACCAGAATTTGGACTCCGATACCGATACTTTACCGATACCGATACTTTTGCGATTTTGATACCAAAACGATACTTTGCCAACAGTAATAATAAAAAAAAAATCTTCAATTTTCTGATGTGAGGTGTGATGATGAATTTTGAATGTGCCTCACATTAATAGTAATTAACCCCATCATGTTTCTCAGTCATAATGGGTTAATGTGTGAGGTACATGATGGGGTTAATTACTATTAATGAGGCACATGGAGGTTAAATTCATCACACCTCGTGCCCCACAATAAGTGAAAGAAAGCAGTTTTTTGCAGCGTACACATCATAAATGACGCAAAAAAATTGTTGTGCAGGTTATTACGGCTGCGCCAATACCCAATATGTGTGTTTTATGTAGTGAGACTTATATTGTTTATTGTAAAAAAGGTGTATGTGTATTTTTATTTTATTTAATATTGCTTTGTTTTTACTTTATTTTTAAACTTTAAGGTATTGGCTTATATTTATATTCCAGTACATTAGTCTATTTACGGATAGTACACAGGCAGTTGTTAGGACACAACCAAGAATGTCCTAACAGGAAATATGGTAAGACAGCCCTGTCTGCCCGTATATGGTATGTCCCTCAATCGCGTCACAGGGATTCCTGTGATGCGATCCAGGGGCATCCCCCCTTCTCATTTTCTCCTGAATGCTGCAGTCAGCTTTGTTCGCAGCATTCAGGGGAATAATGGCAGAGATGAGGTTTCTCTGATGTCTGCAGTTATGGAGCGGGGCTGCGGCTGTGTAATACAGCCATTGACCCATTCCTGACATTAAGTGCGCGCGCGGTCAGCATGAGGTGATACGGCCGGCGCCGCACTAATGAGCGTCGGTTCAGGCACTGAACACAGAACATGGGGGTGTTTTGCAGTGCGCCCGCCATGTTCTGTTTTCAGTGCCGCTGCTCATTAGTGCAGCGCGGGCAGCATCGCATCATGCTGACGGCGCGCACACTTGTTGTCTGGACTCAGGAGCTCCGCTCTCATACATTCAAGTGTTACTATACTAAGCTGTGCGGCCGCACAGCTTAGTATAGAAATACATTAAATAACGGTACGGTATCGAACCGTTTTGGGGGTGCACGGTATCTAATTGGAAAGCCCTGAAAAACTACCCCATTTTGGAAAAGAAGTCTCCGAAGAAATTCATCTAGAGGTATCGTGAGCATTTTGACACCACAAGTGTTTTGTAGAAATTAGTGTGCAGTGGATATTGCAGAGTCAAAATTTCAATTTTTCCACTGATATGCCTTTTTAGTGACCAATATGTTGTGCCACTGGAGAGACACACCCCATAAATTAAGTGGGTTCTCCAGAGTACAGTAATACTCCATATGTGGTCATAAACCGCTGTTTGGGCACGCGGTCAGGCTCAAAAGGACCGCCATTCGGATTTTGGAGTGCAGATTTTGCTTGGTGGTGGTATTGTTTGGGGTTTTACTGGTATTTCTGTTTATAATGTGGTGGCATATGTAAACTGGGCGGAGTACATCAGGGTATATGGAAACTGGGCGGAGTACATCAGGGTATATGTAAACTGGGCGGAGTACATCAGGGTATATGTAAACTGGGCGGAGTACATCAGGGTATATGTAAACTGGGCGGAGTACATCAGGGTATATGTAAGCTGGGCGGAGTACATCAGGGTATATGTAAGCTGGGCGGAGTACATCAGGGTATATGTAAGCTGGGCGGAGTACATCGGTATATGTAAGCTGGGCGGAGTACATCAGGGTATATGTAAGCTGGGCGGAGTACATCAGGGTATATGTAAGCTGTGCGGAGTACATCAGGGTATATTAAGATGATGTAATAATGGGGTGAATGAATAATAAAATTAATAATCCATGTATTGGTGTGGTACACTTTGAACCATTCCTTTATGCACAGGCCGGATTTTTTGGGTATTGCTCAAAATATCTGCGCTCCACCATTGCCTAATCTTTGACTTCTTCACTAGCCCTATAAGCAGCACAAGGCCCTAAAGTTTCCTCATCTCTGCTGCGTCTACAGGGTCCACCTGTGGGGTCCAGCAAATGATGTGGAGTTTTTAGTGAAATTCTACTGGACCTAAAAAATTGGTCTTGGCTGTCATTTAGCATCATTTTGCATCAGTGCATTTATGCCATTTTTTGGGGAGACAAGAAATCCAAAAAACAGCAATTCTAGCACTGTTTTGTTCTTTTTTTACAATGTTCACCGAGCAGTATAAACAACATACTTCATCCTGTGAGTCGATCCGATTACAGCGGCACCAAATTTATGTTGTTTTTTATTTTTACGGTTTGCTACTTTCCCACAATAAAAATACTCCGCGTGTAAAAAAAAAAAAAAAGAATTCATGTTTTAGTGTTGCCATTTTCTGAAAATCCAAACTTTTTTTTATTTTTTTTTCAGTGGATATTGCTGTGGAAGGGCTTGGTTTTTTGCGTGACAAATTAGTTGCGACTTTTTGATCACTTTATTAAAAAAAACTTTGCTACAAGGTGACCAAAAAAAAGGATTCTTTCGTTGTTTGTTTTTATTTAAACGTGTGGTAAAATAACGTGATATTTTTATAGTTCAGGCCGTTCCGAACGTGACGTACCTATTATGTATAGTTTTTTTAAATTACCGATTTATTGTGTTTATTACCTAAAACTCTTTATTTATTCATTTTTCGTAAACTTTTTTTTTTTCCCACTTACCTGGGGACTTGAAGATCTGATCTTCTGATCCCCAGTACAGTACACCTTACTCCTTATGCAGTGTACTGTAACTGTCATGTTTCATCTGAGAGTTAAGCCTATTAGGTCCTGCCTTGGGCAGGATCTAATAGGCTTCCGTACCTGGCCAACCAGGAAGCCGTTCCCAGACTTCCTGGTTGCCATAGCAATCATTGGCACCCGCAATCTCTCACGGGGAGGGCGGGAGGGTACAAAGTGAGCCCCCTCCCTCTGCCAACCACTTCAATGCGGCATACGCCATGGACTTCCGCATTTAAGGGGTTAAACGGTGGTGATCGTCGGTAACTGCCATCGCCGCCATTGCAGCGGGATGTCAGCTGTACATTACAGCTGACACCCGCTGAAGATGAAGCTCCTGTGCCCGCTTCATCTTCATGACCGGTCTGGTACGTCGGATGGTGGTGAGCTACTTGTTATGCCGACGTACCAAACCCGTCATTTTGCGAGAAGGGGTTAAAGAGCTAACTTTTTTTGCTTTTCCGTCTACACAGCTGTATAAGGACTTCATTTTTTTTTATAACGATTTTGCTTTTTCTTTTGGGGTATTGAGATATACAAGTTCTGACATTTTTTTCTGTCTTAGATTTACAGTTTACCGTGGGGAATAAATAACATTATTCCATTGGGCGTTACGTTTGTGGCAATACCAAATTCATATACTTGTTTTTTTTTTATGTTTTACTACTTTTGCACATAAAAACGATTTATTTTTTCAAAATTGTTTTTGTCGCCATATTTTAAGATCCATAACTTTTTTTAAAAATGTATCCGCCGTTGTAGCTGTATGAGGACTTATTTCTGCAGGATGACTTTTATAGTTTTTATTGGTACCGTTTTGGGGCACATATAGCTTTTTATTGCGTTTTTTTTTTTTTTTTTTTTGAAGGCAGGATGAACTGAAACCTGCAATTCGGGCTCTTTTTTTTTTTCCCGTGTTCACTGTGCGGGTTAAATATTTTTTTTTTCACTGTGCAATAATTTGATCGCTTTTATAATTTTCTGCAATACTCCTGGCTGCCATGAAAACCATCAATGCATCACGGGTGTCCCTATTGACCGCAGCATTTAGGGGGTTTATTTATGAATAAGAATGAGGACCTGTTCAGTTTTTGTTCTTTTGCAGGCAGAAAAAAATGTGCCTAAGGAATTTCTTCAGGAATTTTGAGGCAGATTTTGAACTGCCTGCATTTGTTTTTGCTGTGTTTTTTGCCTGTGGCCATTGTAGCTATAATGCAACGACCACAGGCAAAAAACAATCAAAGGACATGCTGCTTCTTTTTTCTTCCGTTGAGCGACCAGAAGTTGCCCGGGGAAAAAAAACAACTCTGCCTCCCATTGAAATCAATGGGGGTCTATTTTGGTTGTTTTTTTTTGTCTAGCAACGCGGTTTTCTGCGTCAAAATCAGTGACCAGAAACTGTGTGAACTGACACTAAAGATTGCTAAGCCTTCTTGTATACTGAAGTGTGGTGGTGTCAGGGATGGGAAAGACTAAAAGCGATGATTATTTTTTTTTTTTAGTCCCCTCAGGGGACTTTAACATGGTTACACAGGTTTCATCACTTGCACAATGCACTGAATTAATTATGTATTGCAGTGCATCTTGTTTTTTGACATCTTCTATTAAGCCCTGGTTTTGTTAGGGCTTAGTAGAAGCACCAACATGGCAGACATAGGGGCTTTCACTAGGCTACTGGCTGCAATGACCACTCATCAGCATGCATCGCAGGGGGAGGATTGGGTTGACAGATGGGGCCACACCTCTAACTGCTCGGACGCTGTGGTTGCTATTGACCGCTGCATCTAAGCAGTTAAACGGCCTGTATTGAAGTTCACTGGCCCCTAGAGCTGGGTGTAATATACAGCAGACACCCGCAGCATATGAAGCAGGCTCATTCTGTGAGCCCATTTCATACCCCCGACTTCCGCCATACATGTTGGTAAAGGGTGCTTTCACACGTGCCTTTTTAATGCAGTTTTTGAAGCCAAAACTCTGCCCCTAATTGAGACGCAGGACATCAGACTGTTTACACACTGCCGTCAATTTGTGGTCTTGCTGCGAAAGGCAAAACCATGCTATTTTGCAGCGATTTTCTAACAATCGCATAAAAAAACGCAAGTTGACCGAGATGTGAACCCAGCATTACCATGGTTTCCCAATTACGTAATTAAACCTAATAACTGAAAAAGATTCCTTAGGCTGGGTTCACACTGAGTTTTTCGCAGGCAGAAAATCTGCCTCAAAATTCCGTTTGGAATTTTGAGGCAGATTTTACTCTGCCTGCACGCCGATTTTCGCACCGCATTGAGCGCCGCGGGCAGAAAACTCTGCAAAATATGATTTCTCTGCCTCCCATTGATGTCAAGGGGAGGTCCGAGGCGTAAACGTCCAAAGATAGGGCATGTCCCTTCTTTTTTTCCTGCGAGCCGGTTTTTCCGCTCGTGGGAAAAACGCCTCCTTCTCCCATTGAAATCAATGGGAGGCATTTTTGGCAGTTTTTTGGCGGTTTCAAAAAACATAAAAAAAACTCATTGTGAACTATCCCTTAAAGTTTGCGGTTCAAAAATGCACCAAAACGGTGAAGTACCCAAGGCGGAGTTCACATTGTGCATTTTTGTTGTGTTTTTTTAAATGCTGGATACAAATTGTTTTCAAATACAGTGCTTTTTTTTTTTTACAAAATGTTTCTGTGTAATCTGGTTTTAATTGAGTTTTCCCAGTTTAGAAGTTTATGGTGTATCCACAGGATATGCTATAAATGTCCAGCAGATGCGGGTTTCAACTCCGGGACCCGCACCTATTTCTAGAACGGGGCTCCCGTCCTACCTTCTATTGCTCTCGCTGCTCAACCAGCGCTGAGTGATGAGGTGGTCGGGGATTACAGAAACAGCTGAGCTATGCCCTTTCCATAACTCCCATTCTGACAGTGGTGGGAGAGCGAGAGAAGGCAGGACGGGGGTTTGCTGCAGACTGCTCTGCAAACGTCCTATTCGTCTGAATGGGGATTGCAGGAAACCACCTGCTGCAAAAACAATCACATTCAGAAGAACAAATCTGCAATGTGTGAACATAACCTGAGGCCAGAATCACACATGTAAATTTTGTGGCTATTTTTGGCTCAAAAGAAAGGAGATGCTTCAGTTTTTTTCATTATACCTTTCCTTCCTCCACTTCTGTTTTTGGCTCAAACAGCCAAACGCTGCACCAAAACCTGCGTGTGATACTAGCCTTAGGGATTCACATTGTGAGCAATTTCCTAGTCCAAATTGTTCTATATAATAATAAAGCTGTGTCCACCTTCACAACCTTCTGACACACAGGATCCACCTGTAGTCGATCACATCTAAGCTATGAACTTAGATGTGATGGATAGCAGCTCCACACAGGACCCGCTGACACTGAACCAGTCAGTCCCGCTGGCTTGACGGATACAGGTTTCAGTACAAGATACAGCTGCTTTTTATACAGGATATAAAGCATCTGTATCTCAAAGTAAAAATTATTTGTAATAAACAGAATTTTGAAAGTTGCACCAATCACACTGATAGAGATATATTGTACAGAGCCTTTAATGAGGTATATTGTACAGAGCCTTTAATGAGGCTCTGTCACCACATTACAAGTGGCCTATAATGTACATGATGTGATCGGCGCTGTAATGTAGATTACAGCAGTGTTTTTTATTTAGAAAACCGATCATTTTTTACGGAGTTATGACCTATATTAGCTTTATGCTAATGACTTTCTCAATTGACAACTGTTCGTGTTTTACTATATGGCCAAGTGGGCATTGTACAGAGGAGTGTATGACCCGGACCAATCAGCGTCATACACTTCTCTCCATTCATTTACACTGCAGATAGCGATCTAGCTATATTGCTTTGTGCAGCCACATAAACACACTATAACGTTACTGCAGTGTCCAGATAATGAATATACATTACCTCCAGCCAGGATGTGATGTGTATTCAGAATCCTGACCACTTCTCTGATTTTATAGCAGGCGTAGTCTCGCAAGATTACGCTGTAAGCTGGCATTTACAGCGAGATCTCGCTGTGCTGTGCTGTAGTTTCACACAGATGCTACAGAAGTGCCAGGATTCTGAATACATATCACGTCCTGGCTGGAGGTAATGTATATTCATTGTCAGGACACTGCAGTAACGTTAGTGTGTTTATGTGGCTGCACATAGCGATATAGCTATATCGCGATCTGCAGTGTAAATGAATGGAGAGAAGTGTATGACGCTGATTGGTCAGCGTCATACACTTCTCTCCACAACGCCCACTTGGCCATGTAGTAAAACATGCCCAGTTGTCCATTGAGAAACTCATTAGCATAAAGCTAATATAGGTCATAACTCCGTCAAAAATGATTGTTTTTCTAAATAAAAAAACACTGCTCTAATCTACATTACAGCGCCGATCACATCATGTACAATTTACGGCACTTACAATGTGGTGACAGAGCCTCTTCAAGCCACCAGGACGTAACTGTACATCGTGCATTAGTTTACATTAACCCCTTCCCACAAATGGGCGTTACTGTACATCCTTTTTAGCGGCTCGTTCCCGCAAATGGGCGTACAGTAACGCCCTGAGGATGAAGCAGGCACAGGAGCTGTGTGCGCTTCATCCTCAGCGGGTGTCGGCTGTAATATACAGCTGACATCCCGCTGCAACGGCGGCGATCACTGTTCTGTCCGATTCCCGCCATTTAACCCCTCAAATGCCGCTGTCAATAGGGACAGCGGCATTTAAGTGATTGATACAGAGGGAGGGGGCTCCCTCTGTACCCCGTTGGCCCCCCGCGAAAAATCGCGGGGTTCTGATGGTTGCAATGGCAACCAGGAAGCCTAGTAATGGCTTCCTGGTTACCAGGTACGGGAGCCTATTAGGTCCTGCCCGAGGCAGGACGTAATAGGCTCAACTGTCAGTTATAAAATTACAGTTATAATACACTGCACTACACAAGTAGTGCAGTGTATTGTACATGGGATCAGAAGATCAGATCTTCCAGTCCCCTAGTAAAATAAAAAGTAAAAAAAAGGTTAAAAAAAGTTTTAGATAAATAAATAAACGTTTTATGTAATAAAAACAATAATCATCTTGTGTCCCTAATCAAGTCCTTTATAATTAGGAAAAAAGACAAAAACTAGACATAATAGGTATCGCCGCGTTCGTATATAATATTTATCCCGCACGGTGAACACCGTAAAAAAAATACAATAAAAAACAATGCCAGAATTTCCTTTTTTGGTCACGTTGTTTCCAATAAAATGGAATAAAAAGTGATCAAAAAGTCGCATGTACCCAAAAATGGTACCAATAAAAACTACAGTGTGTCACGCAAAAAACAAGCCCTCACAAAGCTCCATCGACATAAAAATACAGAAGTTATGGCTCTCAGGATATGGTGACACTAAAACATTTTATTTATAAAAAGGGTTTTTATTGTGTAAAAGTAGTAAAACATATAAAAACTATATAAATTTGGTATTGCCATAATCGTATCAAACCGCAGAATAAAGCAAACATGTTTATGCTGCACAGAGAACGCCGTTAAAAATTGATTAAAAAAAAACAGCGAGAGAATTTCTGTTTTTGGGTCTCCTCACCCCCCAAAAAATTGAATAAAAACTGATCACTATCACATTTACCCCAAAATGATACTAATAAAAATGACCGCTCATCACATGAAAATGAAGCGCTCACAGAGCTCGTCAACGGAAAAATAAAAACGTATGACTCTTGGAACGCAATAATGCAAAACGACGGCCCAGACTAATTTATATGTGACGCAGCAGGTCTTCACCTAAAACCCCACGTCATCATTTGCAGCCCCCATTTGTAGACCCTGTAAATGCAGCGAAAACGATGACATTTTGGGGTCTGTGCTACATATGGGGCTAGTGAAGAAGTCAAAGATTAGACAATGCTGGAGTGCGGATATTTTGTACAATACCACAGACACCCTTTAGAAGTGCGACTCCTACACCCAAAAATCCAGCCTGTGCATGAAGGATTGGTTGAAAGCGTACGTCACTATCCTGCGATCATTAATTTTATTATTCATTCTCCCCATTATTACATCATCCTATTATGACCTGTTGCACTCCGCCCAGCTGACATATACCCTGATTTACTCCGCACAGCTGACATATACCCTGATTTACTCCGCACAGCTTACATATACCCTGATGCACTCCGCCCAGCTTACATATACCCTGATGCACTCCGCCCAGCTTACATCTGCCCCATATTATAAGCTGAAACACCAGTAAAACACTAAACAAAACTACTACCAAGCAAAATCTGCGCTCCAAAAGCCAAATGGAGCTCCTTCTGGGCCTGGCAGTGTGCCCAAACAGCAGTTAATGACCACATATGGGGTATTACTGTACTCTGGAGAACCGCTTAACAATAATTTATGGGGTGTGTGTCTACGGTGGTACAAGCTGGGCACAACACATTGGGCACTGAAATAGCATATATGTGGAAAATGGCAATTTTAAATCTGCAACATCCACTGTGCACTAATTTCTACAAAACCTTTGGGGTTAAAATGCTCACTACACTTCTAGATGAATTCCTTGAGGGGTGTAGTTTCCCAAATGGGGTCACTTTTCGGTGGTTTTCACTGTACTGGTACCTCAGTGCAATGCAACATGGAGTAAAAAACAAATTTTGTAAAAGTTCCACTCCAAAAACGAAATTGTGCTTTTTCCCTTTAGGCTCTTGCTGTATGTCCAAATAGCAGTTTACAACCACATATGGGGTACTTCCCTATTCAGGAGAAATTTTGTCACACATTTTGGGGTGTCTTTTCTCCTGTATTGCTTGTGTAAATGAAAAATTATGTGCTAAATCTATAGGTTATTGGGGAAAAAAATTTTTTCATTTTCATGGCCCAATTCTAATAAAATCTGTAAAACACCTGAGGGATCAAAATGCTCACTACACCTCTAATTTAATTCTTTGATGGGTATAGTCTACAAAATGGGATCACACCTGGAGAATTTCTACTATACTGGCACTTCAGGGGCTCTGCAAATGCGACATGGCCCCCAGAAACCAATTCAGCAAAATCTGAGCTGCAAAATCCAAATGGTGCTCCGTCCCCTCTGAGCCCTGCCGTGGGTCCAAACAACAGTTTATTACCACATATGGGGTATTGCCGTAATCAGGAGAAATTGCTTTACAAATGTTGAGGTGCTTTTTCTCCTTTATTCCTTATAAAAATTAGAAAATTCTATGTTTTTCAGAAAAAGTCTATTTTCATCTTCACAGACTAATTCTAATAAATTCAGCAAAAAAACCTGTGGGGTCAAAATGCCAACTATACCATTAGAAAAATTCCTTGAGGGGCATAGTTTCCAAAATTGATTCACTTTTGGGGGGTTTCTCCTGTTTAGGTCCCTCCAGGGCATTGCAAACACCACACGGCACCGAAAAATATTCCAGTAAAATCAGTGCTCCAAAATCCAAATGGCGCTCCTTCCCTTCTGAGCACTGCCGTGGGTCCAAGCAGCAGTTTATTACCACATGTGGGGTATTTCCGTAATCGGGAGAAGTAGCTTTACAAGTTTTGGGGTGCTTTTTCTCCTTTATTCCTTGCAAAAATTCGAGAATTCTAAGTTTTTCCACAATAAAAGTAGATTTTCATTTTCACAGACTAATTCGAATAAATTTAGCAGAAAACCTGTGGGGTCAAAATGCTAACTATACCCCTAGATAAATTCCCTGACAGGTGTAGTTTCAAAAATGGGGTCACTTTTGGGGGTTTCCACTATTTTGGCACCACAAGACCTCTTCAAACCTGACATGGTGCCTAAAATATATTCAAAAAAATGGAGGCCCCAAAATCCTCTAGGTGCTCCTTTGCTTCTGAGGCCGGTGTTTCAGTCCATTAGCGCACTAGGGCCACATGCGGGACATTTCTAAAAACTGCAGAATCTGGGCAATAAATATTGAGTTGCATTTCTCAGGTAAAACCTTCTGTGGTACAGAAAAAAAATGTGTTACAAATGAATTTTATTAAAAAAAATGAAATTAGTAAATTTCACCTCTACTTTCCTTCAATTCCTGTGAAACGCCTAAAGGGTTGAAACACTTTCTGAATCCTGTTTTGAATACTTTGAGGGGTGCAGTTTTCAAAATGGGGTGTTTTATGGGGGTTTCTAATATATAAGGCCCTCAAAACCACTTCAGAACTGAACTCGTCCCTGAAAAAAATATCCTTTTGAAATGTTCTTAAAAATATGAGAAATTGCTTCTAAAGTTCTAAGTCTTGTAACGTCCTCGAAAAATAAAAGGATGTTCAAAAAACGATGCAAACATAAAGTAGACATATGGGAAATGTTAATTAGTAACTATTTTGTGTGGTATTACTATCTGTTTTACAAGCAAATACATTTAAAATTAGAAAAATCATAATTTCTTCAAATTTTCTCTAAATTTTGGTGTTTTTCACAAATAAGCAATAAATTTATCGACCAAATTTTTTCACTAACCTAAAGTACAATATGTCACGAGAAAACAATCTCATAATCACTTGGATAGGTAAAAGCATTCCAGAGTTATTACCACATAAAGTGACACATGTCAGATTTGAAAAAATGGTCCTGAAGGCCAAAAATAGCTTGGTCTTGAAGGGGTTAAAGGGGTAAACCAACCACAAATACTTATCTATTCTGTGGATAGATGTGTTTGACCGCTGGGACCCCCACAGTCAAGAGAGTGGGGGTCCGGAGTACCCTGAATGAACGAAGTGAAGGTCCCGTATGTGCTCTACCTCTTCATTTATTCTCTATCGGACTGTTGGAGATCGGGATTCTTCGATACAGTTTCGATGCCGTGCACCCTCAAACAGTTGAATACCGTTATTTCATGTATTTCAATACTAATTTGTGCAGCCGCACAGCTTAGCATTGGAAGGCTGGATTCACATGACCATGTTACGTCCGTAATGGACAGAGCGTATTTCGGCCACAAATCCCGGACCGAACACAGTGCAGGGAGCCGGGCTCCTAGCGTCATACTTATGTACGATGCTAGGAGTCCCTGCCTCGCTGCAGGACAACTGTCCCGTACTGAAAACATTATTACAGTACGGGACAGTAGTTCCACGGAGAGGCAGGGACTCCTAGCGTCGTACATAACTATGATGCTAGGAGCCCTGCACTGTGTTCGGTCCGGGATTAGCGGCCGAAATACGTTCCGTCCATTACGGACCTAACATGGTCATGTGAATCCAGCCTAACACATGAATGTATGAGAGCGGGCTGCGGCTGTTTAATTCAGCCATTTCCCTGCTCCTGAGTCCTGACAAGTGCGCATCGGCAGCATGATGTGATGCGACCAGCACTGCACTAATAGGCAGCGGCACTGATGACAGAACATGGCAGGCACACTGCGAAACACCCCCCATGTTCCTGCGACTCATTAGTGCAGCGCCGGCTGCATCACCTCATGCTGACCACACGCGCACTTGTTGTCAGGAACGGGGTAATGGCTGTATTACAGTATAGTAACATATGAATGTATGAGAGCGGAGCTGCGGCTGTGTAATACAGCCATTGCCCCGCTCCTGAGTCCTGACAAGTGCGTGAGGTCAGGATGATGCGATGCGGCCAGCAATGCCTTAATGATCGCCGGCAATGAAGACAACATGGCGGGTGCACTGCAAAACGCCCCCATGTTCTGTCTTCAGTGCCTGCGCTGCCGCTTATTAGTGCAGCGCCGGCCGCATCCCCTCATGCTGACCGCGCGCGCACTTAATGTCAGGAGCAGGGCCATGGCTGTATTACACAGCCGCAGCCCCGCTCTATAACGGCGGAGGTCAGAGAAACCTCTCATCTCTGCCGTTATTCCCCTGAATGCTGCGATCAAAGCTGACTGCAGCATTCAGGAGAAAATGAGAAGGGGAGATGTCCCTTGGATCGCATCACAGGAATCCCGTTGACGCGATTGAGGGACATACCATATATGGCCAGGCAGGGCTGTCTTACCATATTTCCTGTTGTTAGGGCATATTGAGGTATGTCCTAACAACTGCCTGTGTATTATCAGTACACAGGCTAATGTACTGGCATATAGATATAAGCCAGTACATTAAAGTTTAAAAATAAAGTAAAAACATAAAATATTAAATTAAAAAAATACACATACCCCTTTTTTTACAATAAACATTCAAATAAGTCTCAATACATAAAATATTCACATATTCGCTATTGGCGTAGCCGTAATAACCTGCACAACAATTTATTTTTTTTTGCATCTTTTATGACGTGTACGCTGTAAAAAAAATAAAATAAAAACTGCTTTCTTTCACTTATTGTGGGGCAAGAGGTGTGATGAATTTAACCTCCATGTACCTCATTAATAGTAATTAACCCCATCATGTACCTTACACATTAACCCATTATGACTGAGAAACATGATGGGGTTAATTACTATTAATGTGAGGCACATTCAAAATTCATTATACCTCGCGCCTCACATCAGAAAATGGAAGAACTTTTTTTTTTTTTTAATATTATGGTTGGCAAAGTATCGTTTTGGTATCGAAATCACAATACTACACGAAATATCGGTATCGGAGTCCAAATTCTGGTATCGTGACATCCCTAGTGTACTATCTGTACACAGGCTAATGTACTGGCATATAGATATATTCCAGTACATTAAAGCTTAAAAATAAAGTAAAAACATAATGATAAAAAATACAGATAGACGTTTTTTACAATAAACATTAACATAAGTCTCAATACATAAAATCTACAAATATTCGGTATTGGCGCGGCCGTTAAACCTGCAGTAAAACACGCCCAGTTCATTAAGAAACTCATTAGCATAACGCTAAAATAGGTAATAACTCCATCAAAAATGATTGCTTTTCTAAATAAAAAACACTGCTGTAATCTACATTACAGCGCCGATCACATCATATACAATATAGGCCACTTATAATGTGGTGACAGAGCCTCTTTAAGGCTTCCATAAGTCAGGATATAAAAAATATGCAGTTGTGCAGGTCCAAGGGGAACATTTCTTCTGTTTCAAGAGGCGAATTATCAGGGCCCTAAAATTAGGTAACCAGGAAGGGGAGGGCCCAAACATATCTCCTGGAAGCGAGGGGGCCTGTATTATACCAGGACAACACTTCGCACCTTTGCAGTTTGGGGAATTTTGCTGGGGAGTTAATTTTTATTCTGCACCCTCCGCAGCGCAATCATTTATGGAAAAGACCTGTGGGGTGAAAATGCTCACTACACCCGCTGCAGCCACTTTTGACCTTCCTGACAGCCTTATTTTTTCAAATATGACATGTTCCTTTATGTTGTAATAACTTAGAAATCCTTTTACCTATCTAAGCGATTTCTGAGATCGTTTTCTCGTGACACCTTGGGCTTGAAGTTACTTGTAATATTTGGTCTATATGTTCAGTATTTAAATGTGAAAAAGAGCAAAATTTTTAGAAAAATTGCAAGAATTAGCATTTTTATAAATTTAAATGTATCTGCATGGAAGACCGATAGTAATACCACACAAAATAATGGCCAGTTAACATTTCCCACATGTCTACTTTAGATTGGCATCGTTTTTTTTGAACATCCTTTTATTTTTCTAGAATGTTACAATGCTTAGAAGTTAGAACTTTAGCTATTTGAAGTTTTTTTTGAAAATGTGAGAAATTTCTGCTATTTTTAGGCTGGATTAACACGAGCATGTAAAGTCCCGGACCGAACACATTGCAGAAAGCCGGGCTCATAGCATCATAGTTATGTACGACGCTAGGAGTCCCTGCCTCTCCGTGGAACTACTGTCCCGTACTGAAAACCTGATTACAGTACGGGACAGTTGTCCCGCAGCGAGGTAGGGACTCCTGGCGTCATACATAACTATGATGCTAGGAGCCAGGCTTCCTGCAGTGTGTTCAGTCCGGGACTTGCGGCTGAAATACGTTCCGTCCTTTACGGACCGAACATGCTCGTGTGAATCCAACCTTACGGGGACCGGTTCAGTTGTGAAGCGGCTTTGAGGGGCCAATACAATACAAACCCCCATTTTAAAAACTGCATCCCTCAAAGTATTCAAAACAGCATTTAGAAAGCTTAACCTTTTAGGTGTTTCACAAGAATTAAAGCAAAGTAGAGGTGACCTTTACTACAAATCTGCAGAAATTCATATTGAATTTTTTTTGTCTGTGTAATTACCAGAGAAACACAACTCTGTTTATTGCCCAGATTCTGTAGTTTTTAGAAATATCCCACATGTGGCCTTAATGTGCTAATGGACTGCAGCACAGGTCTCGGAAGCAAAGGAGCACCGAGAGGGTTTTGGGGCCGCCTTTTTATTCGAATGTATTTTAGGCGCCATGTCAGGTTTGAAGAGGTCTTGTGATGCCAAAACAAATGAAAGACCCAATTTTGTAAACTACACCCCACAACGAATTCATCTAGGGATTGTTAGCATTTTGACCCGATAGGTGTTATAGATTTTATTAGAATTGGGCAGTGAAAATAAAAAAAACAAACAAAAACCTTTTTCTTCAATAAGGCATAACTTTAGCTTTAATTTTTCATTTTCTCATCAAATAAAGGAAAGTAAGAACCACAACATCTGTAAAACAATTTCTCCCGAGTACGGCAATGCCCTGTATGTGGTCATAAACTGTTGTTTGGGCATACGGGGCTCAGAAGGGAAGGAGCGCCATTTGGCTTTTGGAGTGCAGATTTTGGTAAATTCGTTTCTGGCCGCTATGTCGCATTTGCAGATCCCCTGTGGAACCAAAATAGTGGAAACTTTCCAGAAGTGACCCCATTTTAAACGACACCCCCTCAAGGGGTGTAGTGAGCATGTTAACCGCGCAGGTGTTTTGCAGGAATTAGTATGCACTTGATGTTGCAGAGTGAAAATGGGAATTTTTCCATAGATATGCCTATATGTGGTTCCCAACTCCTGCCACCATAACAAGACAGCTCTCATTATTATGCTGTGTTTCCCGGTTTTAGAAACTCTACGTGTGGCCCTAATCTTTTGCCTGGACATTTATGCAGGCTCAGGGCTGAAAGAGTGCCTTGCGAAATTGAGGCCTAATTTGGAAATTTACAAAGTATGGGTTCACGATTGCGGTTCACGATTGCAGGGTTCTGATGTGAAATAATAGAATAAACCCCTGAGAAGTGACCCTATTATGGAAACTACACGCCTCAAGGCATTTAGTAAGGGGTGTAGTGAGCGATGTCACCCCACAGGTCTTTTCAATAAATGATTGCGCTACGGATTGTGGTGCAAAGTAAAAATTTTCATTTTTCGCTAGATAAGCCATTTCAGTGGCAATTATGTCGTGCCCAGGTTGTGTCACTGGAGACACATACCCAAAAAATTGTTAAACGGTTTCTCCTGTATATGGCGATGCCACATATATGGAAGTAAACAGCTGTTTGGGCACGCTGTAGGGCTCAGAAGGGAGAGGACACAATTTGGCTTTTGGAGTGTGGATTTTGCTTGGTAGTAGTTAAGTTTGGAGTATTACAGGTATTTCAGTTTATAATGTGGGGGTACATGTAAGCCAGGCAGTGTACATCAGGGGCATAGTCAGGTGGTATAATAATGGGGTAAAAAAAAAATCTAGTTGTGTTACGCGGTGAAGCAATTTTTTTTTATGCACAGGCCAGTGTCGCACTGATAAAAGATGTCCTTACTTATCCCCCTTTTGGTCCACACTCCGCACCTTTGCAGTTTGATGAATTTCGCTGGAAAAGTGTTTGTCCTGGTATAATACGGGCGCCCTTGCTTCCAGCAGATATGTTTGAGCCCTCCCATTACTGGTTCCCTAATTTTAGGGCCTTGATAATTTGCCTCTTGAAACAGAAGAAATGTTCCTTTTGCCCCTGCACAACTGCATATTTTTTATTTTCTGACTTATTAGAGCCGTAAATTATTTTTTATTTTTTTCATAGACGTAGCGATATGAGGGCTTTTTTTTTTTGTGGGACGAGCTGTAGTTATTATTGGTACCGTTTTCAGATACATGCAACGTTTTGATCACTTTTTATCCTATGTTTTGGGAGGCAAGGTCACCAAAAATCAGCAATTCTGGCTTTTTTTTTTTTATACAGTGCTGACCATGTATTATAAACTACATGTTAACTTTATTCTGTGGGTCAGTACGATTACAGCGATACCAAACTTATAGCACTTTTATGTTTTACAGCTTTTTACACAATATACCTTTTTGTAAAAATGTGTTTTTTCTGTTGCCATGTTGTAAGAACCATAACTTTTTAATTTTTTTTTGTCGACGGAGCTGTATGAGGACTTGGTCCAACTGTCAGATTTAATTTTTTTCTAAGGCGTTGCACTACCTATGTAGTGCAGTGTATTAGATCTGTCAGTCATTCACTGACAGCAAGGCGATTTAGTCTCTGGGCGGGGCCTAATCGGCTTCCGTAATGGCAGAGCAGGAGGCCATTGTTAAGCCTCATGTTGCCATAGCAGCAGTCGGCAGCCCTGCGATCGCATAGCATGGCTGCCTATCTGCTGTCACCCACAAAGATGCAACGATCACTTTCGATCGCTGCATCTAAGGGGTTAAAAGGCAGGAATGGGAGCTAGCTCCGGTTCCTGAAGTTACAGGTGGATGTCGGCTGTAACATACAGCTGACATACACCGCTGATGACGCCGGCTCAGCTCCTTAGCCTGCGCCCTCTTGCTGGCGGCTATGGAAGCCTTTTAGTCCCCGCCTCTGGGCAGGGCCTGGCAGGCTTCCGTACTAGGCAGACCGGGAGGCCAGTATTAGGCCTCCGGTTGCCATTGCAGCCCTGCAATGAAATTGCCTGGGTGCCAATGAGCTGCAAATCCCTTAAATGCAGTGATCGATTTTGACCTCCGAATTTAAGGGGTTAACAGCGGGGATCGGAGCTAACTTCGGTCCCCGCCATTACAACGGGGTATCAGCTGTAAGTTACAGCTGACGTCCAGGGATGGTGGCACCGCCTCAGCTTCTGAGCCAGTTTCTATTATTTGTCGTATGGATATGGCAAAATGCTGGAAGCACTAGCTTTCCATGATGTATCGATGACCAATGTCGGGAAGGGGTTAAAAATGTCAGTCAGTGTAATTGGTGCAACTTTATAAATAGTTTTTAGTAAAGATTATTTTTACTTTTTGAGATACAGCTGCTCTGTATTCTCTTTAGAGAGCAGCTGTATCGTTCGCTATGACCTGAATCCGTCAGGCCCGCAGGACTCTGGTTCGGTGTTAGTGTGTCCTGGGTGTTTCTGACTTGCAGGATCCACCTGTAATGTCTCACATCTAAGTTATGAACTTGGATGCGATGGTTTACAGGTGGATCCTGCGTGTCTGAGACACGCGGGACCCGTTTTCACTGAACCAGTCAGTCCCGCGAATCTAACTGGAAGAGGATTTTATTTTTTCAATCAAATAGTATTTATTGACAAGTTTTTTTAACAATATACAGACATTTGACATAAAACAATAACCACAACGTCCCACACATTAGTAAAGAGCACTATGCACTGTATTGATCTACCAGATTAAGCCTCCCCTCCCCTCCCTAACTACGTACATTCCACCATCTAGATCTGTACCAGACATTAATGATTTTGATCCAATAGCCTGACCGATACATTGTTCAAAAGAGTAGCCGATGGCAACCCCGGCGACATTAACCACATTGTCCATTGACCCTCAAACTTTTTAATCGCGGGAACAGATTTTTGCGAACGATACAGCTGCTCTGCATAGAGAATACAGAGCAGCTGTTTCTCAAAGTAAATTTTTTTTTAATGGAAAGTATATATAAATTTGCACTAATCACACTGATCTTTTTATTTAAAAAAATAATAAAAATGCCTTTCAAAGGTTTACATAGTCTTTAAATGTAAGGAAGTGTTTTGCGTACTGCTTCTACGTGTTTGTCTTGGCGATACATTTAATTTTGCTTTCTTTTGTTGTGGCTCAATGTGTTTTTAATAACAAGATTTGTTTGTAATAGAGCGCGTAGTCTAAGCACTCTACAGCTACAATTACTTGTAATAAATAGCAAATTCCAAGTATAACCTTGTTGTCAGAAACTCTTTAGTCACGGGAATTACGTATCGGAAACATTGCAAAATGCAATCGCATTTGAACATTATTTTACGGTTTACATATAATCTGCGTAAAACCGTTAAGATTCTTCTTAAAATGTGTGCTACTCGTAAACTACGAAGTATTATTTCCAGAGCTGAAATCTCCGAGCATTCTGTGGTGGCTCGTTGTCTGCACAGAACTTGTTGTGGTGACTTGCATTCTGGGAAGTGTCATCTTTACGCCAGGACTGTTCAGAAATCTTATGTATTCCAGCAGAATTGTGACTGCAGCTCTGGACTAGAATCCAGGCAGTTACACAAGCTACTTAATATATGTACAATCCTCTTTACAGAATGCAAAAAAAATATTTGTTTTCTAATTTCTTGGCTGATCTTTTGAGCTTCTCATGTATTTTTTCTCACTCTCTAATATAGGCTCATTGGGCTTGCTCTCGTGTTCTCAGTCTGTCTTACTCCTGGCCTAAGTGTTGATAAGAGCAACTTTAAGACATGTGAACAGAGTTCATTCTGCAGGTCAGTGACCCGGCACACGTATTGTTATGTTTTCCATATCTATTCAAGAACCAATATTTGTACCACACCTACCATACAGGTATTATAAGTATATGAATGTGTGTTCAATGTGGTTGGTGTGTAGTTGGGGTCCACGTTCAATCCACTACGTGGCCAAGTGGACTGTAGGCACACGGAGTACTGCTTGTGTAGGTTGAGCTGCGGTGCCTCCCTCCCCACTGGCAGTTTACTTAGTGAAGGATGGTGCTCTTTCAACAGGCTAGACCTGCTCTACCATATTGCTACTTAGTCCTGCCTATTCAAACTACTGGCCTATTTAGGCATTTGTGCCGCCCTTATTTTTTTTTTTTTGAGGGCGTTATAAGGAGATGGTACTGCGAAAGACTAGGGCAAAACTCTTATGTAACAGTTCCAAGAAGAATTCAGTTTGTAGGTATTCGGGAATCTGCGTTTCCTCTCTAAACCAAAATGTGTATAGTAACAAGTGGCATAATCACAAACTGTCATACTTGGGTAATGTGATGAAACGGTAAACTGAAACCACATAGCTGAGAAAGTGACTGGCTATACTTATTACATCCACTTACTGCTATGATGACTTTCAGCAACACAATTGTTTTAGGTTTATCCTCTAAAATAAACATGGAAATAATTCTGCTGAACATTGAGTTTAGATTCAGAATTACGAGCCGATATTACAGTAAAGCACTTGTGCTGCTGGTTTTCTGCCTTGGTGGTTGGAGTTCTTCCGCTGTGGCATGGAGGGTATATACAATACAAGTGGCCGTATGTAAAAGATTTGGTAATGACATCCGCAGTGATGTATGTTTGTACATACATTACATTACACGTTTATGGCCTCGTGAGCCCTGTTAACCATTTAAAGTAGCTGCTTTCCCCATTGAAATCAATGAAGAGGAAGCCATGCTTCCACAAAGCCCTTTCGATTGAAGTCTATAGGAGTTACGGAAAGTCGAGCCGCTGTCTACTTTACTTAAAGAGGCTCTGTCACCAGAATATAAGTGCCCGATCTCCTACATAATGTGATCGGCGCTGTAATGTAGATAACAGTGGATTTTATTTTGGAAAAATTATCATTTTTGAGCAAGTTATGAGCAATTTTAGATTTATGCTAATGAGTTTCTTAATGACCAACTGGGCGTGTTTTCGTTTTGACCAAGTGGCCGTTGTACGGAGGAGTGTATGACGCTGAAAAATGAGTGACCAATCAGTGTCATTCACTTCTCAGTGTTCCAGCCCAGCATGATCCACAACACAGTGTGATTGTGCAGTGAAAGAAGCTGGGCTGCAACAATGAGAAGTGTATGACACTGATTGGTCAGCGTCATACACTTCTCTTAACAACACCCAGTTGGTCAAAAGTAAAAACACGCCCAGTTGGTCATTAAGAAACTCATTAGCATAAATCTAAAATTGCTTATAACTTGCTCAAAAATGATCGTTTTTCAAAATAAAAACCACTGCTGTAATCTACATTCCAGCGCCGATCAGACTATGTAGGAGATAGGGCACTTATAATCTGGTGACAGAGCCTCTTTAACACCTATCAGGCTTCTATGGCATATTCTGTGGATATGCCATTAATGTGTAAGGTGGGAATAGCGGTGTAA